>NW_005054322.1:2479475-2528367 GCF_000277835.1 Geospiza fortis
TTCCCTGAGCTGTGGGAAAATGCAAGAAAGGACTCAACCGCTCAGAAGTATGTCTCAAAAGTAGCATCCTAAGACTCCCAACCTGAAATATTTCTGTGGAACTACTGAACAACATTACTTAATACTTCTGAAGAGAAGGGTCCCCAGCTCCCCTGACACAGGCAGGGGAGGCAGACAACACAGCCACTGCTTTCGGTTTGACAATACAGAGCCTAAGCCACATTACTCCATCTCTATAGAGTGTCTGAGATACAAAGAAATGTGCTGCTGTCACTGCAGTCTAGAGGTTGGAATAGAAATTTCATTAGAAGATATATACCTTTTGCGGGTTTTTTGTTTTAAAAGCAAGGCAGAAGCATTGCTTTCTTCATACCAGTGAAAGACTGGCTAAACAGCTGAATGCAATAGAGGCAATAAATCTCTAATCCTTTACCTTTCTAATTAAAGTGACAACTCTTGGAAACTCCTGTTCAAATCATCATAAGGAATGTAAAAAAGAGTTCCAGTAAGTTCAATACAGGTAATATTTTTTACAAGACTTATAAGGACAACATGGGTAAATTCAGTATGACCATGACATTCATTTGTCCTGGAAAGTCCTCAAATACTAGTACAATAACATCTGAAGAGTATGATACTCCATTCCTGCAAAAAAGGAGGAATCACTCAGAAATACCCACCAGTAACATCCTGTCTTAGAAACCACAGGTAAGTCAAAAAATCCGGAAGAGAAACAAGAGAACCACCAAATCCTCCTTGAAACAGACACCTATTATAATGGGGGCCAGATGCAATTCCCAGCTGTTTGCTTACATAACTTGAAAGAAAGAAAATGACAATGTTCTCTTCTGTCACAGAACCAGCACAGAAGATGGAGCTGTGAAGAGGAGCAAGATCAAACAACTTGAGAGGAGTCTAGGAAGTCTTCCTAAGCAGTCGCTCATGTCTGGTGTTAGAAAAGGAGGCCAGGCACCAAGATGGCATTCTCTGAAAAGTCAGATCCAATGAGGAATAGCTTATCAAGATAAGAATAATTAGCAGACAGGCTAGTGGCAGAATTAGTTCACCATGGTGATGATAAAACAGTATTAGGAAAGCAGGGCAATTCTAAGAAAAGGCAGCTAAAAATACCTGCCGAGCTCACACTTCTCCCAAGTTCTTCTCATCTCCAGCATGCTGATGCTTCAAAGTTAGCTGTCCCAACAGACAGCCCTGTACTGTCTGCCAGTGTCACGATGACTTATAGCATGCTGTGGTAGGCTTGCAGTCTCTGAGGATTGCGTGTCTCTGTGAATGATGAGGAGAGCTGCACTTTGTTCCAGTTACTCTGAATTAGGAGCAGAACCCATTGACTAGCAAGCTTTCAGCACAGGTTTCAGCTGGGAAAAGGCTGGGTACAGTGCCTGGGCTGCAATATTGAAGGAATACACTTCTCAGAAGGATGAACTGAGTCTCGTCCAGGTTTCTGTTCCTGCTCTGCCCAGGAGGACTGATGACACAGTGTCTTTTCCACAGAGACACATGCACTCTACACAGGCCCTTCCTAGCATCACCAACAACAGACCAAGACCAGAGTCCCATATGGTTTTCAGGAAGAGACATCCCACTCCAATGGTCTGGCAACAAGAAGGAAATTCTTGGACCGCAGCCTTCTGCCCTCTGTTAATAACCAGCAGAAACCACTAACCATTGCATTAAACAAGAAATAAATGATAGTGCAGACACATGAGCAGTGGCCAGTCTCCTGTTTAGCCCTTTTTGTAACACTATGACTTCATATTGCATGCCTGGCAGTTTTTTTTTTTTTTCAATCCCTGTAAATACTTCTACATATTCTCATAAAAACTTCCCTAAATTTACCAAATTCTCTCTTCAAGTTTTGTTTTTCTTCTCAACTAGTGCACTTGGAGTTACTCCAAAACTTCACCCCCTTGGGATGTCTGAAAAATTTCTGTTAATGTTCAGTCTAAATTCATTCAGGACTAATTAATAAACATATTATCTTGAGCAGTTATTATTCCTCAGTTTCAACATCTCTCCTCCTTCTCTGGTATTTGCCCTCCAAAGGAATTTAGTACAAAGGTTTAATTTCCTGGACGTTATATACAAGTTATTAGGAATGGAGGCTTAGCATATTTTGTCAGAAAGTCTGACAGAAGGTAACCAACCACTGGGAAAATGTATTTAACTTTACTTTTCCTTTTTTTTTTTTTTTTTTTAACTAATAAACCAAAGGCAGATGCTAATTTCTTTTCCTAGTTACTCCAGTATAAACCAGGAATGGTTGGACCTGTATGGAGAGCAATCCATAACCTGTGGCTAGAGGTAAGAACTGCATCTGAGCAGGCATCTGCCCAGGGCTGCAGTGAGGATTGTGAACACTAAGCTGTCAGCAGAGAAGAAATACCTGATGGAGAAGGGAAGAGCGATTGGCATCTGTCACGTAAGAACCATTTTGCAGAGGCCTTCAAAAATGAAAGGCATTGATCATAGATTTCCTTCAGTTCAAAGAAACTTGAAAACCAATATATCTGGCATCTAGGCTCATACTCTCTGGGTAAATGCTGTACCTGCTTCAGTTCAGATTGGACACAGTTCAGTGGGAGGGTGGCTGGTCTCTGGAGCAGGCTCCCCAGGGTCGTGGTTACAACACTGAGCCTGTCAGAGCTCAAGGCACTTCTGGATGATGCTGTGAGTCACATGGTTTAGCTTTAGACTGTCCTGCAAGGAGCAGGGAGTTGGGCTCAATGATCCCTAGGAGTGCCTTTCAACTGGAGATATTCTGTGATTCTATGCCTATGCAAAAGGCAGTTTCATCCACCCCATTACTGAATGGAATCATCATTCCTGTTGAATTCAATGCCATTCAACTGTGTTAGGAATGGTCTCAGGGCACACAGTGCATCAAACATCTGCTGCAAACATCTGCTGCATCAACATCTGTTTTGAAGCTGAGGTGGCATTACCATGGCCAACACTGACTCTTCTCACTTCTTGAACCACAGTATCCAAACATCCACACACCCTGTATTTAAGTACGCAAGGAAGTCACATCCAGGACAGAGGCCTTAGAGAGAAGTACATACCTCTAATGCTCAATTCCTCTCATCCTAAATGTGGATACCTAAAACAGCTTAGTTTAATTGCATGCAGCTATAGGGTTCAATGATCATAAAAGGAATCTAGGGAAAGTAGCTTTGATGTAGGCACTTCTGCCGTAGATAAGAAAGTTGAGACAAATTTTATGACTGAAGTCTGCCTCAGGAGAGCTGGCATTCAGACAGATCTGAAGGCACAAACACTGGTTCAAAGGATGGGTTTTCAATGACATCATGATCTAATCTATAAGTCTTTATTCAGTCCTTCCTTTTCTATTTGAATATTAAATAGAAGAATTTGAGATTTGGCTCAATGATAGCAATAAAAGTCATCGGGAAGGCTGATTTATAGGAAAATATTAAAATAACTAAATATGTATAGCTTGACTAAAGCCACTATTGAAAGGGAAATATGATAATTATCTACAAGCTCTGAAAGGATACACACACTAAGGATTTTTTTAATAGGGTTTTTCAGGAAAATATAGCTGAGAATAATGTGATTATACCAAGCAAAGTAAACTTTAGGCTGACAGGGAAAAATTCTTATAATGAAGTGTATTCTATTGTATAACAATCTTCCAAAGGGAATTGGCTGAAGTCCAATCACATCACAAAGTCTGTCCACGACTGGACAAAGATCTGGAGAAGACAATCTTGGTGCAAGATGGACTAGATGACTCAACATCGCTTTTTCATTTTTAAATTCCTACCATTCTGCTGTATTAAATAATCCAGTAAATCAAACGGAAGAGGGAAATAGGCTTAGCAACAATTGCACAGCTGTTTCTTCTTCGAGGTCTGCGGGCTGCAATCAGTGCAAGACACACTGATTGCACAGAGGGAGGAAACATCTGTATGTGGTCAGAGCACTGTGTTAATTCAGGGCTTCAAAGTTGCATGCCTGATGTCCCCTTTTCCCCCTCTTAATACAATAACATTGCCAGAAGAATCGACCCTGTGTTGTAAATGTATCAATCATGATTTTTGCTGCACCAGCTACTCATAATTGGTTTAAGCTTTCTTGATCTCAGATGCCAACCGGTGTTAAACAAAACACAAAAATACATAGCCTGTGGGCACATATTTCCACTGAAATGATCTTGCCACATGTTGATCTACAAGGAGTGGGGCAACAATGTTTTCTTAAAGTTGTGATACTCATTTTTAAAGCCAGGCAATATTTTACTCATTATTTTTGAAGAGGCTTTGACATTTTATAACTAAAATATCCTGCTGAGAGTCTGTGCTAATACACAGTCTGTTTTCTGTTACAGCTAAGCCACAAGTAACAGAAGCCTTCTCAAGGAACGACTATTCAATTTAACTGTGGATTTGATTTCTCTCTCTAGAAAATATTATGTATATATAGAAATTTTATGTATATATACATAAAAATATACTTGTTCTTTCAAGTGTAACACTAGCTCTCCACAACTGATTTCAACTCCGGTTTTCCCACTGCAGTCACACTCTGTGATGCTGACCAAACGCATGTACCCACTTCATGGGAGAGATCTGAGGCTTCAGAGAATCTAGTTAGGATGTACAGCAGGAAACAACTTTCCTAAAAAAAATTATATGAACATCATCTTAAGAATAAATCTGCATACCATAGGGTTTTTTGTTATGTTTTATTTTATTTTTTGTCATGAGAGGTTTTTTGCCTCAAGTGCTCAATTAAGCAGAGACAAGATTTCTTTTTTTCCAAAGAAGGAATATTAATGGAAATCTATGTCTGCATAATAAAGCAGTGATCAACAGCTCATAGTTTACACCACTCATTCTGAATTATTCATGTTATTTCTCCCTGATTCCTTTCCCTTTTCCAAAGAACTTCCCAAATAACAACCCAAATTAGTATTTTCCCACTTTCTTTCCCTTGTCAAAGGAGTTAGGAAAAAGCAAATATTAGAATTTTATCACACACAATCCTTCCAAATGCTTCTAGATGTGAGATTTTTTTTTCTTCTCTCCTTTTAAGACAATACTCAACATAAAGCATGAACCACCCTTCACCTGATGCAGCTGCTAATTCCTACTCCTGGAGACAGAGCTACAGCAATGAGGTGGCAGCTGTGACCCTGCAGCACACCTGCACCTTGCCTCAGTGGAGGGAACCCGCTGCTCTTAATGGGTCTGAACTCACACCGAGAGAAAAACCAGCTGCTGCATTCCAGTTCAGAGGGGCTGGGCACACAGGGCTGCTGCACGGGGCCCTAAGAGCAGCCTGGGATGTGCAGATGATGGAAGATAATGAAGGGGAAGGCACTGGGGCCCAAGGACAGGTCTGGGGATGCATGGGTGTAGAGTGACCAGGGCAGCAGGCAGGGACAGGAAAAGGAGCAGACAGGGAATGGCCTGTATGAAGCAGCATTTTATCATCTCCAAATGACCACAAGGCAGAAGACACTGCCTACTAGAATACCCTGAGAATGTGATGAACTCATTTTATCCTGCAGCTTTCTGGGCAACATGGGCAGAGCTCTGTATGTAAATCCAGCAACAAAGTCTCTGCTGCTGCCCTTGGGCTTGTTTTCTCCGTGATGTCTACGGAAAGCAAAAACAAAAAACAAATAGCAAGACCTGAATACGATGAGACAGAGGAATGGAAAAGCTGATTAAAGCATTTTCCAAATGCCACACAGAGGAACAGATGAAGGAAGAAGTGGAATGACTCTAGTTTACTGCTGTGCACTTACTGTAACACTCAGCATTAGGTACCAGAACTTTTTGAGGTCATTGATTCAGTGTGCTCACTTTTAGAAAACCAAAACTGATATGAAGTCCTGCCACAAGCTCAGATTATTATGCAAAACGTAATGGAAGATTTATAAACTGAATGGGGGGAAAAAACCCCCACAACCAAACAACAATCCCCATCCCCTCCCCCTCCCTAAAAAAAAAAAAAAACCAAAAAGAAAAGCTATAATAAACTACTTTACCAACCAACTAAACAAATACCTGCCACACCAAACCACTTTTATTTAACAGAAAAGAGTAACTTGAAGGCTAGAAAACGCATTTGGAGGCTTGGAATTTTGTATGGTAATCGTCCTACTTGAGCAGGATATCTAGAGGACCAGGTGGTAAAATAGGAAGGAAGAAGCTGGACAGAAATAAAAAGCCTGGAACAGTTGTCCTTGTTTTAGGGTAAGCAAAAGGAAATCATCTCAGCTGGAGAAAATAGGGAAGGCTCCAAATCAAAGGTGCACTTTTCAACTTCAAATTGCTTCCCACCCCCTCACACCCACAGTGAGAGAAGTCATGGAAAATCAAACTGCATAAAGATTGAGGGGGGAAAGCTTTCCTTTTTCTTAAAATCTTCCAGTTAGGGAGTCTGAGTTCTGCATTTTAGGATTAAATCAAAATCAATAGCACCTCCCTTGCTTTGTTTTGAGATGCACATTTTAGCCTACCATCCTGAGGACTCTTTTAAGGTTTTGTTTGAATGTTTTTAAGTTTGGGGGACAATGGAGACAAAAGGGGAAAATCATCTTCACAAAGTATTCACAAATATCTCTGCAGTGTGCCCCAGGAATTGTTAAGGACTACTTTGGCTCTGTGCGTGTAGGGGGTGACACATTCATGTCCTTGTAAAGCCAAAAAACTCTTGGGCTCCCCCTCCACTTTGTAATATTGAGCAAACATAACAATTATAGGGCATTTTCAAATTAGAAACATTTACAAAAGACTACCAAAACTGGCTTGGCATTCTGAATTGGAAGAAGACTATTTGATTACAAATGAGATTCATAGATAACTACACAGAGAAATCCAGTAAGTTTATATGAATTGATTGTTGCCACAATGTTGAAGTGTCTGTGAGTGCAATTGCATTACCAAATTAAGGCCCAAATTATAAAATTTATTCATGCAGTGCAGGCATATCATATTTTAAAATTGTTCCAATCAGTTAGATAACACTCCTTGTCTGCAGAGAAATCCATTCAACAGTTTTAAGACGAAAAATCTTTCCAGTTTTTCTTTAGATCACAGAGTGGGTTGGATTTTTTCAGCTTAGCCCTTTCTAAGGAAAAGAGAACTAAATATTGAAAGCACTGTGCAATCTTGAAATATCTTATGGTTCTCCTGCATTAGATCCCTCTATGGGTTCAGGTAAAGGGAGAACACTTGTCCATATGGTGAATTTTAAGATACATATAATTAATCAATATTAATATTAAATACAAAATAGTAAAGGGTCCCATCTCTCACTTAGGGAAGAAAGGCACACTCTGTCACATTAGCTTTTGAAAGATTTACAACCCAACCAAAGGACCACAAGGTCTGCTGGCTACACAGTGTTTTCGCATGACTGAAAGATTTTCTTGCCACTAACAACATAAATTTAAATTTTAATGGAGCTGTTCTGAAGAAAAATAATTAACGTATGGTTGACTTCCCATATATTAGAGAAAACAATAATAGCAACTAAATCAGTATCTTCTGTATAATTTCAGCTGTCTTGGTCATGATGAGTTGCTCATCTGACTCATCTCACAGACATGCCTGACATAATGAGAACAAACACAAATAGTTTGCAATGTCAAAGATTAGCTTTTACCTAAGACAGAGAAAATAGGACCATATTATGAGGGACTACCTAGGAAGCAGCAGCCAGCCAACCATTACTTCTCTGAGTCACAGAAAATCCCTGACAGGTGGTTAATTGATAATAGTGTATCACGAGGCAATCTCTACACTTTCAGCTTGATTGCTAGGCTTCAAGTGAGGGCACACAATCTTGACTTTTCACAGTGCCTCAGTTTAAGGTGTCACTCTGAACATTTGGTTTACAAGCCCTTCATCCTTGCAGAGTTAATTTCTTATAGGAAATTTTTATCTGCTACAAAGGGAGTTCAAACCAATCTCAAACTGTGCCAGTGCCATAGAGGACTTCTTGGGATGTGGTGCCCTACCAATTATGGCCACCAGCACAACATTAGTGGCTGTCAAAGAGAAATCAGGACACTGATTTCCATCCAGCAAACAAGCTCTTGTCAGGACCTGCTGGCTGATGTTTAGGGATCTTAGCTGAAATAAACAAAACAGGGAAATGATTAGTGGCATTGAGTCTGGCAGGCAGGTTCTTATCCTGGCAGACACTCGGCAGACTGTGGGTTTGACTTAGTCACAAAAGGAGGATGTGAAGAAGCCCAATCAGATAACAAAAACAGTCTGCAAAACACATGCTTCTACTTGGGATTGTATTTATTAACACAGCGATTCAAGCAGTCTTATTCTTAGAAGAAGAACTAAAATAAACAGAACAATCCCAACTGTCAGAGTACCACCCATTAATCACGAGGGTTCCTGTGTTTGAAGAAAAACAGAGGCATCTAAACAACCATCCACCCCTTCTCTAGGGCCCCCCAGTTTCAGTGGGACAAAGCAAAGAGCATATGGGAGCTGGAGCCCTGACTGAAATGGTTGGTGAAGGACCTAGAAGAGGATGGACTAAATCCAAGCTGTGGCTATATTACATTTCCACTCCATGTGGGGAGAGATCAGTAGTGCCAAAATGCAATGCCAAGCGTATCTGGGCTAAATCACTCTCTGAAGCTGTCCTCTATGCTGGGGAGAATGGGCCTCCTAACTAACATCTGTAGGATCACATCTGGATTCATCCCACCACCATCTTGGCACAGCAACCTCTCTACAAAAATTTAGCATGCCAAAGGATTAATACACCCATCATTTAACTCAGATGTCCATAAAATGATTGCTGGGGTTCAGAAAATATGAGTGGCATAGTAGAAAAACTTCTGCTTCCATCAATCAGCTTTTCATTAGCATCATTCATCCCATCCTCTATATTCTGAATAAAATCTGCTTTCTCTCTTTACCATGCAAATTCCTCTTACATAATAAATACTGCAACACAATAAATCCTTCAGTGTCCCTTCTCCTTCTAGGGAAACTGTCTCTGCACTGCGTTATGCTGAAAAGGTTTTCCAGACCTCAGCACAGCATTAACTGTGATATTTCCTTCCTGTGCAAGCACATCCAAAGACTGTCTTTTTCATTTTCTCCTTGGTAAGGAAAGGTATTGCCATCAAAGATCTTTGGCTTTAGCTATCAGCCTGTGAATGATTGCATGGATGAAGGCTCCTCCTAGGATTGTCCTAGTTATGAGAAGCCTAACTTAGAGACCTTCCTCCAAAATGAATGAGGTATGAATGGTAGGCTCTTTTGAGGTTTTTTTTTTTTGGTTTTTTTTTTTTTTTGTTTGTTTCTTTGCTCACCTCTTTCGATCCCTGAAAGATTTTCAGACATCATCTAAAGAGAAAAAAATCAACAAACAAAAGCTCACCCTGTTAGGGGCTTTCAGCCATAGAAACAGCTTATAAAAAGAAAATAGCCTTGAACTCTTTTCTTCTAGGAATGCTGCCACAGCCAGAAAACGTGATCCTCTCCTCATGGAAAATGGGTGAATTTCAGAAATAAAATCCAAGCTTGGACCCATCTCTAATTTTCATTCATTGATTCTCTCTTTATCCATACAGTGAAGGAAACACTAAAAAATCTCTGTGTACGTATGAAGGCAACCATCTGTAAGCAAAAGGACATTATCTGAATGTAAGAAAGAAAAGGGAACAGAAGGATCTGCTCCTGTAGTAATTGCTGTCTGCTAGTACAGTGTCATTCTGAGTTGTCAAAACTTGAGACCTAAAATAAACCCCACCAAGTTTTCTTCAATGCTTCTCTGTGTCGCACTACTTCTCTTCTGAACTGCCTTCATAAAATTGAATTCCTCAACAGCCTTGTTACTGACTTTCAGGGAAAATGCCAGGGAGACAGATTTAATATGCAGCTCCAAGACACTTCCTTACTCTGCATTATTACCTCCTCTACTGCAAGAACACTGCTTCTCCTGGGAAGAACTTGATTTCCTTACTTATCAACACCTTCCTCTGCACATCAACGTGTTTCCTGTCAGTCTCCTTCAGTCACATATTAAAAAAAAAACCTAGAAAAGGTGAAGTGTTGCATGTGCTAATGAAAGGCTGATTAGGAATTGACTGCTAATAGAATAGATGCTGCATCCCATATTGCTGTGGGATTTGCTACCACCTATCAAGCCAGAACATGTGTGCACAGGTAGCAAATACACCATGGAGAGGCACTTGTGCACCTCGCTATTAGCCTGAAACAGATTTCCCACCATCGAGCAGTGACCCGTTAATAGCTGACATAATGGAAACCAGCACCAAAATGAGTCAGTGTGCTTGGCAAACTCAGATCATTAACCAGGAGAAAGCGCTCCAAGTAGATCAAGGGAGAAACCCATACCCCAGAGAACATTAAATAGAGAAGTCTTATTAGTGATGAGTAAACAGGTGCAATATCCCTCTAGATTTGGCAGGATGGAACCTCTCATTTCCCACAGAGAATTCCTGTCTGAAAGACTAGGTGTCACTTCTCACAACAGAGAACAAGCTGGACTCTTGACATCCCTTCCCAGGTCCCAACTCTCCAGAAGGGAGCTCTGTAATAAGAAATAAGCAGGAAGATGAAGCACATGGCTCCGACAGCTGCAGACTCACCGCTGTGCCAACGCAGCAGGAGCACGCAGAGATTAAGAGCAATCCATGCACAGATCCGTACTGTACACAGTTGATAAGGAAGACTGGGGCCATCTGGGAGGCACTCCAGTGGTCTGCAAGCCAACTGGGTTTCACTAGGTGGTGGCTATGGTGCTTTTCAGTAGGAAGTCAGGCCAAAAGTAAAACAGAGAAGTGAGATTTTTACCCCTCCCTGCAAAAAAATAACACCAACCAAACCCCAAAACCTGAAGCTACAGACAGATCATTCCAGTTAACAATGCCACCAGAAAAAAAAAAAAAAGAGAGAAAGAAAGCTGAGATAATTTTATGCCAGGGCTGCGACTGTTCCACTTGAGCAGTGGTGACAACTCACGGCCAATATATGCACATGGAGCAGTAATTGCATTGCAATGGTGGTCCTGTACCAGCTTAAAATATCTGCAGAGGCACTTACATGACAGTTTTGGAACACCTGGTCTATCTAAATGTTTTGACCATTTGAACCAGCTATTTCAAACTTTTTTTTTTTAATTTCTTTTTTAAAGGTGAAGAATTGCAAGACAAAAATACAGGTTTCCACTGACCCAAACCCTAAATACCCTAGTATTTTTCATGTTCTACATGAAAATGCAAATCAAAGCATATTTCCTGTTAACCAAAAATCGTTTTGTTTTTTTAAAGCATGGTTTAATAAGTTTTTTTAAAAAACTTAATTGCCTGCATTGTAGAGCACATGAAGAGCACACTTGGTTCTATGTCAAACAGCTTAAATCATAGAGTTTCCAGAGACACAGCTACCAGGATATACCAAAGCTGCTTGAAGAACTTACATTTCATATTTTCAGCAATCCTCCACTTCTGTTCAGGGTTCTCGGTCCTAGGTTTTATCCTAGAGATATGACATATATGTAGTACTTCTCCATATTTCATTTTTATGAAATTGAAGTGACTCCTTTGATATAAAATATGTAATTTCTTCTCATAAAAGGCCAATACAAGGGCCATTTGACAGGCCAGGATGTTGCTCTACTGTTTGAGATGCCTATCTCAGCAAGCAAGTCTGGCACTACACACAATGCTCACTTGGCTTCATTTTCTTATCTATTTTATGTGCATGAACAGCTGGAGATGGACGTACAGAGGCTTTAACCTTCTGCAGCACATCTAAAAAAGTATACAACCAAAATCTATGCAGCTGTGAATGCCAGAAAGCCATCTGTATACAAATTAATTGCTTTTGGTTTGAATGGTTTCCATTTTTAGCCTGCCATCTACATTTGCACCTATTCAGTGGTTCAGTTTGGACGTAGCAGGGACATGAACCATGCTCCAAACCAGCTCTTCCATCTCCCAGGCCTGCTTTACTGCAAGCCTTCCCTCAAACCTTTCCCTCCCTTGAGCATTTTCTTCCCTCTATCTGTCTCAAAAATCAAGCAAAGAAAACTAAGGAATGCTATTTACACCAACACTTCTGTGGAGTGCATTACTAGCCTGAGTGGATGACAGAAGCAAAGCAGAGGCTTATTTTCTGGTTTCCCAACCCCACTTACTTTACAGTGACAAAATCGAGCTGTTCAGATGCAACAAAATCAGCTCCGAGCAGAAGGAACAGCAATGTCAGCACCTGATTGCTTTGAAAAACAACCAGCTGTTCCTTTTGTTCATTAAGTCTGTACTTACGCATACGTATGCATGTACAGTAGATTAACAATACAAATATTATACAAAAAAAATCTCTGACATCTACTTAAAACCTTGCTACTAATTACAGATGTGATTCAGACCAGTGATGTACTTCTAATTAGCAAAAATAAGCAGTCTTGTTTTCCTTGGAGGAAATGAGTATGGCCTAACTAGAGAAAATTAAACCAAAGCTAACACTAAATGCTTTTGCTTTGTACCCTTTAAACAGTTTTTGTTAGCTCTGACAGATCTTTATTAATGACCCTATAAAAGCATCAGTATTATCTAAGCAAATCCACTATTTTCTTCAAATATCTTCATCTGTACATCTCATCTCTGAATGTCATTTCTGTCAGAAATTGAGTGCAAAGACGGAAGTTGTTTTAAGGCAGGCTTAAGCTCGCAATGTTTACTGGAAACAAAACAAGTACATGGAAATGCTACAAAAGAAACACAAGAACTTTTCTATATTTACAGAAAGTGCTCTCAAAAAAAAATAGAGCCGTGTCATCCAAATCTGTCCCTTTATAAATATATAAGTCTTTCAAACATTGCTTGCTGGCTGTAGGAACAATAACAACAGCCTTGCCTTAAGTCACTGTGGCCTTCCAGGTGGTATTACCAAACTAAAACACTATTTATTTGTGACCTTTCCCGTTTACTTTACAGTTACTGGTCAAAAGTACAGTGTCACCCTGCAGACATGCATAATCAACTTCATTTTCCAATCTAATTGAGAAATTGAGCTGTTAATGTCAAGAAACATTAGGAAAAAGCTGCTCCACTGAACCTGCTCTGTCTAGCTACTTGGTGTTAGATTGTTGTGATAAAAACTGCTCTGCATGCAACCAAAGGAGTACAGGGGATCATCATTTTGCAAGGAGGACCCAAATCTTTTCCTGCCCCATTTCTCCCATCCCATCACTGGAGTCCTCGCATCTGCAGCACACAGTGAGCTTCACCGTGAGGCACCGCGGCAGCTCAGGGAGCCCCAATAACCCTTGGGAGTCATGAGCCCTGACCCGCCCCACAAAGACAGCTTTCACCTTGGGTACCAGAGGAGTCACCCATTGCCAGAATTCCATGGGAGAAGCTATTTGGGTCACCTCATAGCCTGTCCTCACAAGCAAGGCCACCAGAGGAGGTAGCTATCACAGGGACTAGGGGAGTCCCAGCCAGCTGCTGGAGGGACTGGAGGGCCTGGGTGTAGATTGGGACACCTGTATGGAGAAAGAGGATCCAGAACCAGCTACAGGATAATTGACACATGGAAGACTAGCTTGTGCACTTGTGTCCATGTCTGTGTGTCAGGGAGTTTGTTCTGGAAGCCAGACCAAAATGGAGGCTTTAGCAGCTCATATGTCCAGGTGCCAGCACCAGCAGAGACGGGATATTTAGGGAACAGTGACTGTCCATGCTGTACACACAAACGCATTATGTACTCCCTATTAAGAGGTCTAAGTCTTGGGCAGCCAAAGAGGGAAGCAGGATGTGGTTACTGCTGCTGTTCAAGTACAAAATGCATATCTGTGGATCTGTGCAGTTGGCCATGTGTATAATGTACATTGTCTGTGTGTGCCCACCAGCACGCTCCTGTAGGAATACATCCTGGCCCTGCTTGGACCCAGGGACATGCAGCTCTGGCAGCCTCATCTTAACTGGACTGCTGGATTCAGCCTCCTCAGAACACTTGGAAGTCCCCAATACAGGCACCATCCATCGTGCATGGTGCCTGTAACTCTGTTAGTGTTAGTTAGTTCCAAACTAACACTTATTTGGAAATAAAGGGATGTAACAGAACCGGCAATTTTCCAACAATCAGTGTGGTCGTGATCCTCTCACAGGAGCTGTGACATAAGATAGAAAGTCCAGACTGAAAGATGGTCATACAGTCTCCAAAGGTTCTTTTGTTTAGAACCAGTGACTTTTTTTTTTTTTTTGGTCAGAAAAGTACATTAATTACCTAGCATCTGCTCTTGTTGTCTTCTGTCATGTCTTTGTCTACATACAGCAGCACATTCTTCTAATCAGCACCAAAATGAAAAGTAAAGGAGCACTTTCAGGTCAGACCACTGCACCATAGAACTGACTTAAACTTTACTTATTAGCTCACTTAAAACTAAATTTCAGCATACACTAATAGATAAAGAAACATGCTCTCCTATGTAAGAATAATGGACAATTTTAACACAATTTATGACCTGTTCTATTTCTCCTGTCTGCAGTAACAGAGAACTTCAAGAGCTATGGGTCATCAGAGCCTAATATTTAGGGATGACTCAAAGACAGATAATCTGATCTGCCTCACAACAGCCTTATGCTTCACCTACTTTAACAGTGCTACTTCTAATTTGTACCAAAACAAGATCGACATCAGGTCCCTGGATTCCAGCAACAAAATGTCCCACAGCACCAAGACGATGTTATAAAGTATCATATACCACACACACTTGAGGTAAACGAAGCCCCTTGGCAAAGTAAACAGTAAATGACCAGAGAGGATTACAGCTGTTGGCTTCCTGATTTCCACTGTATGGAAGAAACATAATTTTTTCAAATTAAGACAGTACCAACACATTTTTTCCCCTCAGGATAGGAAGGGAGAAATTTCCACACCGTGGAAAACAACAGCACTGGCTGAATAAGGAGAGTCTACAAAGACATCATGAATTAGCAGGAAACTACTTTGGAAAGATAAGATATTAAACATTTTCTGTGGGGAATAAGAACACTGGAGATTATTTACTTTGCTTTAATTACTTTGGCACACTGCTAGATTAGTTTTTGTACGTTACTAGATTTCCATACCATCATTTAACAAATGCAAAGAAGCAAGTTCATGTTCTGAATATTTAAAGTTCACCCCATCCATATTATCTCGTCCTGTGCTGGAGTTTCTGCCACTCATTTCACAAATAAATAAGAGGGCTACAGCTTCACTTTAAAAATCATTATTACTACAGTGATGCAAGCAGCGCCCTTAATTTCTGGATATGTGTTTCTTGCTTGCCTTGCATCTATCCAGATGCATTTTGACAAGAATTCACTGTTAACATATACCATATCAAAGCAAGGATAAACATCAACTTCCACTGATGCTTTCAATCTAGATTACATTAGGTCATCCTCCACTCCTCTGAACACTTCACTTTGATGGAAAACTGATAATAAGCCAATTTCCAGAGGGTTATAACTTATAAAAACACAGTGTAACTAATATGTGTAAGAAGTTTCTGTGAAGGCTTTATGAAGTGTTTAATAGGCTTTATAGTTACAGACCATATTACTGAACAACACTAATAAAATAGCAGTTTTAGACTCTCCAGTAACTAGAGCACAAACAAACCTATGATATATATAAAAAATATCCCTAGTCCCACTGTTTTGACACTAATATGAGATTTTTGAGAGCCTATGCTGAAATAAAGATCCAGTCTTTTCCATTGCTCTTGCCTACTGCAAGCTGTCTAAAGAATGCCATTTACAAGAAATCCAAAATTTTCCTGTCTTGAAAAGAGCTGTCCGTACCTAAAACAACTGCAAACAATACCACTTCAGTACATCTAAACAAACAACCATCTATTCAAGAACCAAACAACAGTCTATTCAAGAACCAAACAGAGGCCAGCAACAGGATTTTCACCTGAAATTTTGCCAAACTAATTTGCCACATTTTATTTCACATTAGGAGCTTTGGCCTTGAGTACTGTTAGAAAGCTTTAGACTTCCCTGCAGCACTGATAAACTGGGGCTTTTTCTCTTCACTGTGCGTGCAGCCTATAAGACACTCTTCTCCACAAACATGAAAATTCCAAAAATAATATCATTATAGTAATAGACTAAAAACTGACCAAACAGTAAATACCCATGCAGCCATAAAAAATTCAAATGTTTGATGCCTGAAGGATTACTCCACGCAACATGACAACAGAGTTAATTTAAAGCCAACTGGGAGAAATTAAAAGGCTCAGGTCAATTATTGCTTTACAGCTGAGCTGGAGGCATGAAAAACAGAGCAACTGAGAAGAGCGTGGAGATAAGCAACCAGGGTTTCAGCCTGTCTCCTCCCTACTCCCCGTCTGCTCTTGAGCCAGGCACCACAACAGGGCTCTTCAGCAAGCAAAGAGGCCACTTCAGAAGTGCCTCTCTTCCAAGAGCTGCTCTCTTTGCCCTGCTCTTGCTGCTCACCCCATACTCCATAACCAGCGTCCCCGTCCTTCCCGGCACAAGGCACTCAGGGGCTCTCACCAAGTCAGCCACTGAGATCCTCCCTGCCACTGCTACCAAAGCATCAGCAAAACCAGCACAAACAGCAAAACTAGGAAAAATTATAGAAGTGGCAATTTGTAAAGGAGATGTTGAGAGAGATGGTTCATTGTCGAGAGAAAGGAGAACAGCAAAGGTTGTGGGAGACAGGCATTTATAGGGTTCTTTGTCAAAAATATGAGCTTTGCAGCACTCTAATAAAAAACACGAAACCAAACAACAAATTTACTGGTCCACAACAAGCAAAGTAGAAAGGATGTGCCCAGAAAAGTACATTAAAAACACATTGGTTTTAATATATCCCTACGTATTTGAGTATCAGGACTCTGAAAATACTAGTTGCAGTTAACAGCTCATTACATATTACTAAGAAGATAACATTTGCTGTTAAAGTGAAAATATTTTTTTGAAACTAGTTTGAAACGTGTAGGAAGCATATATCTTGCCAGACACATATTTAAATTTTTATGTAAGAGGAACCAAAATCTTCACACTGAAAGGATGCACATTTGGATACTATGACAGGTTATACTCTCCAGCAAAATTTAAGAACCTCAGGAGAGGATTAGGGATTAGACAGACCCCAGTTTTTTGTTTTTTTTTTAATTTTAAATGAGAGCTGGAAGACAAAGAGTATCTAGTACACATAAAATTCCTTCCAAGTGGGAAAAAAAAATTATCTGTAAATGACTAGGGCTTCCTGAAGAAAACTGCAGATCAGATACCAAGATATTTCCTTGCTAAGAGCATGAATAATTCAGTTACCAGTCATTGATCTCGGAAATGGCTATGATCCATCTGCTAAGATCAGGGAATTGCAAGTCTGTGTGTTAATTCCTGGCTTTTTCATATTTGAGTAATTAAGTCTGTGCCAAAAAGCAAGGACTTGCAGGAGGTTCAAGGACAGTATCAATTATTGTCTTCACTGACAAGACTTTAGTTTGCAAGGCTTTACAGAAGGCAGCCTAAAGGTTCTTGCAACTTCATTACCTAGAAAACTGTATCAAAATATATATGTATATATTAAACCATGTTTAAGGCGAAATTTAAACACTCAATAATCTTTAATTTAAATTTGCAAACCTGTATGCCAAAGGTGCTTAGTTTGATCAGCAGACTCTTCCAACTCCTTGGCCAGCAGCTTCCTCACCTTTCTAGCAGAGCTGCACAATGCTGGAGTGGAACAGTCTCCTGCCCACCATCAGGTCTGATAGAATTTGGTCTTCCTGTTGACAACAAATGCTCCAGAGCTGGGTAAGAGTTGCCAAGGCGAGCTCAGCAATTGCTCATTGTTAATCCCAACAGTGGCAATGACTCTGATTAACTCTCAGGGGAATCCAGCTGAAGATCATTTTCTCCAAGCTGAACAGAAGAAATCATCAACAGGTGATGTGTAATATACTTCTGGTGAAACAAAACCTCATGGACAGGACTGCTTTTTCTCTCTATCATGCTGTTGTAGATATGTGGACAGACAGACAAAAAGCATTACTGTAGATTTCCATTTTATATTATTTTAATGATTAGTTACAAAAAGAAATATTTTAAATTCCAGTAGCATTAATCATAACATTCTACACATAATCTAGAGAAACTTCAAAACCATGCATTCACACATATATGCTCTACAAAAAAAAAAACCCAAATGCACACAACAGCAACCTACAATTCCCAAAAAAATTGCTTCAAAAAGGACATATATATTACATTTGAAGATTTCTTTTGCATTAAAAAAACCCCTATATTAAAAGCTGCATTATAATATACTTTTGTCTCAGAAACAAATTAAATTCTGGATAAAATTACATACAAGATCAAGCAGTGAAACTCGGGGGGTTTTCAACCTTTAGAAAAGGATGCTAAGCATAGGTTTTACTGCTGTCTATAGCTACTTAAAGGAAGGGTATAGAGAAAATAAAGCCAAAGTCTTCCCAAAGATTCAAGGTGGCAACACAAAAGCCAACAAACACACTTTGTGATAAAGGACATTCTCACTGAATATAAGGGGGTAGAAAAATTGCCAAAAGAAGGCAATAAAGTGACAGAAATGTGTTCTGTACCCACAAAAGTTGGGATATCCATCCTTGGAGATGCTCAAAATCCAACTAAGGCTCTGAGTAATTTTATCTAGATGGCCCTACTTTAAGAAGCAGATAGACCAGATGAACTTCAAAGATCCATTCAAGCCTCAAACAGTTCCGATTCCATGATTTTTTGAGCAAAGTAAAATAAATTTGTAGGAGAAAGGCTGTTCAAAGAGCCTGATTTTTGTGATGCCTTAAAAAAAAAACATGTAAAATTACAGCAGTTTACTTCTGCATATATCATTCTGCATCTAATACAATGGAAATGCACCTTTATTACATAAATTATGCATGACAGAACATTAGGCCTTTAAATAACATAGTGAACATCAGAGATCACGAAGGAAAGTCATTCTTCAGGCTCTCAGTAATAGGAATCAAAACTACAGTGTGCATCTTCTTCCCAATTCCATTTGATTAGACATGTCATAAGCAGGCCCTCTGAGCCATGAAAAGGGAACAGACCCCATCCTGACAGCTCTTCACCACAGAACTAGTGAATTAAAGCACTTCAAAGAGAAAAATGACACTATTTCACAACTTGAGGCTCCCAAATGCTGGCCAACACCCAAGACTGAGATGGAGGCTTTGGAACTAAAAGCTCGTGTGTTACAAATGAGCTAAAGGACATGACTTTATACATAAAAGAAAGAAGATAAAAGAGGTTTAAAGTTACTTGGGCATGAGGTCCAGAAAATAACAT
Organism: Geospiza fortis; assembly: GCF_000277835.1. Classification (NCBI taxonomy): domain Eukaryota; kingdom Metazoa; phylum Chordata; class Aves; order Passeriformes; family Thraupidae; genus Geospiza; species Geospiza fortis. The sequence continues at coordinate 2,498,860 of NW_005054322.1, forward strand.
GGAATATATATTTGCCCACAGTTTACAATTTCACTTCTGCTTTATCCAGCTTTCAAGAAATGTACTTCACCTGGAGTATCCTGGCCCTGGACAAAGGGGCTGAATGCCGCAGAGTCTGGCTGTGCTCCCACCCTGCCACCACGGAGGTCCAAGCTCAAGGCCCCACTCACCCCTTTAGACAGCAACACCAGAGAAGCAACTACAGCTGTTCTAAATGTTAGCATTGTTAACTGTTTCACTGCTGCTCAAGACAGACACTGCAGGGTTTCGCTCCTCTGCTAGCAAGTCAAAGACACTGTTGCCAAAACCACAAGGTTCAAAGCCTCCCACTGCAGTGGAATTTCTTTAGCACAACACTCACTTCTAAGATCAAGTAAACCGAAAGTCTGGCACCCTGAACTCATCAGAACAGTGCAAAACCAATTTATTTAAATGGAAAATAAATACTCCGAGATCAAGTATCCTAGCTGTAACTCCACATCTTTTATTTAAGGAACCCTGTTATGATAAAATTCTAAAATGAGACACAATCCTTAATCTGCCACATCAAAAGCATGACTGCTTTCTAAACCCTTGAAGAGGAAACCAGTTTGAGCACAAGAAGCCTGGGTTAAGAGCTACAAGGCTCTTATTTTCAGTGTCACAAGTGCTGACTGAAACTGTATGTGCTGAACTACAGGATCAAAGAAGCAAGTTTCACAGTGAAATCTGAAAGACAGCATTCCAGTCCTGTGCGAGACACAAAGTGGCTGGCAAAGTTGCATCTCCAACACAAACAAGCTCCAGTTCAGGAGCACTAAGGAGAAGAAACGCAGTGGATGGTGCTAGCTTACTGTTTCAAATTCCACAATCAGTGCCACCATCACAGCAACAGGGAAAGAACTTGCTAGACATAGAACAAAAAGACTTTTAACTGATCCTATTCCCGATGAGACATTTTTCTATTTTAGACTTTGAAGATGCTGAGGAATTTGGTTTCCAGAGCAAGTGGGCAGCAATGCATGAGCAAATGGGACAGGAATGGAGCTCATATCAGGAAAATGAGGAAAGCATCTTTACACCCTGATTTATTACATTAACTGAAAAATACTTTTAAGCCAGGTTGGTTTGAAAAAAACCTCAAAATCCTGTGGGGATCTTTGAAAAGGAATTCTGCTGGGGTCTGAAAGCTACCTGAAATAAACTAATTAAGAACACAAAGAAAGAACAGTGAATGAGTCCACTGAAGTTCAAAGTACCCACACTATACAACTGGAAAGAAACTGGAGAAGCCAGATCTCTAAAGAAACTATTATTTAATTGGAGTAACAGAGACTTGGACAACCCTTGTGGGGGTATAAAGCAGCACTCCTCTTTCAAAAGGGTAGGTGCTGCATTGTACATTAAGAACACATAGAATTGATGTAGTTTCAGGCCACAGGGAGATCTTGGGGAAACTTCCATGTAATGATTGCAAAGTTAGAGATGAAAAAGCCAGGAACACTCCCATGGTGGGGATCTGTTGCAAACCACCAAACCAGGGAGACCAGGAAGGAAAGATTTTTCAAAACACTGCCCAAACCATCCAGAGTACAGGGCTGGAATAGTATGTATTTTAACTACTCCAACATCTGGGAGTAGTTGAGAAAGAAATACATCGGGACATTTTGTTCTGCAAAAATTCAAAATAAACTGAAGTCCGCTTTTGACACAGAAGGTAAAGAGAGCAGTTTAATAAAGGGAGGAGGGGAATAGGATGGTTCTTCTAATGACACTATAAAGTAAGAGAGTTTATAATCCTGAGGATGCAAAACCACAAAACAGCAAAGCATTTTTCAACAGCAGGCTTAAATTAATTATTAAAGTACCAACATGGGCACTGTCTAGTTGAAGAAACCCTCAGAAAACAATTGCTGAAATCACAATGGAGCAGCATATTGTCTAGGGCTCCATGGGGTTGTGTTCAGGTCCAATGCAATTCAATATTTATATCTATGGCTTCAGCAGTGGAATAGAAGTTATGTTTATGAAATTCTCAGACGATAGTGAGCTCTAAGAGACTGCAAGTATCTTTGGAGGCTGGATCAGAAATCAGAATGACATGGGTAAATTGGAGAGATGAAATGAGATCCCAGTCCAGATTGTAAACTAATTATTTTTACAGTTAATGGAGGACAAGTCAATAGAGTTATTGGTGTTTGGGGACCTAAATGAGATTCTTCATCTGACCCTCAGTAAGGCATGTCCAATTGGCCAGGCTCCATTGACTAGATTGGGAATTTAGTGACACCACTAACATATGATGTACATTTAGGCACCTTCATTCAAATGCTTATAACCTGATGCTGGGTACAATCTATAGTTTAAGGGTGGCACAGGAGTCAATTAGTAGGAACACATGCAAGGTACTTGGGTATCTTAATAATTAACAGTATAATTAATTGCATAAATAATGAACTGTATAAATGCTGGAGGAATCCCTTTTTCAGTTGTATTTCTGTAGGAGAGGACCTCAAGCAAAGAATACCTATATTGTATATTGCATAAATACACAATACCACTAATAAGCTACAGCATTAGTGAAGTAATCCTCTCTGAACAGAGCTGTCTTACAGTCAGTTTGGGGCATCACACTCCAAGAAAGATGCAGAACAATTGTAGTGATAGATTTCTAGAAAACATAACCTGTGAGGATGCGTGGACAGAATGAGGATTGTTTAATGTACGAAAAAAGACACCAAGAAGGAGATCTGTAAGTTGCTATATACCAAACTGGCTACTGAAAATAAGAAACATCCATGAAAGACAGAGTGATAAGCAATATTTCAAACTGCAGCAAGAAAGATTTTATTTTTATTTTGTAACAGTAAGAACCATGCCACACCAGACTAGAATGTTTTTAAGAACAAACCAGGCATCTGACAGAATATAACTGATCCTGCCATGGAATACCAGGATAGCCTAAAAGATTTCTGAATTTTTTTTTCCATGAGTGCTCTCAGGGGTTAACAAAATTCAGAGCTACTCATCCCCAGGTCAGATGCACAATCATGTGTGCCAATGATGTTCAGCAGTTCCCAGGGCCAGTTCACAGAGGAACAGCTGTCAGATTGATTTTTTTTTCCTCCCTGGCACTTCATAAGAGCTGGAACTTGTGGCAGCCATGCAATGATCACCACATCTTCACACAGTACATCCTCTCAGTATCCCAACACAGACCTCCAGAACAGTTAGCAGCAGCAAAGGAGCTCCACTGAGCTCCCTTCTGTCTTCTTGCAAAGGCAGAGAAGGAATGGGTACTGCTCAGAACCATATCCTTTTGGCTTTCACATGAGTAACTCAAAAGAGGGACTGTAACAATTGAGCAGTGAGATTCTGGACCACACATCCTGCTGGTGCAGTACACCTCCTTCTCCAAAGCTACCATGACTGAATAATCTAGCTCCCCTTATTTTACAGCAGACATTATTTACTCACTGGTAACAGCTACCTCCCAGATATCTTTTATTAGAGAGAAGCAAGGGAAAGACTTAAGTATCAAATCTAATCCAAATATTACATCAACATACATTACATTTTACCATGATCTTCATAGTTCAACATCATGCTCTGTTGTAGTCAGGTGATGCATATGAGACAGGTGAGAGGTGAGAAAATCTTTACAGAGTTCTGACAATAAGCACACCTTATTGGCCACAAAAGCTGTCAAAAGACAAACTCTGCAGTTTTCATTATTACTAATAAACTTTAAAAAAAATTTGCCTATGAACTTTTTTTGTCGTATTCACTAAATGTACTTCAATTTTTAGCTGTGTGTCCACATTATGCTTGCATGGGCAATAAAATTTTCAGAAAGGAATCCAGTCCAACAACCAGAGTTGCTATATTTGCCAAATGCCTGCCCTGAAGTAAAACAGTAGAAAAAAACCCACCTATTTAATAGTAGAGAATGCAAATGTCACCATAAAAATTTTACCTATTCGTGTAGCCACAGGCAATTCTGGAACAGGAAATAACATCTTTCATAATGTTTTCAAAAGATGGCATATTGTTGACAGACTTCTTCTGAGAAAAACATCCAAACAAATCTCATTTGGTCTTCATGAATCCTCTCAGATGCACTTTCAAGAATATTTTTTTTAAAAAGTAGTTAAATTTTCACACAACAAAGACAGATGACCACATGCTGAAAGATCTTGACCAAACAAAGTGCTGAGATAACTGAACTTTCTTCATCCCACAGTTTATAAAATGCAGGACCTAATAACTTACTCTCTTTTTTCTGTATGAGCAAAATCTCTAAAGGTTCTTCAGAATTTACATTTCAGACTGGCAAACAGGGTCTTCTTCATTGACCTTATTTATTTTAAATTATTTACCCACTTCAAACACTCCAGGATATTCCTGCTAAAGTTAAGTGGCTGAAATTTGTACAGCTTCATATAAAGACATCAAAATGCCTCATAAACTCTTTTCCTCCTCAGGAAGGTTCTTTCCAACAGCTATATACGTACCTATACATATCTCTCTATCTATATATAGTTGAGACTTTATTTTTGGTTTTCTTAGAATTAATTCAGCTCATTAACTTCTGAACACCTCATACAAGCTCCTGCAAGGCGCATTAAGTCCTTGCTTAGCAGTTTGATGAATCTCATGCACTAAGGACACAGCAGGAGATCACTGTGTCCAGATGAATTTCACTACCTTATCATAATGGTGCTCAGCTGTAAAAATGTGAGGAAGCACTTCAATCTCAAGCAGCTATGCAGTGTAGTTTCCTTTCCTATCCCCAGTCCCATGCTTCCAGACACAAGATGCTGGATGATCTCAGATAAAGGTCCAGATAAAAGCACATCCTTGCAAACAGGCTTGCAGCCCAGTGGAGAAAGCTTTAAGCTAGGATCATGAGGGAATGGTATCTAAATGCAGAAAAAAAGGAGGAAGCAGTACAGATAAAGGGGAAGTACATGTTGGAGAAGGCCATGAACCAGAGAGCATCCAGGCTTCTCAAACAGTGGGAGGTACACCCCTACACACCCCTTGAGCAATGAACGAGTAGAACTGGAAGTTTGTGTATGATAGCAGAGCTGTGGCATAATCAGAATCCCAGATCTGAGGTGGCACACATGACCAGAATATGGTCATGGATGCAGGCTTTTTGTACAGGACAGGCAGAGACAAAAAGAACAAGAAGCTGTGTTTTCTGCAAAGAAAGGTTCCTCGTCTGCACAGTGGTCCAGTGTATGGAACCAGCTCACCAATGTGCACCTATGAAAGCCTGGCTGATCTGAAGTGGTGTTAGTAGCAGTCCTGCTTTGAGCAGGAAACATGAGTAAAACCACCCAGAGGTCCCCTACAGCTAACAATTCCATAAAGCTATGGGGAGACTCAATCTGTTGATTTTGCGAGCAAAATGCATGGATTTTAAGCTTTCTTCTACAGCTTTTCTGTTTTTTTGTTTTGTTTTGTATTTTGGGGGGTTTTGCATCTTTATTTCCTTACTTTTATATACTGTCTAACCTCTGAAAGTAGAACTGCACTATTCTGGCTGCTCTGCAGTAGTTCACACAATGGGGCAGAGAGAAGGAAAACCAGGACACTAAGGCACCTGTCCAATCCTGAGGTTAGTCAGACAGCGGGAAAGGTGTGGCAGAAAGCCAGAAATGCCGGCTTTAGCCCACTGATGGTCTCTTCCAGATGGTAAGCTTCCAGCTTTCCTTTCATACCATATTCAAAGGGCCCTATCATACTGTTCTGCAATATTGACAAGGATCTGGCCCTTCTTGGCAGTCACTAATAACTCAATAGCCCTGACAGAAAAAAAATGAGACACATACCAAATACATATAAAATAAACGTCTATGTATGGAGTCAAAGATTCTAAATATTCAACTTTTTAAATTAAAAATTATACTACATTCATCAGTATATTATTAGATCAGAACTTATAAAAACAAACAAAAGAATAGCTGCATAAAGAATGCAGAATTTTAAGTTCTTTAATAAAGTAATGGACTTCCTTCCTATTCACTAACTCAAAAAAGTCACTTATCTTCCACAAATTACTGAGATCTGGCATCAAGTCTGTTTTGTGTTTGGGGTTCTTTTTCAGAAGTTTTATGCTTTGATTCTCTTTATTGGCAAACATTCTTTAAAAATTATTTTGAAACATCACTTAGGATTTTGTCAATTTTCTTTGCTGCCATCTTACCAATTAGAGTATTGAACAGAATTCCCTTCCTTAGTCTAGCCACAATCAAGCCTGGGACTACAAGAACTGGCTAATTTTCTTCCTCAAGTTATTATTCCATGTATTGGCTTTCAGATATCACTTGGGACCTTCTACACACACACACACAAGCCTCCTAAAGTCACACACAATGAAATTCTCTGAGCAACTGAAACCATAAGTGGGTGGGGTTTTAACATAAATTCTGCTCCAAACACACTTTTTAATTATCATTGTCACTTTCTTTGAACTATTCACTTCAATAATTTTGTGCTGCTTTTTATGAATTGACAATCTAGATCCCAGAAATTAGTGAAATCTAAAAAAATAAAGTGAATTTTAAAATACTCCTTGTTTTCCTGGATAGAGATGAAATCCCAGGGGAGGTTGTGCTCTCCTTCCTATTCTTTGAAGTCTGCATCACAGGAATAACGTTCAAAAGAGGAATGAACAATGCTTATCACACACATATATATATATATATATATATATATATATATATACATATATATTTACGTAGCTGCCAATATTATTTATGTAGAAATTCCCATCTGTGGTGGTTTGGTTTCTTTTTTTGTTCTCATTGGTTGTTGTCATCTTATTGCAGGTGTTCCATACTGTTGTCTCCTTATCACAAAAGTTTCAGACCTTCTTGGTGTTTCTCATGGGCAGCTCCTCAGAGCACTGACTCTTTCTGCTTCACAAAGCAGCCAACTGGTTCCAATTCCCTTCTCAACCAGCCACCCCACTCTTTTATAGCACTCTTCTTCTCATTGGTCACACCTGTGTCCTGTTAAAGTCAGGCCTGCTCCTAATCTTTGATAATTGGCCCAGCTGCAACTCTTTAGGGGTGAGATTACTTTCCGCACTATCTTTATTTTTCTTATATTCTGTCCCCCCACAATTGGTTGTCTTCAAAGAGAGCATATTCTCAAGTACAGCACCCCAACAAGTGTGTAATCTTCTGATAGTTATCATTGTTCCCTAAAGCACATAACTTCAACTCCAAATCAGTTTTCATCCATCTTTTAAATGTTTCCCTAGATCTAAATGTTTCTGGCAATAAAATCAGCTGTCTTCAAAATTATCTTAAAATATATTACATCCTACAGTTTTAAGTTGTAAATACATGATAAAATACACAAAAACTTACACAGACGCTTTATCCTAAAAGTCCTTCTTTATCAAAGGAATACCAAATTTCAGGTGCCAGCTTCCTATGGGGTACTCACAGCAGCTCTGTCCTTAATTTCCTTTCATCTGTGCCTTATCGCTGCACAACATCAGCAAACAAAAAATCCCAGACGAGCAATAAATCTACCATTTCTGCTCTTGGCTTGCCTTCCTTACTACTGTTCCCATTAAACCCTCTTCCCCCAACACTAAAATCCCCCTTGTGATCCTTCTCCCCCTCCCCTCCCCATGAGAAGTCTTGCCTAAGACCAGAATGAGTAAAATAAAGCAGGTAACATCCTCCCCTGTCTCAGCTCTCCATATCCTCCTCTAATCACTTTGGACAACATCACTGTCTTATTTGTTTTGCAAACCACAATATGGATGACATTTTCAACTCAGAGAGTTTCTCAAATCCCAATTATGTGTCAGTCCACTGGATTTGCTCTACATAACCTCTCTATTATATAGCTTTTCCTATCCATTCACACAGCTCATGTTCCTGCCCAAAAATCTTATCAGATCCCTCATTACAGGCATCCTCTTCTCTATATCCGAGACACAAAATCTTGCCTGTTGCAAAGGCTGTTTTCCTTTGTCATTCACTTTAACCACATCACTCCTCTTTGCCTTTGTGCATCCAACATAACTTGTTCTCACTTCTAAAGATTCTTTACTGTAATCTCACATCTGATACATTTTCCCACTTTTTATGGTGATGTTAGTTTCCACTGTACTAGCTAAAGATTTCCAAGCAGAATCCACTAAAATATGCTTTGTTGAGATGCCTCCAAATTATTTTATTTTAAAATGTCCTAAAACCACCAACTACCATGCTGGTCAATACTGTGTCACCATTTCCTTGTAGTTCTCCAACCTGCCCATGGCCTTCTGTTCCCTCTTACCTCACTGCCCTTTGGCTGCTTTCCTAAATGGCTTACATACATCTCTGTCTTGTGCCCTCACAAATGGACTGCCCTCGTTTATGGCTCAGGTTCCTAAGTACTAAGACCTGTAAATGCTATTGGAAGCATATGAGAGTTCATACATGGAAATGGGGAAATGAGGGTTACTGTGTTTGAGACACAAAGAAGCAATCAGGTGTCAAAAGGCAAGGCTGGTTTTGTTGATGCTCTTCTCAGAGTCAGGCAAATAGTTGTCTTGAAAAGAAACATAAGCCTACAATCAGGCCAGAGCAAGGAATGTACATAACCCATTTTATAAAATACATATACTGTATACATATACCCGCATACATACGTGTATTTTTGTGGCAAAATACACATATCTAATCTCAGAAAAACAACACCTAATAGATACAAAGTATACTCTTGCTTTATATTTCAGCATATATCTCTTAAAGATGGCAACTCATCTTCCAGTACCAGAAAGTGCAAAATCATCTCTACATTTAGTACCATTGCAGATAAGCCCAGCTCCAGCTCAATACCAGACCAGCAGTGATTCACCAGTTATGAACTAGCGGAAACTGTAGGGAGGCAAAAGAAATTTATACCACAATTTCATACACGACTAATTTTAAAACATTCTTGGCTGGACTACGTCCCATTAATTGCCAACTTGGCGGGTCTTTCTTAAGGCAAGTAATCTAATGACTGGTCAAGGACCTTGCAAGAGTTACCAGACCTGATTTTTGCCTGCTTGCAAATGATGAGCAAACAATATGATCTTTAACTTCACCTTCCTACCTCAGTTTTAACAATCCTGTCTTACACCTGTGTATATATATATAGGTCTTCTTCCCTCACTGTCAAGCTGCACTGAACATGTAACAGTCTGAGCCCAGGTCACTGAGAGAGAATGACAGAAGCTACCAACATAAATTACTATTACATCCTTAAGGGCATGCATGCATAGTAAAAGGCAGCATACACTTAATTGGCTGCATAAGACAGCTTAACTCTTTGCTTCATGAAGTAAATTCTCCCTCTGTGAGGTGTTACAAGGAAGCCTTCCCATCTTTCCTTGTTCATTCCTTCTAAACCACTATCCTACATATAAAAGGAGGAAGACAAAGAGGAAAGCTTATAAGGAAAATGCAAACAATCTGGAACAATTACGGAAATTAAAGACAGAATAGGAACAAAATCCTGGCAGGTTTGTGTCCTCCCTGGAGAACATGCAGCAAAGACCACAAGCATTTCAAACACTAGGCTAAATCCTGCACTAAAAGCCTTTAATGTTGTAGAGGTTACAGGTCGCCTTCTGCTGTGGTGTGCACTGCATGCCCACACCCAACACACATATGCCCAAGTAAACCACTATGAAATATTTAAATACTGCTCCAAAAATACATAACCACCACGTATAAGTACCCCTGGTCAGACACTGGCATCCTCAAACATGCAGGTAGTTGTTTCACTTCCCCGTGCTTTATGGGAATCCCTAGAGAATGTCAGAAGGCAAGCGGCATTCAGGCACAAAGTGTTTCTTTTTGTTAAATCACTGCCATGTGTTAAGCATTGCTTTACATGGTATAAAGTACATCCCCCACATTTATAAACAGAAAACAGAGAACAACTACATGTATTCTCAAAATTGATGAGAATACTGATGATATCAAAGTAGCAACGTACAGGCATGGGAAGAATAACGACATTCCTTTTATTTTTAATTAAATTACTTTGCCAATCTTCAAAACTCATTTAGCAAAGTACTCTGCTTCACCAGGTATATATTTAGATATGAAGTAGTTAAACATAATGGAAAGCATGACATTTAAGATTATTGTCTGGTAAAAATACGACCTTTATGGAACAGTTACTCAGCAGAAGGTGGAGTTACTGAAAAAAATATATTTTTAACCGTACAATGGCAAGGTAATTAATAACACACATTATCAGTACTTACAAAAGAGAAGCAAATAGCTGAATTTACTTTCACACAATATTTTCTTTACAGAAGAATCAAAACTGGAGACAAGCTGCATTTAACAAGAAACATTTCTGCTGTTGAAAGTGACACAGAAATAAAGCTTGTCAAGAAAAATTTTTGTTAAAAAAACCTCACAAAGTCAGAGAAAGATCTACATTCAAGTATAATAGTTCAATACAAATCCACAACAGCATGAAATTAGGCAACTGAAAGGTAATGACAAATGCTACATCTGACATTCTGTCCTCATCTAACCCTATTATGCCTGAGGACTATAGCATGCGTAATACATAAGATCACACATTTTCTTGGACACTAATGTAATCATCAACAACAAAATAAGTTTAATGGTTTATTTTAAGACCCAGTTTTCAACTCTTAACTCCTGCTTTCCATTTCCAAGTTTAGTCAAAGCTGCAATGTTGGTTATAACCATTTTTTCTGGCTATGTGTTTTAGAGAACAGAATAAAAGAATAGAAAAGAGAAAAAACACACTGTACACAAGAAAGAAGAAAAATATAGGTGTTGGAATCAAATGTAGTTTTAGGGACTTCTAACTAATACTGAGCATATTGACAATATATAGATATACAAAATAGAAGACAACACCCAAAGATGGATGTATTTTGAAGTGAATTTTGGAAAGACATGAAAATCTACTTAGTAGACATCTGGGACCCAACAATTTCATATTGAAATCCTCACCACTCCTTATTATCCACTTAAAGCACAGAATTTTCTGAGCGGAGTATCATTTTGTATACAAAGGGACTGAAAGCCTAGCAATGAGGAGCGAGGAAATCACCATCCTAAGCAGGAAGAAATGTTTGTGGCAGAGACTGGAACTGCCTATTCCTATTCTTTTGCCCATACTCTTCTTACAGAGCATCAGGGTGCTCTATTCAAGATCTTTGATAAATCCACATCTGAAATCTCATGAAAATAATGAGCTGCTGGCTGAAAAATCATCTAGAGTGCAACTTCATGTGAAATTCATTCAGACCAAAAGATGGCTTAAAGTCTCTAACAGGAACTTATGAAATATACTGGACATAGTTTGCAACCTGAAGTACATCAGTCATACACCTACATGTTTGCTGGACTGAGCCCCAAGCATACCAAGCCCATAAATGAAAGAACATGATGTTACTAATCTTTTGAATCCTCACAAAAGCAGGTTTGAGCTTTGGTCTTCCCAGAGACAACAACAACAACAAAAAATTTAAAAATCCCTATCTTCTTTCTACATAGATACATTTACTCCTGACAGTTTACTACAAAGACCCTAGCAAGAGTATCTTTTGTAAGGAAATATGCAGACAAGCCCAGGAATCTCTGGTTCAGGAGGCCAGAAGCAAGAAACTGGGGTTGGTCTTGAGTTTGTCTGCAAGTGAGGTCTGCTGGGCTTGCTCTTCCCTCATCTTCTTTCCCTCCTTCTCACACTTTAGCTATGGTAGAAGTATTTCTAAGTCACTGGATCCACACATAAGGCTTTCAGCAGCTTCCCACTGAACTCACAATTATGAACCACATAGGTCTATCTAGGTAATTTCCCAGATTTCTCCCTAACATTTCATTGGCAGCTTTTACTTTGCGGATCACAGCAGTATTTTCAAACTTACAACAACTAATAGAAGAAATACTGCACTCACCTCCACTGGCAGACAGTAACACGTTACATTTGCTAAAAGCTGTGGAGAAACAAGATTTTTTATCTCACCTAGACAAAGGAGCACATTAAGAGGGTAAGATGAACTCCACCTGGCGCAGCCTTTTTCAGGAAGCTGCTTCTTCCAGGTTGAGGAAACCTGAGACAACCATTGTGAAACAAGTGTTTGCATTACACTTTTCCCCTGGCAGCTGCATATTGAGGCCAAAATTCATCTGGAACGCTGAGAGGTAAACAATGAAGATGAGTGACACACCACAGAATAGCTGCATCCAGGTATCCGTGAGGCTCTAATCTCAAAACTGTGGTGGGAGGGAGGAGATCGTCTTTCAACAAGGAGAAATGTGTTCCTTTAAAAGCTTTCTATTCCCCTCTCCAGCAGTCATGCCTGGCCAGTGGCTATGCAGCCTGGTGGTACTGAAACTGTTCTCCCAAACGGATGACTTGCAATAAAGAAAATGTCACAAAATTGCCCAAAAATTGTAAAATTCTTACAGAATTGCTGGGGAGAAGACAGGGAGAGGTTTCTGGGTTTCTGATTCTCCTAGGATCACTGACATGCCATGAGATGGTTCTTGTGACCCTTACTGTGAATCACTGTTCTAAACAAAAGAAGTTTCTCAACAGCATGAATCATGAATCATTCCATGTGTTGGAAGGGACCTTAAATACAGGTCCACAGGATCCTAAATCTAGTTCCATCTCCCTGCCATGGGATGGGACACCTTCCATTAGACAAGTCCTTAAAACCTCCTCCAACCTGGCCTTGAATACTTCTGCTTATAAGAAAGAGATTCACAGCTTCTCTGGGCAAAATCACACCAGGTTCTCCTATTTAAACAACTCTTATGCTTTCATCATGACACCTGTATTTACAACCCTTCACTTTCAGAATACTTAAATTATGCTTCCAAATTTTAGTGGAACCATTGGCCAGGCATTTGGATAGAAGAAAAAAAGCTTTGGATTCTGCTTGATATTCACATCTATCCCCAGGCAGCCATAAAATGAGATATGAGAGCGTCTGCAAAGCTGAGAAGAAAATAGTGCAGCATTGTACAATTAGCAGCTGCTGACCCATAACTAATTTGGAATGGCAGTATTTTTCAACCTCATTAATGAAGTAGGATCTAGAAATACAAAATACTGACCAAAAAAAAAGGTTAAATACAGCAAAAGCAGCTTCCTAAGCAAATTATCTAGGCCCTGTTATGGATGGCCTATCTAGAAACTTTGCAACAGACTGAAAAAACAGAAATGAAAACTTGTGTTATGAAGCCTGGTAGATTTTCATTACTTTCTGAGTACATCCCTTCAGCAGTAACTTACTAAAAGAGCATTTTATTATAAGTTGATGGGTCATTTTGTGAAACTGTGGCACTTTAGTCAAAATAACTCACTAAAGAAATAGCATGAGTAATAGTGCCATTTACCACACAAATAAATATGTGCAGATTTTTCCCGTAGTAACTAACAACACCGCAGAGTAGCCTAAAGTTTAGTCCACATCTATATGGTATTTTCAGACATTGTTCATGATTATGCTGTTTGATAACAAGTACCTCTAACTGTGGGGCTTTTGCTTGCTCCCTTCCTTAGGAGAGTGAACAGTACTGTCAAGAACCAACATTATTATCTATTACAAGTTTACATCTTTGACAATCATTACTAGCTCTGAGCAGCAAGTGTTGAAAATATTGCACATCTGCTGAAACCCCTGAGCAGTCATTTACTTCTTGTGGAAGTTGCTTTGTAGAGACTGCAGGATGTGGCTGTACAAGTGCTGGATTGCACTCTCATACTCAGCACTAGCAGTCTTTCTTTTTTTCTGCACAACTCCAAAAGGTGCTTCTGTACACAGGTGCCTGTTGGGTACTGTTCCTTATATTTTCTGTCTCTTCAAGGACAGCTCCTCTGTCCTTTTGTCTCTTCATGGAAAGATTACTTTTCTTGCTGTAGTGGGCCTACCTGGTTTGGAGCTGACACTCCTCATAGCTCACCTCGCAGTGCTGCGCTTTGCACTTGTGTCTAGGAGGGTGCTGGTAACACATCCACACATTGTCTGCTGCTGATAATCACCCACACAGCACCAAGGCTGTCTCTCCAACACCCCCAGGGGCCAGGAGGCTGGGAGTGGGCAAGAGGCTGGGAGAGGATTCAGCCAGGACAGCTGACCCCAGCTGACCAAAGGGACATCCCATACTGTACAGTGAAATGCTCAGCAATAAAGTTAAGTGAAAGGCAAAGGAGAAACACATTCATTATCAAGGCATTTGTCTTCTGAAGCAGCTGCTATGTGTAGTGGGATTTTTGCTTCTCCCTGAGTGGGTGGACATCCCCTGCAGATGGAAGTAGAGACCAAATCCTTTTGCTTTGCTTCCATAGGTAGCCTTCTCTTTTCCTCATTCAACTGTCTTGAACTCAACCCATACTTCATCTCATTTTCTTCCCCTGCTCTGCTGAAGAGGGGGAATGAGAAAACACCTGGGTCCCAAAATTTTCCTTTCCTCTGTCTTTACATTGGAGTGTACAGGCCAGGAAAGCACCTCCTATAATACTACCCAGAGATCACCAAACACTTAATCAGTGGAGCTTCTCCACTTGTCACTGGTATATGTCACACATTTTACACTTGGTAAGATTCTGTCCCTTGTGTGCTCTTTGTGGCAGCACTGATAAAGCACTGTTTTTCAAAGCAGTGCTGAAGACTCATTGCTTTGTTCTCCATGCTGCATAGACTAGGAGATCATCCCAAGACATGGCCTAACTTAGTTTTTCTTTCCAACCCATTTAACCCTGTTAGTGATAGGCAGACAGGCTAGTATCTTGTGTGTTTTTTTGGCAGTCCTCAGGTAGTACATGCCACCAAGAAATGAGGAACTGGTTCAAACAATTTACTAAACAGACCAGATACGTGTATCTACTCATTTACTTTGTCAGAGACTGTGGAAGTTTCAATGGCTGAATATAGGTTGCTTGGAGAAAGCTTCTGCATCTTGTCTTGACATTCATGCTAGATTTAGGCCAGAAATTTAACTACTGCTTATGAATAACAGGCCTTACTATCTCCGTGTATTTTTTTTAACCACCATCTGATTCTGGAAAATTTCCCCCACAAAATATTGTTAGATGATGAAATTCGTTCTGCTTTTACCCCATACTTGATGATTCTTGATAAAACGATGTTTGATTAACATAATCATGTTCCTTTTAAAGAAAAAATAGGCAACTGTGGTATCACCAGTCTGACCTTGTGAAATAGTACAGGCAGGTGTCTCAGCAGGGAGAGGGTTGGGGTGCAAAATTAAAAGAGGAAGTTGCAATGGCTCTTCTCTGTAGAGGATCTGCAATTTGAAAAGAAACATTTGACACTATGCTGAAATTCCCTGACACAAATGTATCACTTAGAGAACACAGAGAAGCAGAAGGGCTGCACAAAACAAACAACACAATCTTGTTCTTCCCGCACAAGAAGTCATCTGCCACTGGGTATTTAAAAGAAAATTTTGCAGTGTCTCCATTAAGTCTTACTACATTATCATGTATAAGGACTTTACTTGCATAAGTGCCCTTCACTTCTGCTCTATTGTGTTCTCGATGGGTATCAGGGTCAAACTTCCTCAAAGTGGAGCCAGAGCCAGAGGAACACTTGTATTTTCCATGGAACTAAGACCTCCTTCTTTGATGGTGCTTAGGGACCATTGCATTTTTACTGCTTTTAGACTACAGATGTAGCGTTAGGGACACTTAGTGTTCCTTAGTGTTAGGAACATACTAATCTTTATTAGTACCGCTTTAGATGAACATTTAGGTTCTTGCCAGCTTCCCAAAGAAAGCAAATTACGGGGGAGCACAAAGCCTCTGCTCTTCTCAAGGTGGCTAATGTGATTGTACAACTATGCAGTTCCAAGTGCACCATGTGGATCTCTCTGGTGAAAGGCACTCCTAAAGAAGTACATCTTCCCCTGCATGAACATGGAATTCCTGAGAGGAAGGACTGTAGAAAAAAAAAATCATTGGTAAACTTTTTCAATTGTGAGAAAAGTTTATCCAAAAGAAGAGAAATGCCTGCATTCCCATCACAGTATGTAGGAAGTGTTGTTTTGCAGAAAGTACCTAGGGCTCTTTGTATATCCTGAGCAAAGCACAGCAGTTTGCTTTTTTTGTTGTTGTTTCTTTTGCTTCCTTCTTCAGCCTGGCCTTCCCCTCTCCCCCCATCTCCCACAGGGGTATTTTTATTCCTGAAGCTCTATTCACACATCACCTTTATTTCCAAAGTCCCTATTTTGTTTCTTCTCCTTTCTTGTTGAACAATCCAATTTGTCTTTATTTTTTAATGTTTTGCTTCCAGAAACACCTAGAGATTCTACTAAAAGGCTCCAACCTCCAACCTATTTGTAAAAAGGAAAGAACATCACTAGCAAGGCTCTGTTGAAATTAATAAAGCTTCCCTAGGGGCAAAAGGAGATAGGGGTGGGGAATCACCTTTTTGGAAGAAAATTCTTAGTAGTTACTAACGAAGTTTAACGGGCAATATTATAATTTAATAGTTTCACCAGATAGCTATTAAAATATATTATCATATATTAAAACATCTTATTAGGTAGTGTGATTTACTAACCGAAAAAAAAGCAGACCACTACGGATGAACCATGAAGTTGAAGCAGCAAGATTTTGTTGCTCTGCTGCTGCTGTCAGCTGTGGATAAAAGGGGCATTAGCTGAAAAATGGACCCCACACAGCATCTTTCAAACTGTCACCTTCATGCTTCCAGAAGACCTTGCTTCCTTCTAATGTTTTTCCTATTAGTCTGTTAAAAAAAAGAAAAATACACCCCTACTATTAGCAAGCCACACTCTGGAAAGAATGAATTTCAGAGGCAAGGGGAGGTCTGTGCACTTACTGCTCAGAAATTCCTATTCCTCTAACTTTGAAAGCAGACTCATCAAGTTTAGCAGAATTGCTACTGTGCTTAAAATATCTGTACATGTGTTTATAGATCTAAACTCTGTAGTGCTTTCAAGATAATCAAAATTGATGTACAGCACATCTTTTCTGCATTTATGTAACATTCTGACTTCCCAGGAAAACTGCTAAATGAAATGACAAAGCTTGAACTCCAACAGGAACAAATTCACCACTAAAAAGTTATAAAAATGATAAGAATAAAACAGTTCAATTGAGGGTATATGAAGTAGAGAACACATAAAAATAATTGAGGAAAAAAATGCCCTGGAAACAAAGCTATTTCAATTACAGTGTATTTTGATTCCTTTACAATGAACATACATTGTAAATTTAAAAAAATATCTTGTACAATGCCAGCTAAAGAAAGTTGTATCAAAGTGTGTTTACCAAATGACCAAACTCATGTTTATTACACAACACAGCTTTTGTGACAAGAAAAGCTTCTTTAAAATGACAATATTCTAATTGCAGTTGGCTAGAAACAACACAAACCTATGTAAGTATGCCCTGTTGACAAACATGAAAGCCTACTTCAAGGTCCAGTTCATATTTATTTTCTAGTATTCAGAAATGTTCATTCTGGGTTGAATCCAAGATGGCAAAAGCTGTCAACTGGAATGTTTTCACTAAGTCTGTGGTACTTTAAATTGGATCCCATGCCTCCTGGTGCAAGTCCAAATCCACACCTCTATGCTTGGACATCTCACTTGTAAAAACTGGCCAGTGATATTTTTTCCTCCATTATTACCTGGCAGAATTTCATCTGCTCCACCCAAATGCAGACCTGACCACAGCAATCCATCCCTCTGTCACTTTCATAATGTCTCCTACTTATGGCTAACAATGGAAGCTACAGCTTGTAAATCATGCAGCCATATGTCCTCAAATTTGAGCTAGTGGAGATGGAGTGAGTAAAAATATATGTATTATATAATTTATATATATATATATATATATAAACCACCTTTGTGTTTCATACTGAAAAATTCTTCTGTAACTAGTAGAGAGTTTGGATCTGCCTGTCCTATGAGAAACTGTCTCCGTATGTCACTAAACCCAGGGCTTATCACACTGATACAACAGCTTAAAATACCCAACCTCAAGCTGTTGAGCTGGGGCACGGCTACTGAAGATAAGACAGAAAATCTTGCAAAATTTCTCTCTTTAAGAAGCAACACGAGGTACTTATTTGCCAAAACAGAAGCCAAAATCTCCTAAGTGGAAAGTTTACTTTTTTTCTTCAACCGATCTCTCAGTGAGGAAACATGGTTGGTGAGTGATGGCTTCTTCACAGGGAGCAGGGATCATGGCCCTGAAGGAGAGCTCGTGCACACTCCATCCAGCCTAACGTGCCAAAGACATATGTACCAACAGTCTTCATCTCCTATGGGTGCACATAAGGATCTATGTGAACTCCAGCCATAAATCTCAAGCAAAGCCAACTTTTCTGCATAAAGCTCCTTGAATCCAAGCCAAGAGAGAAAAGAAATCCAGAGCTTTTAACCACAGACATCAATGTATTCATGCCAGCCAGCCCAAATCAGTAACTGGCAGTCAATGGCCTGCAACAGCTGACATTTCTTCCTCTCTCTCAAGTGGTTTGCAAAGATATACTCATGGGTAAGCTGCTGCAACAAGCCAGAATGTACCAAACGGAAATACGTATGATAGGAAGAGCCAGCTTCACAAGCAACACTTGTAATGACAAAGAAAGATGGAAATGTGCATTTGTGACCGGTCATCGTGGCTTAAAACTAGATGGAAATTAAACTCCAGATAAGTCTTTCTCCTCTCTCAGCCCCACTCCAGAGAGAGAGAGCCTCACTCCAAAGACAGAGACTATGGGTTGAGATAAGAAGTTACTGAAAGCAAACAGCAAAGGAGTAAGAAACACAGTGACAGCAGTAATATTAATAACCAAAGTATACAAAAGAAAAGGTGCTTTACAGAGAAAAGGTGTGCACCACACCTCAGCTCAGCTCTGTGTGGCCACTGGGACAAACACAAGATGGCACATGCTCTCCATAGCTAGCATTCCCCTCTCCAAGCTTGAGCCAATGAGAAACAATGAGGGACAAATCCCCAAAAAGCCAGAATGCCCACACTGCACCATGTGTCCTGCTTTTGGACTGCTCCATTCCTCTGGCTTGACTATACACAGTGTTGTCCCTTTCCAGACTGCTCTGCTGGTTTGACTCCACATAGTGCCACCCACCCTGGACCACTCCACTCATCTGCACTGGACTTGGCTGGGGCTTGGCTTGGGCTCAGCTCCTTTTGACTCAGTTTGCCACTGCTTTGTCTCCCCACCTGCTTCCAGCACCAGTGCCACGGCACTGGCGTTTTGCTGAGCTCAGTTGTGCTCACTGCTTGGAGCTGCATTTTTCCTAAGGGATGGGAAGGGACAGGCAGCAGCAGGAGAGGGACAGAGTCCACAACACTGGTCCCAGGAATAAATGAGGAAGAAACAGAACAAAATAGTGCACTTCTGCTGTACACTCCTTCTCCTGAAGCCAAGCCCCCAGTGATGATGTGCATAATATAGAACAGCAATGGCTCTCCTTGCAAGCACTCCAAAGAGCACCCACAAAATAAATGGATGGAAATCAGAGGGAAACCATGAGGTGAGGGAGAGAGAAACTCCCTCTCCCTTTGCCAAGTCCTCTACTCACTTTAACAAATGAGCCATTAGCATCTCCAAATTATCTGGCCCAAGCTACAGCCAGCTCCTTTTTATCCAAGCCCAGGCTCCAGCCAAACATTAGGAAATTAGCAGCTGGGTCCAGCACAAGGGCAGCAGGCCTGCATATCATCAGCACCACGACATCAATGAGTCCCAAGCTGCACTCCCCTTTACCACTTTTAACTGCACGTGGCCATGGAAAGGAGCCTACTTACCTGAACCATTCACTACAAAGCCTGGAGGCAAATTATTACACACTGGGATTTCTCTGAAGGAATGGGAAGCAGAAAGAAATACAAGACTCTAGATACCCTTACAAGAATTGTACAAGGACATTTAAAGAGAGTTCTGCATTACCCCTTGAATTAGTGTGAACATTAGTCTAGTCTTTTCTGAAGAGAAGTCCACCAAAAAGGCAAGAATGGTTTCCATAGTTATACTACACACAGGTGTGAACTTAACTATCAGAGAAAGGAAACAAAACTTCCCAAATACTGAAAAAACTCTCACTATCACTTCAAAATCTCCTTGTCCCAGTAGGTATAGACAGGGCAATTAACTCTAATAGTACATTAATTTTCCCATTATCTAAATGACGGCAATAACCAAGGCATATAATAAACTATTTCTCCAAAGACTAAAAAACTGAATATTAAAGTAGATGTTTTTGTTCTTCTTAAGCTCTCTTTGGCAGCCTCTTAGTCAGACATCCTGGTAAGACCTCATAGATGTTAAATGTGGTCACTTCTTATATTACAGGAGAGTAATAGAAAAAATGGACATATTCCTACACAATGCAGTATTCCAGATGGAAACCTCAGATTTTCTAACTTAGAAGTCAACATTACTTAGCTGTAAAGTGGTATATACCTTTTATGACACTGCAGAGTATATATGACCCAGGGCAAAAGAAGTCCTCACATTAAAAACAATCAGATTAGCATAATAAGAGGAGAAAGCAAAGCTGCGGGAACATTTGGGGAGCTTTTAGGTTTTTTTTTCCTTTAAAGCACTTCAATTCCTCCAGCCAAAGTAAACACATTACAGATTAGTTCTCAAAAGCGCTCTCAGCCAAGAAGTAAGTTACTGTAATTTGAAGAATGATGCTGGGAGCTAAGCTACACTTTAAAAGCCTCCATGGCATATAATAGATGTGGAGGGCTCAGAACACAGACTGCATGTAAGTACATGTTAAAGTTTTCTGACCTAATAAAGACATTCAAAAGACAGTGAGCTAGCTAGAACACCACTAATGCACAGTCCTTTTACTGTCATTGTGGAATTAAGAAAGCATGATGCTAGTTTTCACTCGTACCATTCCTGTAATAGAAAAGGCCCTCCACAAAACACAGCCCCCTTGACTGCAATCAACTCCCCTTGTTGCTGAAACAACACGGAAATGCAGCGTGTCAGCATCCAGGGATGCTCACAACAGCCAGGCAGCATTCTGCCATCTGTGAATGATTAAAAAATTAAAAGCCCCAGACACTGAAAAAGAATATCTTAACAAAAAGATTTATGGGAGGGGAAAACTGGAAAGAGCTCTCTCAAAATTCAGACAGAGAGTCTGAAGATGGGAACACAAGCTGCTTGGAATCTGTCTCAGGGACACTGGCCCTATAAATATTACTAACTTGCATTTACACAACTTCTACTTTCCATATGTGATATTACTTAGGATGAATAGCAAAATAGGCAAGCAGCATGGAAGGTATGTGCTCTGATCACACACCTAGGGCACTATGCTCAGGGAACTTCACAGATTAAAGCAATGCCTATTCTGTGTTTTATGCAATGATTGTAAGAATTAATTGTTAATTATATATGAGTGCTGCCAGTGCATTTATAGTTAGTGAATAATGTTCTTCAATAAAATATTAGTACTTAAAAGATAGAAAGAGTAATTTGCTTAACTTATAATAAAGTTGCTAATGAGCTTCTCTTAAAAAATCCCAACTTGACACAATATGAAATATATGAATAATACTTATTACAGTCACACCCAAATTCCTAACCGTACACCCAGAAAAGGCACCCCTTTTTACTTCATATATTCCCCTCAAAAATGTACCTTTGAGTGCACTCAAAAAGTAAATGACTTCTTTGGATTGAAAGGTATCAGAAACATGTCTTTATTCTTCCTCAAAATGGAATCATCATGTTTTCTCATGGAGATAAGGTGACCTAAAGCACATTAACATAATCATACCACTCTCAAAGACACCCTCCAAAGTTTTCTAGCAAGTTTATAGGAAAGTTGTTACTTCACTGATCAGGTTTCAGCTGCCCTTGGTGCTCTGTATCCTCAAAGATCATCTGAATGCATAAATTAGGTGTTGTAACTACCTCTCCTTTCTTGCTTCTATTTGAAAGATGTGCTGGATGGTCAGCATTCCTTCTTGACTTCCACCTGTTCCTGTGTCAACACAGCTGAAGGTCAATCATGAGCTATCTCAGTTGTACTCAGGTAATCCATGTTTTTCTAAACTATTGCACAACAGCATATAGCTGGTGAAGAGAGGCTATAGAAAAGCTGCTGCCCACCACTCCCACAGTATCAGAGATTCCACCTACATGCTGCTCCCAGCTGAAGGACCTGAACTGAGTATGCAACCATCCTCGACTCTTTGGGCAATGCAGAGAAACAGATATCTTTAGAAGATGCCAGCCATGCTAAGACCAAAGTCTACACCTACAGGTACAGACCTATAAAGGTATCTGCCTCTCTTCACACAAAGGAAAGGTGGGTGATGTATGTTTCTAGAATAGATGGCCTTGTTAAAGACTTATTTTTAAAGTTACCTGGGATGAATTTTTCTCAAGATGCAAACTAACACCTCATTTTCTCAGCAACATCAAAGACATCAAGAGTATCTAGGACGTATAACAGTTTTGGTTGTAGTTTACTAGACATCTTAAGAGACTGATGCATATGACAGTTAAAAAAAAACCAAAACAACTGAGAAAAACAAGAAGGCTGTGATGACATCCTCTCACACAGAGGTTCTCAATAAATACACTGCCTCTCTTGCTACCTCTCCTAGTTCCAAGAAATGACAGTCTAGATTTTCATGCCCTGTTGGCTGTGCTGTATGCTGCAGAAATACAAGCAGATGATTGATGGGGTTTGCACTATGGAAGCCCTGGCTGCTGGCAAATGTACACTTGAAAAAGGATTCCAGATATCTGAGCCACAGCAGGAACCAACAGAGTCTGTAAAACCATTCTTTGAGATTCATATTTAGTGTCTGACAAACGCAGCTCTACTTCTGTCTGCTTTTTGACTACAATAGCTTTGGTTAACAGAAAGTATTTCTACTAATTCTTGGCAAAGCAGGTATTGAGAACTAGGCAATGTTTGGGAGGGATTCCATTGAAAGCTTTCATGGAGCATGAAGGAGCTAGTGAGTGTGGGAGTTTTCCAAGCATGGTCTCCTGGAAGCACAAAGAGTCCATCCCCTTTAAAAGTAAGGGAAGCAGCTGGAGCAAGAGATCCCTTTGGCTTAACCCTGAGCTTCTGAGCCTGCTCAAAACCAAGAGGAGCACAGCAGAGATGGACAAGTGGACAAATACCAGTTGAGAACTACAGGGCCAGCGTCAGGAATCTGCTCTGGTTGCAGAAATTATGTCAAAGACGCAATAAGAAAAACAACAGCTCAACTCAAACAGAAGTAGGCCAAGATGCAAAAAACTACAAGAGTTCTTCAGATATGTAAACAAAAGGCAGGTACAAAATGAAAATATTGACCTGCTGTTGAACAGGAAAGATTAATTAATGACTAACAACGGTGACAAGGCATAGGTTCTCAACTCTTTCTTCACCTCCGTCATCACCAACAGTGTTGGGCCCCAAGCCTTGGAAACAGAAAGCCAGGTTAATGCAAACACAGTGCCATTGTCAGTGACAGAAGAGTTGGTTTGTGAACTTGAGCTTGACCCAGGAAATCCATGGGCCCTGACAATATTCTCCTGAGAGTGTTAAGAGAGCTGGCTGATGTCACAGAGTCTGTTCTCCATAATTTTTGAGAAATCATGCAGATTGGGAGACATCCCAGAAGACTGGAAGAAGGCTAATGCCACTCTTATCTTTGAGAAGGACTTAAAGGAGTATCCAGAAAATTAAAGGATCATCAGTAGTATTTCATTCCCTTGGGAAGTTATGGAACAACTCTTCCTGAGGGCTATCACAAGTCAGATGAAACATGTAACTGGGAAAGGTCAGCATGGATGCACGAAGGGCAATACATGTCTGACAAACCTAAACACATCCTCTGACTAAGGAACCTGCTCAGCTGATATGGGTTAAGCAATGGATATTGTCTACCTGGATTTCTCCAAGACAATCAATGCAGTTTCCCACAGCTTCCTCCCTGAGGAACTGATGCACTGAGGTCTAGACAAGTGGTCCATGTGGTGGGGGGGAACCTGGCTGACCACCAGCACTCAGAGGGTTATGGCAAAGAGCTCCTTTACAAGCTGCCAACCTGTGAGGTCTCCCAGGGATCAATAATGCTGTTTAATGACCCCATAAGTGATCTGATGATGGGATCAAGTGCATGTGGATGAAATTTGCCAAAGATATCAAACTGAGCAGGGAAGTGGGCACTTTGTAAGGGAAAGCCATTCCACAGGAAGACCTGGATAGGCTGTAAGAGTAGCCTAACAAAACCTTATGAAGTTCACCAAAGACAAATGTAAAAACTTGCACCAGTGGAAGTATAATCCAGCACTGCAACACAGGCTGGGATCTCCCCTGCTGTGGAAAGGGATCTGGGGCTCTGGTGGAAAAGCAGCTTAAAAGAGGTGAACAGCATGCAACTTCTGTGGCAAAAGAAGCCAACAGGATGCATCATCAAGGGCATCCCCAGCAGAGAAAAAGGCAGCATTGTCCCAACCTAGTCAACGCTTGTCAGGCCACACCTGGAATACTGTGCTCAGTTTTAGTCCTCACTAAGCAAAATAGATGTGGACAGATGAAGAGGGCCCAGAGATGGGCCACAAAGGTGATGAAAGGACTGGGAAGCCTGGCACAAGAAGAGAGGCAGTTCTCTCAGCCTTTCTGGAGGCTTTGTGCAGCCTTGAGGAAAGAAGGCTTAGGGGAGACCTTTTCACCATGCTCCAGTATTTAAAGGGCGACTACAAAGGCGATGGAGATCCCCTTTACAATGAGTCACATTGAAAAGGCAAGGAGTAATGAGTTACTCCTGAGGAGATTAAAATATGACAGAAGAAGGTTTTTCACAACATAAACAACCATACACAGGAATATATGGTTCTTCAGTGAAGTGGGGGATTTCCCAACATTAGACACTTCTAAGATTTGGCTGGACAGGATCCTGGGCCATCTTGTTTAGAATGTGCTTTTGCCATGAAAGGTTGGTTGGACCAGATGATCCTTATGTTTCCCTGCTATTCTATGGCTAATATGAGCATAGATTCCCAATCTATATAATTCAAAACACAATTGGTAGTAAAAATCTGTTTTGGTTTTTTTCTAAGGAAGTTGATATTACTTAGATAGTATATTTTCACACATTTTCAGAAAGTTTGGATAGTTTCCCAGATGACTGTATCCAGGTCCCAACACATCCAGGGTGTCCCTAGGCAGCCTATACTAGGCAGTCCTTGCTCTCTACCTGAATCACGAGTCATACACATTTTGGATAGCCCTCCCATCCTTTATTTCTTCAAAGAAATGTGATCTGGAAATGCAAAGATACCAAAAAACAACATACTAGATAAATCATACCCTCTCCCAACTATGTTCTTATAGACACGCAGAACTTACAGCTCAGAGCTAACACAGTCAATTTTACCTTATTTAGACTTGTATTCCTCTGCTTTGCTTTCCTAAAGTACACTGAAACAAGCACCTAACAGAAATATTTGGATCATTTTTTTCCCCCCATATGATTCTACTGAATCCCATCGTGTTGCCCTATCACCCGTATGGGACATTTCCTTCCTTCTTGGACAGACAGTCATGCAAAGCAAACTGCTTTCCTGAAGAAGTCAGCCTAGCTTCCTGGAGTTCAGCAAGTTCCCCAGGGTCTTATTTATAAACTTACTTTGTTCTGCTTCTGGAAAAATAATGAATGCTTCCACAGCCTTCCCTGCAGAGTAATTTGGCTCAACACTCCTCCTAAGACTCCAGCCCCAGTAGTTCCCACTTCAGTGGGCACCATCGAGGCTAATGGTCATCTATCACTCCTGCTCCAGGCTCCAACTGTGTATTGCTTGAGGCATCTCATGAAAAAGCAACTGAACCAGAATCCATAAATGGAATGCTGAGATTACATAAATACAACAGCTTCCAAACCAACTTGCTCAAGGAGTTTCTGGGGGAAAAAAAAAATCAAGCTTTTTCAGAACAAAAACTTCCCTGCACTGAGGGAAATAATCCTCTGTGTTATTTATATGACATAAAAGTTTGTGCAGCCAAACAAAAGAGATTAGAAATCAAACCTTAGTCAGAATGATACTATTATCACAATATAGCAGCATTTTGAAGAAACAAGCTATACATTTTTGTCCCCTTGGATGTGTTTTTCTAAAAGCTTGAAAAAGGAACACTAACATTTTTCATGTAGAGAACATTGAACATTCAGTCAAAACACTTAAAAATTGACAACAAAAATTTTTAATAGAATAAAGAAAAATAAGTACTGTACTGCACACAGAGGAAAATAGTTGGACTGCAAAGTTGTGATGAATGCTAGTGAGTTTTCCTTGGCTTTCACCAAGAGGAAGGACCTCTTTTCCTTAACCAAAACTAGGGCCGTAGAGGAACAGAAATGGAGGGTTTGAGGCAGGAATTAAAGAACTGAAGTCAGGAAAAGAATCAGGAAAAGGACTTTCCCTCTTCTTCCCTTCCTTCACTTTTAAGAAAATGCTTATGTGCAAATGGGTTTTTTTAATTACGTACTCTTGTTGTCACTTTTAAGTCCCCTAGACACAAATCTATGGAAGATGAATAATCAAAGATACATTTGAACATAGTCTCTCCAAAATGATGAACAGCACTTAGCAACAACCTTTACAAGAGAAGGATCACAACAGCCACTGGGATAATTCTCCCATTCATATCATTTAAGGGAATGACACCACAAGAGCCCACAGAAGTGAAGTTCCACCATACATCTTTTTTCCATGACTGTAATGAGAACCCAGAGGAGTGTGTGAATGCTCTTATCCTGAAATGGAAGCTCAAACAGAGAAAAAGAACATCTTCTAACACTAATGCTATCATAATTTTACCTTAAAAAAAATCTGTGGCATAGACAGAAAGACAATAAGCAAGATTTCACGAACTAAATAGCAAAACTAAAGAGAGTTTTGCTATTCTTCTCTCCACAGACAAGTTTCTTTGCAGGGAAAATGCAATCTATTCTAGAACCTGGGACTGTATTCTAACTTAAATACACAAAAATGGCAGAAAGAAATGTTATCACACAAAATTAAGTACAACCTATCTTGAAAACTGTAAATCTGTTCTGGTTAGATGTGTAGAATGCACATTTTTTGAACCTTTTATTTGGGAATATTTGGTGTAACCTGACTGGCTGACAGTTCTCAAAGATCAACCATTTCTGCAACCACAGCGGACTCATGCTGTGCCAGAAGTACAGGTTTGGCTTAAAGCAGCTTCACAGCTATTCTAAATTTGATCCTTCTTTGCAAAGAACAGTCTGATTGGCCTGAATCAGATCCTTGTTCACCTACAGCAGAGAAGTTCTTGCTACACCTTTTCTCATTATCCCAGATCCTGACCTAGTTTTTCTTGTTTCAAAACAGAACCAAAGCATGCCTAATGCTCTCAGAAATAGAAATTCTCATCAGTTGATCTCCTTCAGGTCCCCTTACACTTCCCTTGGGTCAGGCTCTAGCTTAGGCAGGTTAAGTATATCACGTAGTATTTTGTGCATGAATACTAACGTTTGTTAGGGGCACCAACACAAGATTACAGATAGATTTATAAAAGAATATATAACTATTCCAGATACAGCAAAAGGCTTGATGGCATCCACTGTGCAGAAAAAAAAGTTACAGTCAAAATCACTGCTTTGCCAGAAGATTACAGGTGAAACTGAAGCTCGTGCCTGAAGAACAGAGGGAAGTACTTGCTCATGTAAACACAAACCCTGCCTTTTCTCTTCCTCCCACCTGAGCCCCCATTGCTGCTAAGTGCCTGAGCAGCATTTGTAAGGATAATCCCTGATAATCTCAGAATTGGTAAGGCAATACACATGCCTGTGCACAGAAAGGCCAGAGACCAAGCAATAAGCTTTCATAATTTCTCTTTTCAATTATAAACAGAGGTAGATATGATGACAAATATGTTTCAGAAAGCTGGAATGTGATGTTATTTCAGAACAGTATGGGATATCAAACAATTCCCTTTCTACCTCAGATTACATAAAAAACCAATACTCAATTTCCCACATAAATGGCCTGTTTCATTTATAAAAGCATGAGGTTTTTTTATTATTCTTTGAGTGGGTTTCTATATTTTTTATCTGTTTCCTCATGGTGTTCTGTTTATGCTAGGATACATTGGGGATCTTTTGGCCTTGAAGGAATGCTGCAAAGATTATCTCTCTGAACAATCCCTGTCAGCGGACTGAAGCAAAGGAGGATCAATTGTACCAAGGGAAAGTAGAAAGGGGACTTTAGAATGGATTGGACACACAGCTGGCAAACAAAAGACATAGGGCAAAATCCACACCACTGCATTGATTAATTTTCTTTTTTGACTCCTTGTTTATGCACTAATATAGCAGCAATCACCCTCAACACATAACATGAGATAAGGACATATTCAAATCATTTCTGATTGGGGGAAACAAGATAAATGTTCCTTCTGGGCCAAGTCAAGTAAGACAACTTTTTTTTTTCCTTTCCATAGCTTACTGTGATGTGGGCTTCCCCTGTGTGTGTGTACTTCAGAATCTTGTCACCACAGACCCAAACTAAAACATACATGTGTGCTTTAAAGTTTGAACTGTCTCTTCTTCACTATGGCAGTGATCACACACTGGAACAGGCTGGCTGCAGAAATTTTGGATGTTCCATCCCTGGAAGTGCTCAAGACCAGCCTGGATGGGGCTCTGAGTAACCTGGTCTAGTGAGTGGCATCCAGGGGGATTGGAACTAGATGATCTTCAAGGTTCCTTCCAACCTAAACCATTCTATGATTCCATGATTTTCAGGACCTAATGTTCTATGTGCAATAACATTTTGAAAATTTGCTTTATCCAGTTAAATTTTTAGAGTTGAGAGCCTTATATTCATCTTACAGGGATTTGCAAGTCATGTTCTATTACCTCCTGATAGGCAAAGACAAAAATGCCCAGCCATCTCCCCAAAGAAGATGCATTTATAAATTTCCAAAAACACATAGGTGATATATGGGAATTGATGATAAGGTAGAAAGCAAGTTTCCATGCCAAAACTACAATTTCTACTACTGGGCAAAGCAAAGCAAGAAAATGCTTGTATAAATCTTCCTACTATGCTCATCACTTTGCTTCATTTACATGCATCCTGGTCTTAACATTATTGCGATTTAGAATTAATGACCCACTGAGATTTATAGGGCCAATTACACCTCTCAGCATTACGACTTTGGGGGCCTCCACAGCCTCGAACAGACATTAGAAGGTCACTCAGAAAACACTCACTAAGTTCAACAGACTTTGGATGAGGCCCTTTGCCTAATTAAAACAGAAAAAAGCATCCTAAATAGGAGATGCTTTGAAAAAATCTCACAATAACCAGCATTTTTGTAAAACTCACTGTGCCTTTTTTTTGAAGAAACTGCTTAACAGCATTTGCTAGTTGAGTCTAGTTGGGTTTTTTCCCCCATCTCTTCCCAAAACATAGAAATAAAACTGGACCTAGCACTGGTC
>NW_005054322.1:2528417-2544992 GCF_000277835.1 Geospiza fortis
TCTGACAATTGAGTGGTGCCTAGAGGGATGGCTCAGTGTTCATAGAACTGTGAGGAACTTGGCAATGCTCCCGCGGAAGAAAGAAGTCATTATATTAATATTGCCCAGTTCCAGCAACTGAGGCAACTGAAACCATCTCTGCTTGCAGACATAACTGTGCACAGACTGCTCAACTTAGACAATTCCATATGCTCTGGTGTTTCTTTTCCCCTCTTTCACAGGCATGGCTTTCTTTGAGCAACCCACAGCGCTGAATGATGCAAGTCACCAACCAGTTACCATGTGTGTTGCACAACAGAGGAAAGCTTGGAAATGAAGGAAAAGCACAGCATTTTTGTAATAAATAGACTGACAGATTACAGATATCAAAGAAATTCAGAACTTTTCTTCACTTAGGGATTTTTAGTAAAGAGAGGAAAATGAGTAAGTAAATAGCTAGTCAGTCTTCTGCCTGGCATGAATGAAGTTATTCAAGTACACAGAATTTATAACAGAAACACCAACAACCACCTTTAACTACAGCATCACTGCCAATGGCACCATAATTAGGCTAGAAATGCTGTTCTTTGAGTAATGAACAGGATGTGCTCGGCCTTGTTTTCTATATAGGATCATGCCATCCAAGCACAGGCAGCAGCATTTATTGAGAAATTCCCTGAAAGATAACAACAGATTGTAAAAGGGGTTCATGTAAATTTAGTTAAGAACAACTTCAGACATTATTTTCAATTACTGAGATAAAATCATGGTTTCCCTCTGAAAGAAGAAGGGAAAGGCTTTTTTCCTATACAGTACACAATGCCTATGAAAGCTTTAAGAATAGTCTATTTTCACAAACAGTACCAGCTGCCTACTAGTATTCCTTAACTCTGCTTTTCCCTCCCTCAAGTCATTTCTTCTATTATTTTCAACATTTTGTTTGATTGATTAATAAAAAGCAGATTTCCTGCTCTAGATAACAGGTCACAGAATTCCCTTTACACTGATTAGGTTTACCTGCTCTCAAGAATGCTAACTGATAGTTTTATTTTCTTTCACCAAATCTGCAGGGCTCTGGCCAAGCACTGACTTTTTCCGCACCTAACTCCTCAGTGATTTCAGAGAGCATGAGTATGACAGCAGGACACATGCATAAAGTTCCAGTCTTTCTAAGTTTGCACAAGGATCTGCAGTTACTTAACTAAAAAGTCTCTGTTAACATACATTAAAAAAGAAAAAAAAAACCTTTACCAGCTCATCTTGCAGATCTGGAAAAAAAAAAGGACCATCTCCAAATCCTCTAAATTCACTATCAAACAGGTTAGCATCCTTATTTAATAAGCTACACATACATCCCCATCTGATGCGAGGGAATACATCTACACTGTCTACTTTAGGCATGTAACTCTGCTATGACTGAACCTTGTAATTGCAGGGTTCCTGCACACTGAGCAGCTCCTCATGACACCTGAGGCAGGCAGTTCAGAGCCCAAGGGGTTGCACTACACATACTGCTTAAGTTGCTAGTTCTTGCAATTATGTTACATGCCCAGAGTGAGTCTGTGCGTTCCCTCCACACATTCCAGCACTGCACCACGCTTCATGCACACTGTACACACAAATGGAGCCCCTTTGCTATTTCAGCCTTGCTGCCTCGTTTCACTACCTGCACCTCTCTGAGTACAAAAAAATAAATCTACATATGCATTATACCTCTTTGGGCAACAGAAGACCTCTGGAGTTCATGAGTAGAATGCACACAGAAATAAATACATTATATTCATTTTCTTCAGCACAGAAACCTGGAGACATGTCATGGAGATTTATTAGCCCTCTTAAGATACCTACTCAAGATACTGATGGAGTTGACAGAGCAATCTTGTCACTCTCCCGTCAGACCACTGTCACACTCGTGCACAGCAGAACTGCAGCTCCAGAGCAGCCTAGCTGTTCTAATACACCCCATTCCTCTCCCAAGGTACACTTTATTAGTCTAGGGAATAAAATAAGCTATATTCCAAACAGTAGAGGTAAAACAGGAAAGCATGTTTGGCAGAACATTTAAGGCCTTACTAGACTGAGGAGAAAAGCTCATCTTTGTTGAAAAAATTCTGTCATCTGTATCCCTTTAAAGACAAACCCAGATGTTTCCTCGTCATAAACCCTCACAAAATGATTGGCTGATCACCTGCTGTCTCGCTGTACAGCAAGCTAATTTTCCAGCAAGATTTGTTCACTTAGATTGCCCAAATGAAAGTCTCTTAAAATAAAAAAAATAGTCTGTTGCCAATAACTCCCTAATCTGCCATCCCTTCAATAGGACTGAAGTGCTCTTCACAGACATAGTACACAAGCATCTTGAATTAGCAGGGAACTATTTTTAAATACATGAAGGATAAGATACAAAATTAGTTTCATGGGGAATGAGAACCTCAGAGATTATTTACTTTCCCTTAATTACTTTGACTCACCACTCAGTGAGCTTTCTAATAGTGCTACCTATTTCACACTCAAATTTTGATACTAAGACATGAGAGAATGGCATTTAAGAATACAGACCTTCAAAATACATAACCACATTTCTCAAACTGACTTACCCACTTGAAAAATAATTAAATATACTGTATGGCACATATTTCCCTTTCTTTGGAACAACTGTTTCAGATTAAGGATCCCTATACAAAAGTAAAGCTTTCTTTGTGCAAAAACATGAACATTCTGACAAACTGTAAAAACTATTACACTTGAAGAGGCGTGGGTAGCCTCTTACACTACTGATCTTATATAATGCAAGGAGCAAAAGAGAGATTACTATTAGAAAATTACTTTTGAGAGCAAGGCGACAAGAAAACCTACCCAAGCCCTGAACTCAAGAGAGAAACTTGAGTTTCTAAGCCTTCAAACAAAAAGAAATTTAGCATGGCCATACAGAACTGCTGGGCTACATTCACTACCCATCTTTGCTTCATGTGACATGGGCACATTTCTATTTTGCACAGGATACAAAATAGGAAATCTAGAGTAGTTTACAATTCTATCCCTGTAGAAACAAATTAATTAGAATCTCTAGGGCAGAGCCTCAAAATACAAAATAGTGGGGAAAGCAAGTAAAAAGGATGAAGAGAGCAAATAAAAGGAAAGCAATAGAGAAGAGAGTGCATTAAACAGAAAATAACACATCTGAAATATAAAAGAAATAGAGGTTGTGGTAAAAAGACATGGGACAGACAGACATAAAGAAAAGGAGAAAGGAGGATTATAGAAATGGGAGAAGACAAAAAGTGATAGAGAAAAAGGCATACAGAAGGGACCGCTTAAAATTTCAA
Source organism: Geospiza fortis (assembly GCF_000277835.1). Classification (NCBI taxonomy): domain Eukaryota; kingdom Metazoa; phylum Chordata; class Aves; order Passeriformes; family Thraupidae; genus Geospiza; species Geospiza fortis. Next base: position 2,531,723 of record NW_005054322.1, read on the forward strand.
GAAAACCCAAAATCAACCACCTAAAAAAGCCCATATAAACAACAAACTGAACGAACCCCAAAAAACAACCACAGCTCTACATTCCTTCCCGAAAATTACTCCAGAAACCAGAGCTGGAACAAAAGTAAGTGAAATTAATTTCACTGGCTAATGAAGTTTCATTTTCATTTGATTTCATTTTAGGGTTCAGCCCTGTCTCCATCAAGCAGTGGGATTTTTTTGCCAGAACCTCTCAGCTCCTGTGGGATTAAGCTGAAGCAACGCCTGAATGATTTTCTGCACTGAGACACCTGAGATACTGCATACCATAGCATCAGCTCTGGATTTGTAAGGATGACTAGTCTTCACTAGGTAAGAGAATTAAGAGGTAGAAAACCCATCAAGGTACTGCCACCATGTATATGAAAGAATGACTTCTCTCCCTAAACTGAGTCAGCAAGCAATTTATTATGCTATAAAGTACCAATAATTCCTCTATCAGCTGTCAAAAACTTACTCATCACTAAATTTTTTTTTAATTATGGACTGGCAGAGAAATTAGCAAAGGAATCACCATGAAGTGGATTTTTGAAGGATTTCTGGGAGAGATGGTAAGATGCTTTGGGTTCCACTTCCCACCAGTGGGAATATTGCACTGTTACAACTAAACAACCACTGGGATGGAGAGAAAAAAATAGCAGAGCCCCTCAAAGAATTTATCAAATCACTTATTAGAATATAATGAATATTAACAAAAGACAGTACAAATGCTCTTGAGAATTGAGTATTCCTGGGGTTTGGATCTCTTCTTCTAGGCTGTTAAGGTTGCTAGGGAATTTCACAGTTAATGGTGTATTTCCATATGAATGTTGCAAGGAGGGGGAAGGGTTTGCAAAACTGAATCTTAAGCACTGAGATTTCTGTGTGCTTCCAAGAGAAGAATGTGATGTTCTTGTAAAGCTGAAATAAGAAGCTTTCATATTTAATAACAGATTATCAAAGATTTTTAGTAGAAAAACATACACAGAAAATCCTTTATGAGGCACTGTGACAAAGAACTTGCTTCTCTTACTGTGGTTAGAACACTGCACCAGACATGCCATTACACACATGCTACGGTCATAGAGTAGTCTGCAAACAAGAGCAGCTTTGTTTTGCTTACACAGATAAAAACAACAAATTTATTTTGTTTTAAACAGATTGTATGTCCATTTTTCATAAACAAATAGAAAGCATATTGCTGTGGGCTTCCCAGTGACAAATACACTGAGACATCAGCAAGTGACAACATACTTTGTACTCTTTGACATGGATGAAAGAATTTAATTCAACTTTTCTTTGTTCTACCTGGAAAGAGAAACATCTGGGGAAAATACATTTTAGCCCTGCGTCTTGAGAATGACTCTTAAATGATGCTCTGTCTGCAACTTCATCTCCCTCCTTTTCTTTGCTAACTTTGGGTGACATTGGTTAAGAGTGGCCAAAACTGATAGAGGGTCCTTCATTTTAATGAAAGTAGATGATTAAAGGACAGAAATAATAAACATCCCATGGCTAAAATGGCAGGCACTCAACCTTGCATCAGAAAATCCACAGAGCCATCACCACTAAAGGAGAACCTGCAGAAACAAGGTGAGGTCAGCTCCATGCTCACACCACTACCATAATCATTTATCTGGTTATTTTCCTCATCCTTTAGTATTCAAAACATCCCAGTTCAAGCAGCTCTTATTTATGCAAGCATCCAATAAATACAGACACGCTTCCATTGGCAACTGCTGTGACAGTTGATCTTCACCCCACAGTATTATCTTAATAAACTGTCTCTCAGCCCCAGGGTCTTTGTTCTCACACAAATGACCCACAGTTGGTCACCCTGGATCCTACACAAAGCATGATGAGCCCAGGGGTTATATGAGCTAATTGCACAGTGACTGCAAAAATAGCATGCATTTCTTCTCTTCAGCAACGTGTTCTTTCTCTACTGAAAACAATTCAAGTTAATGACAGAACTATATATCTGGATAACTCCATCATTACTTAATGTTACCACCACATGAGTTTGTCTGCATGGTATTTGACAAAGAAATTCAAGTTAAACAGCCTCCTCCAGAATGAAGACAATATTGGATTAATTATGTAACTTGCTACACATTTGGAAAATGAAGATGAATTTCCCTCTTATAACCTTATTAAAATCCTACAGAATAAGAACCAGATTGTAATCTGTTACTGAAGTATAACTCATAAATATCTTTTGAATTACACAAGATTTAAATCACTGGGGATCTGAATCTGGCCCCATACATCTTAAAAGAACATTTGACTCATTACTCATGTAAACCTCCATGAACACATAATGCACAGGAACTAATTTGTTTTCTAGGAGAATTCAACATTCTCTGCCAGAAGAACCCATATTTTGGTACTTCTAATATACTATGTTATTTTTATTGGTCTACATGCTACTTTTACTACTAGTTATGGCGTAAACATCTGGAGAAAAGCAGAAAGTAGGGTCTAATGGACCCTTAGTCTTTTCCCCACATGCTTCCCAGAATTCAGACAACTTTCTTTCTCTGATTGAAGACAGCAATTGGAAACACTGCAAGAAGTCCACAAAGCATTTACTATTAAGAACACAAACCACAGACTAACAAACTAATTTTGTAACATGATTATTCCTCCAACGTGGTCCAAAACTGAAAGCATACAACTCAAAACACACAAAAAACACAGTAGCTGAGTTGTAAGTCTCTAGACAGTAAGATCTACCATTCTTTTAGTTTATTTTCAGGGATGCCTTAACAACTTGGGATACGGCTACATAAGCTTTTAGAAAACAGATTATTTTCTCCCTAGCTATGCTTGCTTCATCATGTTTTTGCATCAGCGAGGTCTGAACCTCAAGTTGTGTTAGCATGGGATCATGAACGACAAAGTGAATTTATCAAAATGTCTCAAGCCAAACTGTGCAACACGGAAGAACACCCCATACTTACCTGGACAGAGAAGAAAATTTTCAAGCCTGAAACATCCATGTTCAACTGGCAGCATCTCCTACAACTCAACTGCCATATATTCCACTGTTGTGACACAAACAAAAAACAAACACAATCCACAGACTCGTCATGTGGATTTCAGCTTAAGTTGGGAAACCATGCTCCTTCTGACTGTCTCATTTCCTGTTATCCCCACTCACTGTAGGGCTTGGTGAGAATCAGACAAAAAAAAGCTGGAAACAACCATGCAACAGAATCAGTTGCATTCTTTCCAGGCAACACGGTTGCATCTATCAAATTCTTAAAAACACCAACTGATAAAGCCCCACAGTGTTCACACAACCAACCCATGCTAGGGTCACTCTGCATCCTTGACACTAGAAAAAACTTTCTAAACTTTCTATTTCTTGCAACATACTCAGGCAATACTTTTTCTTTACTCACTGTGGGCATTGTAGACTTTTTCCTTGTAGGTCAGACTTCTTCCTGTTCTCCATCTTCACATAAAACATTTCATCTTGCAATTCAGTTTTTATAGCTACTGAGACCTCCTTCAATATTTTCTCAGATATCTGATGAAGAAAGTTTCCATCTGAACTAAAGCATTACCAGGCTGTAGCTGCTGGAAATCCTTCTGAAACCATCATTATGTGCCTTCCTAAGATTTCCACCTCCCTGGGGAGTCTCTGGGGAATTTTTATATTTATATAAAAACATAAAAGAATTATACAATGCAATATAAAAAGTCTTTACAGAAGTCACATTCAACTTCTGTTTAAACCAAGTTGCATTACTGAGGACCACAGAGTAGAGGCAAAAGTGAAAATAAAATCTTCCTCAGATGATGTCTATGAGTAACTGAAGGAAAGTAACAAACTCTTTTTTGTTTCCAGCCAACTGCTTAAGCATAAACACTCTTTTTTGTTTCCAGCCAACTGCTTATCATACAGACAGTTCTCTTTCACCAAGATGAACTCAGCATCAGGACAAACCTACCTCAGAAGTTCTCATTTCAATTTGTTTCTCCTACTACTACACTTGCTCCTCAGGCGCTTAGAGAATGCCTCCTTGTTGTACAGCCATCCCATGACATCCCTTAGAGACATGGCTGGGAGCACTAAAAAGGTCTGCATTTTGTCTTGCACGGATGCTTCTAGCCACTTTCTGAACATTTTTCATATTCACTAAACACCTTGCATCAACAGAAGTGCTGTTTCATTTAGGTTTGAGTTTTGAGTTTTGCATTGCCCTTTTCCTTCACTGGTTTAACAGTGAGCTAGTGAATTTAAATGTCTTTGAAAGGGCAGTACATACAGGCTGACATCTCACTCTATATTTCTCATTTTGTATTAGCATGAAAGGAGGTTTCTCGCCAACTCTGAAGTCTTCATTTTCATCGTGTTTAAAACATGAGTGGCTCTTGCTCTTTGTCCCCCCAATAACAAAGTGATTCCTCTAGAACACAGTTACATTGAAGTGCCACTGAAACCTATAACAGTGACTTCAGTGATCATCACAACTGTACTTCAATGATGCAAAGGTTATATCAAGCTTGAAGCTACCAAGGTCAAAGTTGTAGTTCAATGATGCAAGGGATCTCATCTTCAGGATTATCAAACTGCTTTCAATTCAATATTCAGTTTCATCAGGTAGCCTGTCTGACACTGGAGAATCAAAATAAACTTATTTTCCTCATCATTTCAAGATGACCACAAGTCCTTTCTGCCTAGCTACTCATGCAGCATTTACACTTGAGGTATAGAAGAATTGTTTGATTACAGTGAATTGACTGATTCACTTCAAACTACTCCCTCGATTCTTAGGCAAGACGAGCCTGAAAAATATTACTTTATAATTTCAGTTTTATTTGTAGTATATAACACTGAACAGAATCAAGTTTGTTAATGCAGAAAAGGTAAACACAGGTGTCAGACCAGCAAGTTGGCCTTATACCAATTTGCCCATCAGATGTGCTGCCCACTTTCAGCTTGGAATAAATGAAGCCTGGTCTGACTGCACAGGTCTCCCTTCTCTCCCTTTCCCATGAAGAGTGGATTACATTAAGCAGCCACTTGGTTCTTTCATTGTCAGCAAGGCTTCTTTTCCTTTTCCCCAGAGACTTCATGCAGTTATATAATCTCCCTTAGTATTTTCCAAGAAACTGAAAAAGAAATTCCAATTTTCCAGCCTCCTTTACTTAAAAAAAAATGTTAATAGTTTCCTTTGTGGGGTGAATTTACAGCTCCCTTCTCTTTTGTAAAGGAAACAATATAAACTACACATTGCATCTGTTCTGTAAAATGATACAGAAATTAAACAAACATATCACAAAAAATAAAACTGAACAACCCAACAAATGACAAACACACCATACCTAGTTTCACAAGCCTTTACGTAACAGTGTTAAGCTTACAGAATTGGCAAGAAACTGTGTAGCTAAGTAGATTGGCAACAGCACACTGAGGCTCTTGCTCAAGCTTCACCCAGGTCCCTCTAGGAGCTCAAATGGCATGTTCCCTCACAGGCTGTCAATGGAACAAATGGTAATGGCTCTCTGCTTCATATGAAATGGGAGATTACACTGCAGAAAATGATTCATCAGCACACACAGTATTTCCTCTTACTCCGAAGATATGAATAAACTTGAACCAAAAAAATGGCCAAGGGTGCCTTCATTTGCTAAAAAGAGATTAACCACAGAGATGCTCATTTTAGGCAAACTAATAGAAAGACAACATATAGAAGATTCTAAATCAAATGCACTTTCCAGGATCTTTAAATCACTAGCTTTCTTATGGAACAGCCTGTCACCAGTACTTCCACTTTTGCTCTGCCTGAAGACAGCAGAAGCCAGAAGGGTGTGTGCATGGACAGACCACCCATTTACAGCCAGTAAATCCACAGAGTGTTTGCTCCCTATCTGCCAGCAGAGGACCACAGCCACACTGATGTGTCTGTAGCCATACCCCCCTGTGCTGTGATCTCAGTAGATTTCACTGCTGAGCAAAGGTCCCACCTCTGAGAAAAACTACAAACTAAGCAGATCACTTAATTAGAAAATGCAACTCTCTCTTCTGAGTTATGCCAACATCTATCAGAAGTCATCAGAAGAGATTAATCCATGGACCTCTAACACCAAAATACCTCTACCACTGCAGAAGGAGAGGGAATGCTTCCCTTGGTAGAAAATAGCAAGCTCTTATTCTACATACAGAGCAGCCACTGAATTAGGATATAACATAATTTCACAGGATGTCAGACTAGCAAAATATTAGGAAGCAATCTGCTGCTTTCAGATGAAACAAACTTATTTGTCATTGCTGAAATACTTCTTATAAGGGCAGAAGAACCAGTGCTCATTCTAAGAGCATGCTCTCATTCTGGTTATTGCAATCCACCTCCCTAAATTCACCCCACGCCTTTATCAGCTCCTTCTATTTCATTTCTTCTTTGCTTTCCTGACAAAATGCTTCCTAAAAGGAATGAATAAATCTAAACAGAATTGTTAAAAATACTATTAAATCCTCACTGTATTCTACCACAGGCAGAGCTGTTATGTCCTGAAGCATTTTTACACTGTGTGTAGGGCACAGGTCCCTTTAAAACCTACACAGAGACAACCTGCCATACCAGAATAGTTGTGAATTATCCACTCCGGACATGGAGAAACTGTTCCTCCACAAGTATTGTTAAGATCCAGTATACCAAACCTCACATCCTAAATGGTAACACTACATTAAAAGTACCTGTATAAAAGCACTTTAAAGCCTCATTCAACTTAACTCTAAAAATAAAGATCTATTAACAGAAACATGTTGTAATTAAGATTACTGTTGACCCAGCTTCTTCCTGCAAAAGGGAGATAATAATCTTACATTTACCCAGTACCTTTCAGTCTAAACTATCCCATCAAACAAGCCTGATCTTAGCACACTTACACAGAAGAGTGTCATTAACATACACAAATGAATAATTTGTGTCCACAAAAAACTGTCCCTCTAGCAGAAGCAATGCATTAGCAATCAACCTCAGTCTTAATCCTTATGTTCTGCCTAAAAAACAAAACTTCCTTCAATTTCGCTCCTTCAAAATGAACCTCTTCTCAGATGTCCATCACCAATCTATCTACCAGCTCCCAGAGAGAAGCCCCAGCAAGGACTGAACCTGGCTTAACTCTCAGAGGACTTCTATATAAGCAAAGACACCTGAAGTGTATTGGGAGTGTACCGGGTTTTAATAGACAGACCAATTTTTTCCACATTACACTGAACACAGAAGACCTAAACCTGTCTTTCACCACTTCAAAACACTCCTTTCTTGCACTGTCAAGTACTTAAACCAAAGGTCAGTCTCACCAACCAGCTCAGCCCAGATATCCCAGATCAGCCTTCCCCTGTATGTGATACTGCTGCAGGATTACTGTTTTAATCATTAACATGCTAAGAAGGGTTATTCTGAATCACTTGTTTTTACCTTATGGTTACCAAAATAGGCCTTGTTTAAACAGTTGGCTGTCAGGTATCCATAAAGCACAGTAGAGGGAAATCCACCTCCTCCTCTGCAATTGGCATGGCTGTTGGAAAACACTCCCTGATGATATCAGTCTGCACAACATTTTTTTTTCTGAATGTTTGCTTCGAGTAACATGAATTGCAATAAACCAAATTTATTAAACTTCATTACAGGAAAAGCTGCCATTCCACAAGAAAGCTGCCATTATACCTTGAACCTGCACATTCCCTGGCTAAGTCTTCTCTCAGTTTACATGCATGATGGAGACATTTAAACCAATGCATCCTTGGAAAGATCATCTCTGTGTCTCTCCCCCTTTCTCAGTCTCTCCCAGAAAACACACCACTGGTGGCAGTGGTCATCAGGACTTGCACTGCACACTGACTGGCCAGATCACAGGAGACAGCTGTGCTGAGATCAGGGCATTGTGATGGGGGGACAGGAAGGAAAGAACAGTATCTGCTATCCATCATTGCACCTGGTGGCAGTAAGTGTCCTCAAATGATAAAAAACACTGCAGAAACTGACAAGAAAGAGAAAGCTGTCACCTCTGTGCCCTCTACACCACCTGAGATGCTCATCATTTCCAAAAGGAAAAATAAACAAATTAAAAACCCATAGCTGTTTACTAAAAAATCTACTGTAGCTAATCCTTGTACATCCACCATCCCATCAATGACTCAGCCTGAGCCCACATGATGACCCTGTTCTCAATCCTGCATTATAAAAGCACAAAACCCAACTGTCTCAGCACTGGAAACCAAGGCAAGGTTGGCTAGCCTGGGATCTGACCTCCTGTAACCTTCAGGTGAAACTAGAACAGAACAGAACAGAAGCATGAAAATGGGCTGGTTGATCCTGTACTTCACCTCCCTGAAAATGCAGGATCGCCTTCTCCAGTACCCCTGGCATCAATTTGCCTACTCTAATTTTAAACATCTGAAGAGTCATGGGGGGCTTGCACTACACCCAGACTACTATAAACTACAATACATTTTTCTATTACTGAGTTTTGGCCCAGAATTCATCTTAAACTTTTATTTTATTCTCTCACATAAGGCAGGAAAAAAATCTGACTGCTTTGACTAAAACACATTTCAAACACAAACACATAGTTAATCCATCTCCCCATATTCAGTCCCAGACTAGAGATGTCTATTTTTGAGTATTTCCCTTCAAGCTAGTTCCTCCAGACCCATGAGTATTTTGTTGCTCTTCTCTGAGCCTCCATTAAATTGTCAATACTTTCCTGTTAAGATGATATTCAGTTTTCACGTGTTCATAACAGAATCTTATAAAAAGGAAATACCACCTCTTTGTTCACTAAAATGTTACCTTTCTCTTGACAGCCTAAGCACAAACCATACTTTTCTGTAATTAAATCCCATTCCAGACTCATTTATTAATTCTCAATCTCTTCCAGCATCACTATCATCCACCAGTAAGTTCCTGATTTGATACCCCTTGCCCCTTGCCTTTTCCCCATACTTGTTACCTTCACTCTACAAGCCTGGAGGAATTGTCCTGAAGTTGTTTACTACAAAGCAAAGACATTACTTTGAAAGGTTTTGCCCTATTCATCAAAGCATTTAATTACATGCCTAACTTCCACCTTAACTTTCTTAAATCCAGTTTATCTCAGCAAGTAGAGATGAGCTTAAGCACACACTTAAAAAAAAAAAGTTGGCTGTGCAGGTCAGTGCTCTGCTGAACAAAATCCTCAGTTTCTGTAATCACTTGGATAGTCTACTTTCTGTATTTGGCAAGAACTGACAGCTCAGTGATTAAAGGTAACAGGATTTTAAAAACATAGCCTCAAGAGAGTCCAAAACTGGCATCAAGCTTTTGTTCCTTTCTTAAAAGAAGAACTGGAAATAAATACCTAAGTATTTATCCTTTGGTACAGTAATCATGAAGCCTATAGGTTTAAACACGCAGTAAGTAACTCTATATTCTCATTACTTCAGTACCCACTTTGAAAAATAATCATAAAAGAAAGCCTTGTGAAAATTTTGGAAAGGCTCGTGTATCACAGCAAGATATGCAGCACATTCCCTGGTACCTCATTAGCCACAACCATCACTGTGCAGTTAAGAGACAGAACAAAGCTGTCCATTTCTTAATTCCTGTCTCCTAAACACCTTTAAATGGAATGGACATAACTCACAGTTCCACTTAAGATGATCTTTAGTGGAGACAAGGGAGAAGAAGGTCTTTGGATTGGGCCATGGCTTGGCTGTCTCCATCAGTGGCCAACCCACATTACAGCAGGGGAAAGCTTTATATTCACTACCAGCAACAAATGCAGTTGGTGTAAAAGGAGTTTCGTGAAGAGTATTTAAAATCACTTCCAAATGACTTCCATTGTTTATACACAGAATACTTCATGACCTGTCTCCCCACCTTGGTTTTTTGTTTGTACTTTTTGTTTTCTTTGCCTTCTCTCATTCTGCTGCCTGGCAAACACAGGCAGAGGTGAAGTAGGGACTGTAATTAGGCAGCCATATCAAGCTTCATCTGTGGACTACCTAATTGTAAGATTCAAGTTTTGGGAGTAGTGCCATCTGAGAAAGAAACGGAGAAGAAAAATTGGAAAATGACTACTTCCTCTCAATCCATAAAGCCTTCCAAAATTCAATTAGCATGTTCTAAAGTAAACCATCCACACATGCTATGGCACTAAAACGTGTGATTTCAAATATAGACAAGAAAGTAGCTGCTCATAGATATTTATCAGAATTATAATACTCTCTGACCATTCCACTTCAACCCTTTTTATTCAAGTGGCATCTGCTGTAACCCTTTTGTACCTCAGTACTTGAGATGAACCAGGAAAATACCTATGGGCAATATAAATAAATTGTCTGTGACTGTGCATGGGATCTCTTAAATAATGCTATGAACCCCTAAGTCACCCAGAGAACACCATTCGCATGCCTAGCGTGAATTCTGTTGTTTAATAATGCATACTTGACTAAGTTTGCTGTCTTCCCCACAGCAAATTTTTCTTCTGATTTTACAGTGTTCCAGACTGGGATAATATTTTCACTTTCACAGAATCACTGATGCAACCAATAGGAAAACTGCCTCTGTTTCAATTTACTGTGTGATGTCTGTAAATACTGCTGGATAGCACAGACTTGTAGGTAAAACTCGGCAAACACCTTTTTGGCATTTTCTCCTATAAAAGAGAGACAAAAGCATAGAAATTTTTCTGCTGCCTTGTACGTACAACTACACATCCGTGCCTGCTCAGCTCCTTTTCCTACAGTAGCTCAGCATCTCCAGCAGCTTCCAGAGCACAAACACCTGCACTCATCCTAGGTCAGATCTCCAGCTTGCACTAATGGATTTTTTCAGATAGATGGCAGTGCACAAAGTGCATCCCAGATTGATTCAGGGTCGAGAATTTCAGTGCCATTTCAGCGCTCAGGCACTCTAACTAAGGGAACTACTGCATTATCAAAAGCACTTTTAGAAAGATGACGGCTCAGGACCCAATCCTGCTGCACGGTGATAGCACTGATTCCTTGGAAGGGCTGAACTGGGTGCCAAGAACGTAAACATGGCAAGGAGGCACTCAGGATTTTACTTTCCACTCCTAGGAGCCACAAAGGATTTTTCTTCCAGTATATTCTAACAAACATAGTTTTAAAACACAAATCTAAAGGAAGACTAACAACACAAAATCCAGAAAGATATTCAATGTTAGATACAGGAGATGATATATCTGATTTGCAAGGGTCCATAATAGCACAGATTTAGAAACAGTCCTGCAATAGAAACAGACAACTCCAAATCATTCTCAATGGCAAAAATTCTACCTAATTTTGTGTCCTCTTAATTCTAACAGACATTATTATTAAGAGACCAGAGTGAAATTTTAACCATTTAACTGCACTTACCCCAGCAAATCTTTCTCACAAAAGGCAAATATTAACTAAGCAGTTGAAACAAATAGCAGTGAATCTCCCAGCACAATCAGTACTTCAGTATCTACTACTTGGGCATTTCGACATACAGCTATCATGATGTGGAAGCATCCACCACCGTTTTGTTTTCTGTTTGCAGTAGGGGGTTGCTAGGAAACAAAATACTATTGTCTGATTTCATGATCTATTGCCTGGTTTGCCTGGCAATAAAGTCTTCTAAATCTATTACCAGATTATTTTGTATTTTACAGCGAGATTAAGACTAACATTAAAACAGATGCAAACAGAGAAAAGCAGCAAAAAATGCCTCAAAATTCAGGGGAAAGTATGTATATATTCCAGGCTGAGGAAGACAAACTATACCGAGGAAAAATGAACTCAGGCAATCTGGTGATATTTATATGTGCACACACTCACACGTGTATCAGCATTCCTTGACTGTATCTATAGTTTTGCTGACTTGTCAAAGACTCTCTCACTTCCAAGGATACAAAGCGTTCTCTTACTACTGGAGAGCTACTGTACACTGCAAGTTCTGTAAATACCACATGCTGCAGAATGCCTGGTGCAGGCAAGCACACATGCCACCGTAATTTTTGTTCTTGGAATTCAGACCTAGGTTGTTTCAGTGCCTTAATTTCTTTACACAATCTTTTTTTTCTTTTGTCTTGTACCTTTGGACATATAGAAGAGTCAGAGACAATTCCCTACTCTCCCTCTCCCGTTGCAACATCAATAAACAAATTATCAAATAGAGAAATAAATAAAAGCATCAAGAAAAGTGATCTAAAATTGAAAGCCACAATAGCAAGTTTCACTTATTTTTGACCATGGCAAGTCTTTGCAAAATGAGCGAATAAACGATTATGAGAACCAGGCAAATGTGGGTGCCCACCAATGCATTCCCACAACAAAACAGGAGACCTCAAGTACAAAAAACAGACTTAAAAGCTGACAGATGAAGAGAGTTCAGCACAAAGTCATAGAGAAGGTTTGAAATAAAACCTGCAGAGTAGTTATTATTCTTTTATGTATATCTACAATTTCACACCATGCACAACATGCACTATTTCAAAGTCTTTTCAACTCACTTATTAACACCTATGCATTTTATCACTCCATTTTAAATTTGAGAAAAAAAATGAATGAGGTTCATTGCAAAAAACCATCAAAGCTTTTGAGGCATTACAGCAGAACTCCCAGTGATAAGAAAAAAAAGAAGCAACAACACACAACATAGAAAATGCACAGCTCATGGGAAGGACCTGAAAGCTTCTTGCCTCACCTGCTCAGAGATGGATTTATTAAACCTCTATAGTTTCTGATAGTTTCCTATCAGAAACTAGGAGCCCCCACCAAACCCCATTTAGCATTAAAGAACAAAAGAGTAAAACGCAAGCGAGCTTCTTCTACCCCAAACAGCAAGCTACTTCTAGCAATTAGATGAAAGCAGTGGAAGATGGACATGACCCACAGCCAATCCCTCTCCTCACCAGGGTCGAACACGGCTGTTCCCCAGCTGATAACCCGCTACAGTAACACTGCTAGTTACAAAACGGAGCACAGCTCTCGGTGACACCGGGATCCTGTCACCTATAGCTTCACTGAAACCTGTTTTAAAACACTCTCTCAAGGAACGAGGAGAAACGGGAGAGGGATGGGACAGTCTCCTCCCGAGCTGCCACCAAAAACTGTTCTGCCAACTGCAGGAGGGCTGCCGGCAACATCTCAGCCGCAGCCACCCAGCTCCTAGAGGGAAGGGGGGCAGCGGGAGGGACCCGAGCTCCGGCCGCCCTGGGTGCGCTGCCCGCCCGCCCACGCGTGTGCCCCGGGGGAGGCTGCCCA
>NW_005054322.1:2545982-2575923 GCF_000277835.1 Geospiza fortis
CCTGCGGAGCCGCGGGAGTGCGAGCTGCAGGCACTCCGAGCTGAGCATCCTGCCGCAAGTTTTCTCCGAGGCCTCCCTCACCTCAAACGGTTCTTGTGGCAGCCTGTGCGGCTTGATGAGCTGCACCCCATCCGACGGGATCGGTGCTTTCTTTGGGAATCCTCCCGTGAGGAGTAGTCTGATCTTCGAGGCTTCCACCTACCCTTTAGCCTGGCTTTGGATCAGCACCTTTTAGGGAACACCCTTACCTAGAGGGTCTGGTTTTTTGCTTATTCATCTCCCAGGCAGGAGACAAACAAGTGTGGCAAGAGCACCTAACCTCACCTTTTCATCTGGGAAGCCATGGGGCAGGCGGCCGAGGACAGCTCTTCCCAGGACAAGGCGCTGGGCCCTGGGATGCTGGCAGCAACAAGTGCTTCCCCAGAGCCCAGCGCTGCTCCCAGAGAGGCCGCTGAACACCTCGTCTGAGAAGAGGGTTAAGGAAGGCTTTTGCAGCGGCACCTCTGCTCCCAAGGACAATGCTGGCTAATCTGAAGTCTTCCTGCTATTTGAAAGGGGAAAACCTGCTTCTTTCCTGGCCTGAATTACCATGCAGGGCTGCTGTAAGCAGTCCTTTCCTCTGTAGAGATGGTTGTGATTTAGTGCTGGAGAAAGCCTTTGTATGCTCATTTACAATGTGTTTCACCACACTTCTAGGTGACGATTAGTTGGCAAGTGAAAAGTGGCTGTGGCTGAAAGGTGGAAACTAACATCAGGTATTAAATATTGCACACAGCAGCTATGATTTCTAGTGGTAGGAAGAAAATCCGATAGAAAAATCTCCTGCCTGTTATTTTCTACAGTACTTCTTTCAGCAAAGCAGTATGGAATTACATCCACAGGTGCTGGGCTAATTATGTATGCTTACCAGCCCATCAGTTTGGGTCTACCAGTGAGCACACTTATGCAACAGAAGCAATTTCCACACCACTGGGCTCATCTGATTTAAACAATACTGGCTTGTGTTGCCTCTGTGTGTAGTTTTTTTCCCTTGGCTGGCAGGGTTAGTGTCACAGCTTTAGTTTGAGAAGTGACAACAAATAATACTGACACATATTATACCAAGAAACACAAGGACACACATGGAGGACAAAATAAGGAAATTATTGCACTGATTTAGGTGAGGAGCAGGAGCCACTCTTGATCCAGCTGTGCAGCTGTGGACTATTTATTTCCTGACTGGTTCTTGCTCTGCTTTTTAGTGGTAGATAGCTGAATAAAGAAAAAGTCACTGGAAGAATTTCTGTTAAATGTAGCCCTGATGAAAGTAAGACATAATTATAGTTTGGGAATCCTCTTCTAAGTTATTTACAGTAAAACACATCTTTTCAGTCTTTTAAAGCTCAGCCCTGTTCACCCCTAAACAAGCACCTTTTGAAAAGCACACAGAAATCCCATGGGGAAATTAATGCACAACTTGTATGTCACCTGTAGTGTAAACTATCTTGCAAAATCAAGGACTAATAAAAAAAACTCACAGAAACTTCAGGGCCTGAATATATTTCTGAACTGTATTTCCTTTGGCTGTGTTAAACTTGCTTCTTCATTTCTTTCTCCTAACACTGAACGCAATTGTACTTAGAAACACAGATAACAGCAACAAAACAAGGTTTAACCTCTTGTCAGTTGCATAAGACTTGGTTGATATAAAACAGAGGTAAAAGAAAATATTTCTGCCAGTATTTGCCTTGTTTAATGTAATTGAATGAAGCATGAACACACTTGTCAAGGTTATTTCTTTATTAAAATTTAGGGTTGTCCCCTCCTTTCTTGCCACAGAACTGCCTGGACAAGTCCAAGCACACAAACATGGGTGCACAAATCTGCAGAAGAAGGTGTTACTGTCTTTACTGTATTTCACTAACATGTTCAGCATTTATTTTTTATTTGCAGGTTGGTACAGAGATGAGTTCCAACCAAGACCTCACTTTGTTATGTTCTGAATAGCTCTTGGGAAGTTGCTGGCTTGACCCTGGAGACTTTACAATCTAATTTTTTAATAACTGAAGGATTTTTTTTTTTCATTTAAAAAAGGACTCATTTTAGCTGTCGCATAAGCATGCATTATATGCCAAGACTTCAATCGGAGCTGCACAGAAATATCTGAGAGCACAATTAGGCCCTCTGGACCTTTTAAAGCTTCAAAAATAGTCATGTGTAATTCCTTCTTCTGTGCATCCTGCAAGCTTTAAGAGAATTTTTGAAAGCTGTAAATTCCTATTTATCCACTAAGAGGCTCACGGGCAATCTTCCCCTAATGGAAATAGAACTGTAAAGCTGAAACATTAATATACACAATATGATACATTAGGCAGGGAGACTCCTTGGAGCCAACAAGAGGGCACAGCGGCTGTGCCACGACAAAGCCATAGCCAAGCAGGTTCACTCCACTTTCTTTCCTTCCTGCATGGGGGATTCACTATCTGACCTAATATCATTAGTAGTGCACAGTTCTCTCTTTAAAAATTAAAAAAAAAAAAAACCAAAAACAAAAACCAAAACCAAAACAAACAATAAAAACCATCTGACCTTTGAATCCCTCATCTTCATTGGCTGACAGCCGGTGCTGGGGAATCGTAGGGCACAGTTTGGTCTCAATGCAAGACAGCTATTCTTCAATAACTACGCTGTTAATATGCAAATCTCAGCCCTCTGCCAACTGTAATCTCCCGCCTCTGATTGTCTTCAGTGATGAAAAAGATCCAGGTTATTCGTTAGCAGGGAAAATATGCTCTCCAGGTTCCCTCTTAAGATGAAGCATTATATATGCAGGCTAGCGACAAACAATAACAAAGCAAGACAAAGAGAAGCCAAGAAAATGGGATTAGAAACACAGTAAAAGAGAAAACTGCATTTAAAAATTTTCCTGATTCCTTTTCTTCCTAGCTTTCCCTCGGGAGTTTTGCCAGTGACTGCAGATGGGCCATTTTTGTTTTTTTTTTTCAACCCTTGTTTTCTACATATGATGTTGCACTCAAGTTCACAGCAGAAGATTTGAATTTGTTCTGAGAACGTGATTTCTGTATTGGAAGGCATGCATGTGTCTGTCTTCCTGAGTCAGCTTTGTTGGCTGGCAAACAGAATACTAGGAGGCAATGTATCAACATGTATTGATAAATATCTTGATACCAAAAATGGAATGGAGCAATTGAGTAACAAGCAGTCCACGATTCAACACTTCAAAAGCCATTGCAAAAACCAGCCACCAACATCAGCACCAATGTTGGCTTATTCTTCACAGAAGGCCAGACTTAGCTAACCTCTGAATATAGCAGAATGTTTTCTGTAAGACATGAGCTGATGGGAATGCTCATGCCAACTAAACTGTTGAGACAAGCAGTTCATTTTTCCATCAGTGTCTGATACAGCATACAAGACTAAGATGTGTTCTCCATTACATGGTATAAAAATTAAATAATTCTACCAACTCTGGTAGTGTTAAATTCTGAGGAACCTTTGCAGAGCTGGGTTGGGTTTAGGAGTCTCCAAAGCAGGTGTGCAGCCACTCTGCTCCTTCATCTTTGGCTTTATTTTGTGAATTTTCCTTTGTTCTTGTGATTCACCTTTCCTGAAACATAACACGGAGCGTTGTATTCACTCCCGCACAGATGCAGCCAGCTCTCCTGATTTTTGTTCTGAGGCTGGAAATGAGATCAAGTCGGTAATTTCTTAGATCAATGTATCTGGGCTGAAATTGTGTTCCCAGTAAAGGCAGGTATTAATTTTGTTATCTATTTTGTCACAACTGTGATTTTGCTTCTCAGGGCTGGCAGCAGAGTGTTTTTGTTTAAAATTGATTTTAATTTCCCAGTAAGATGAAGAATGCCAGGTGCTGTTAGTGTTCAGTGAGTGACTCTTTTCTTTCCTCAGACTTTTCACCAAGGGGGAGCAAGGTAATTTTTCTGTGGACGGACAATCCCTCTGACTAAAAAGAAGCAGGGTTTTGAGAAGTACAGTAATCTTGTCTGTATCCCACAAAGCAGGTAAGGCAGCTCCTTGTACAAATTACTAGACAAAAAGTGAAGCACACGCACCTGTGGGGAACCTGCAGTGAGAGTGTGATAGGGTTACCAGACTGCAGGTCCTTGAATACCTGGGAAGGATGGAGGGTTGAGCTCAGAGAGGGCTTCACACAGGGCTTTTGATTAACTTGCCACAAAGAGAGATGCTGTAAAAAATAGAGAGCTGTGCCACAAAGCCACTTTCCTTTTCTGTCTCACGCATTTCAGATACAAAGATAATGGGAACAGCACAGAGAAATGCAGGCAGATATCTGAAACTAAAGGTTAGAAGGAAAAGATTTTGACAAGAAACACAAAGGCTTCCCACAGCAAAGGTCAAATAGCGACCTCCATGCAAATTAATGCCACTTCAGCTATTATAAAGGAACTTCAGTATTTCAGTTTCAGAAAAAGTCTGAAAAATGCATTATGCAATCCATTTATTCTGTTGGGGATTTTTCCTCTGTGATATGACTATCTCTTTCAAGTATATATAAGGATTCTCATTCAATAAATAATAATAAAGGTAGGAAATAATTAACTCTTAAATGTGTTCTCCGTGGTCTTGCTTTAGGGAAGAAGGGGAGGAAAAAACCTCTACATGCTTCAGCAGGCAGAGTTACAAGCACGTCCAACCAGATAATTGACACAGCCGTTGAGCCAGCACAGTGTTAACTCTGTTTTAAGCTTCCTCAAATCATCTAGCTTTAGAAACCATGTAAGTTAATTGGATTGCTACAGACCTGACAGCTCCCCGTGTACCGTATGCTAACGGATTGCATCGCCACCGTATGATCGGCTACGTGAGCTAATGCTGCCAGTCCTGGCAACTGCCACTGGCCCTGAAGCTTGGTTTTCATCTTCCAGTCACTATCAGGAAATGAAAACAACTGTGTTCCTCTCCTAAGTGTGAAAAATTAAATCTAGGAGAATTCAAAACCACCACATATGGGAAGCAGGATATTTGGGCCAAAGCTCACATCATTGGTCACGTAGATGATTTTCCACCCTGTGGCCAGTTCCACTGAAACTCCAGTTAACTCAAAGAGGCTTCTCAGAATAATCACTCTGACTTAGATAAGGAAAAGTCTGCTGAATAAGGTCTTTATAATCCCACAGGAAAAAATATGAAGATAGTTCACAAGGCAACACTATATAAGCTCAGTAAACTCAGGTAGAGAGACAGTGTGGATAATACAAGCTAAATAGCAGACTGACAAATACAAAAAGGCAGTTTCCATTTCCTAGCTAATGAAGCAAAAACTAATATTTGTAAGCTGTAGATGTCCCCAAGACACAAGTCACAGGTAGGTGCCAAATCATCATCAAAATTCTGCGAATTAAGATACCTCTCTGCCTTTGGAGTCAGAACACACCTCTCTGGCTTCAGAGACTTTTCAAAAGAGAAGATTGGTATTTTGACCTTTATTCTGTCTCTTTGCTGCCGATCTCATGAATGCGTACGATACTTTATCACTGTTCTACTAATTTGTACTTTCTATTTAGAAATTACTCCAAACAGGCATAATCCTTGTTCTTTATTCTTATCCAGATATTATTGCCCCATCAGGGGGAAGGGGGTGTACTCAAAGCACAGACTTATTCAATTTTTCTCATGTTAAGGTCAATAAATACTGAGTTAAGTAGGCACTGATTATTTTGTGGGCAAATATCTGTTTTTTCAATAACACCACGGGTAATTTGCAAAACAGACAACAGTAAACATTCTGCAAGATTCAATTTTAATAGGCTAGTCTTGATTTTTGTTCTTGGGAGATAGAGGAGGAAGGTTTGTTGTTGTTGCATTTTTTCTTAAACTGTTCATAGTGACATCTTTGCAGAAAATTATGTATAAAGTAACTGTGTCCAGATACTCTTCTCTGAGGGCACTATCACCATTTTTTCCTCAACTGTCCCTCTTCTTTTTGCCTTAGTAATAAGTAGTCCTTGTGCAATCCCATCAGATGGGCTGTTAAAGGCTTATTTTTCCCAAACTAGACCATTCTTCAGGTCAAAGACTCAGCCTGACCTACCTTGCCTATGAAGATCTCCCTAAGAGAGACTATAAAATCCTTCCACTGTTCTTTGTCATAGCCACATCACTATTCAAAGTTCCTACAAGCCATTAACTATCTATACAGTCCATCCACATTTTCCATGCATACTTCCATTAAATTATCCTTAATTCAAGCAACTGTCACCCCAACATTGCACTTTGATGTTGTAAATAGTCTAGATTTTTACTGGGAGGAGAGATTCTGATTTTTTTTCCTTAGTTCAGCCATCACTATAATGCAGCCACAGGTAGGGTTGCTCTTCAGCAATACACAGCAGTGCTATGTAATGTGATGATCAGGAATGGAAAATAAAGACTAATATATTCAGCTGAATCGGCAACTGAAATTTCCATGGGCGGAATATAATTACCTAAGCTGGCATTCTGCCAGGACACTGGGGTTAACATTATTACTCCTACATTACTCCTATTTATGAGTAATAGGGAAGAAAAGTAGCAACAGGATTTTTTTAATTGAACCAGTGTGAAGCCAACTACAGTAGGTTGCAGTCCAATTAAAATTGACAACCCAGTGAAGCGGATACACATAACACAGAGATAAATATAGAAAATCCAAGTTGTTCTCTTTTTCTTTGTCTTCTCCTCTTGATGTGTAGGGGCTTTTTTCCTGCTGGATATTTCATTTCATTTTCAGAATCTTTTGATGCCAGGAAACTATCATTGACTGGAAACACTTACTAGCTCTTTGCAGCCAGTTTTCATAACTTAAAATAAAGATGGAAAAATATATTCTTTTAAATGTTTCAGCATTGCATTTCTTTCCTTTTCTACAGCACACAGTATTAAAATTACATTGGCTCTGCAGCAGGAGATTAGAAAGAGCAACAGCTTTTAACCTTTAATAGTAAATGATGCTGAAGTCACTTAATCTGTCTTTGAAGCACACAAAAGTGCATGCACTATCAATTGAAAACTTGGAGCTAACCTTTAAACAAGCAGTCTGATCCCTCACCAAAAATGCGGCAGAGGCTAACTCCTGAAAGGCAAAACTACTTCCTTTTCTCTCTCTTTTTTTCTTTTGGGAAAAATAAATACTTGAAATGGCATAAAATATATTGCACTGTTTACTCCTGGTTCTGTATTCTTTACTCACATGTCTTTGTCACACAGGACCATGCAAGCAGCCACCGAGGTCAGTGGGACTCCTGGGGAATTACTATTCCCTATCTGGCAGAGGTGTTGCAAGGCACAGTTCATTAGTGTTCTGAAGCACTCTGAGAGCCCTAGATAACAGCTGCTATATGTTGTAATAAAATACAGCTATTCATTATTACAGAACAGCTAAACCATGTTTGTAATTGACCATTGCTCAATTCTTTTCTGAAGTTATTGGGTTTGGAGATACATCTCAAAGTAAATCTGTTCTTTAATAGAATGAAGAAAGTAAAGCAGCAATGGGGTGTGTTTTAAGAACAAAACAGAAGAAAGCTCCCCTGGGCTGTATCCTATTGACCTCTAGTTCCATTATTGTTTCTAAAATATTTTTCCATTTAAGGCATTGTCACTGAGTCCTTCCCAGGAAGCTCAGGGAAAGGATATAAAGTGAGGTCTCTACTAAGCTTGTAAGTAACATCTCTGAAAATGGAGGGTTGATTTATGTTTTACTGACAGCCAGGTTTAAGGGGGGAAAACCCTCCAAGCTTTGGTTGTGAATCTTCTATAAGATAATAAATGGTGCCATCTACTGGCTCTCTGTTGCTTTTGATCAGTGTCACAGTTTGATTGTGCAATATAGCTACTGCAAGTAGCATTAAAACACCAAAGAAATCAAGCCAACCTGACTGTAGCTAGCATTCTTCTTGGATCTTGGAATGATTTACAGGAGTTTCCATAAAGCAAACAAGCCTAAAATGAAATAAGAGTAGAAGGAGAAAGAAAAATTGCAAGATGCAAGCAAAGGAGAAAAAGCAGGATTCCGGCAGACATGTGAAACTGGATTAAGGGTCAATACTGAAGACGGATACAGCTAAGCTGAACCAGATGCAGCCATCCCAGAGGACAAATCAGGG
Source organism: Geospiza fortis (assembly GCF_000277835.1). Classification (NCBI taxonomy): domain Eukaryota; kingdom Metazoa; phylum Chordata; class Aves; order Passeriformes; family Thraupidae; genus Geospiza; species Geospiza fortis. The sequence goes on from NW_005054322.1 coordinate 2,554,109, forward strand.
ATGAGGCTCCTCAGAGAGAAGAAGAGAGCTTTTCCAATCCCTCCTAATTAATCTTCTGTTAGAAAAAGAACAGCCAATCATGACGGGTTTTTTCCCTTCCACCCACTCTACTTCCTGCTATTAAACAAAGTAGAAAATGTAAACAGCCCTGACAGAAGAAGTATGCAGAGAGACAAAGATGTTATGGGTCAATCTCTTTCTTACAGCTCAATATTTTTCCTGATTGACACTAGGAGCAAGATTTTACTCTCTGGCTCATGCCTCAGAAAACCGCATGAACTGTGACATGTTGCACTGTTAGGTACACTAAGCAGTCTTGGCATCTCCTCTGGGGTCAAATTGGACTCACTGTATGAAGGAACTGCCAGGGATATTATTTTCATTGTTGCTTTTAATGTATCTGGATAATTTGCTTGAAAAAGCAAAATTGGCTGTAGAGCTATTTTAGGCTGATTTCCTAGGAAAAATAGACTAGTGCAATCACAGTATCTGGCAAAGGGGAAACAGTTGCAAAAATATACAATTATGTCAAGTGCTTCACATAAAAAGCAGAGTGGCTGTTAGTGCCCCTTTGGAGGAAAAGACATGAACGAAAGTTCTTTTTAGCTATAACACAACTCCAACAGAAGCAAATCCACATGAAGGTGGTCTCCCTCAGTATGACTTGTCATAAAATATGCTTGTCATGATAGTTTTCACCCAGTAAGAATCAGATAAGCAGGAAAGTATGGGAATGCAGGTTGTTATGAGGGCTTTTATTGCTACAAATTGAACCCACATCAGAGCAAGTTACAGCTTCTTGGGCTTCAGCTTTATCTCCTGCCACAGAAGATCATGTTCACCTGTGCCTCATGGAGTGATTTTAAATTTTAAAAATATAAGAAGTTGGAAGCCATCTCTTGACACAGATGTAGATTCACAGAGTATTCTGAGTTGGAAGGGAATGGACTAACAATGGACCCACACGGACCAACTCAAGTCCAACTCCTAAGTGAGTGGCCCATATGGGGATCAAACTCACAACCTTGGCACTTTAGCACCATACTCTAACCGCCTGAGAATCAGAAGGGCAAAGATACTCAGACAACTCTCACTGCAGAGTCCCATCTCCACTCCTGGACCCCAGGGCAGGACTTTAAAATAGTCCTCAGGAGCAGGAGTTTTGGCAGATACATACAGGAATTTCAGGCAATGCAATGCCATTTTAGTGTTGTGCTTGAAAGGACTGGGAACACTGGAGTTGCTGTGCAAACCTTTCAGACAGCCCTTAAGATGAGAGGCTTCTGAAATGTAAAATCACAAAACACAGGTTAAGAATCCTATTGCCACTCATGTAGTCATGACTTATAAAAGGGTGTAACTGGGGGCCACAAAGAAGCTTATGACAATAGAAGTGGTATACGTTTTGTGATTAGCAGGGAAACCTGCTCTAGCAGGCTCTATTTTCATGTCAGTGTGTGCAAATATTTTCTCAGTTTAGTTTACCCAGTAGTTGATGGCCCCGTACCATAAATCCAAAGTTCCAAGGATTTGATATCCTGCTAGATACAGGATAAGGCTTTCATTAGTCTCCCTGTCCATTTTTCATCAGTGTCAGATTAGTGTAAGGTTTTAACCTAATGAAGAGGATATTCAGCACATTGATTCCTTCCACCACAGAGGGCAGTTTCTGTCCCAGTACAGATGTGCAAGGGTAGAAGCTTTCTTTTTGCCACCAACTCCAACCCGCTGTCTAAAACATCCCCTGGCTAGTCTGTGGTGACTTCTTAGGAGAAAGGGCCTAGCTCCTGCAGGAAAGGTGCTGGTAATACTTCCATTCTCCAGCTCCTGTAAGAATTTCTTTGGACAACATGTAGCCTTGAAGAAATTGGCCACTTGCTGCTGTGCACAAAGGCCACAGCTTCCAGCTCAATTCCTGGCTCCCAGAGCAGGCTGGGAACAAGCATGAGCCCAGGCAGCAGATGGGGATGTTGCTAATTGGTCTGTTTTGATGCTGGGCCATCAGCTGACAGGCACTTCGCACTTCTCTCTCAGCAGTGACTTGCCATGTCAAAGAGCTACAGATATGGGAACGATAACAAAGAAAGTGGAAACAGCAATCACTTCAGCGCAGGCAATCCCTTTTCTTCAACTGTGCTGACCAAATTTGCTGCAGAATGTTGTGAGGCAGCTTGGACTCGGCAGACACAGACCAAAAGATGTGATCTGTACTTCTTACAGTGTCAAGTGACAAATATTTTACATAAGTTTGGTAATTTCTAATGCATTTCTGCAGCTTTCTTAAAATGCCTGGTTATAGTTATAAATGAAGAAAAGCACAATGTGCAAAATAAGACACTGGGTGAAAACTACAGTGGCTCATAAACACGGGATTAGAGCTCAGTAAAGGCTGTGAGTGCAACGGAAGTTTCATTGCAAAAGCAGGATTCGCAGCCAGGAGCAGGAATAAAAGACTGCAGTTAAAACTGGAAGAGAATTCAGGAGCATGCTGGAAACAGTGGAAAAGTTTGAGACCTGTTACCTCAAACTGTTCCAGTCTAAAAAATGGCACCAGATTACAGTCTTTATACTATGTGAGACTTCAGCTTTCACATTTTCTTCTTCTCCAGAGATTACTGACTACAAATCTTAGTAATTTTGAAGTAAAAATTATGGCTTTGTCTTCTGTAATGTTTACTGGGACAGTAAATGACCATGATTATACTGCTTTAGGGGAGGTACAATATCAGAAATTCTGTTTGCATTTCACTTTTGAGCGAAGTTGCTAAGTTTTTTGGTTTTTAAAGAATTTTTCTGGTTTTTTAAGAATTTTTATGTTTTTTCATTAAAATGAAACAAAAATACTCATTACAGATCAGCCATTTAGCATGCAGCAAAACAAGCAAAATGTTTATTGAATGGAAGGAGTACAATGCCACAGCTGCCTAAAAGGAATTTTACTGTCCATGTGGATCTGTTTCATTATCTCACATGGAAAAAAATCACCCTCTAGAAGGCCAAGTTCTATACTTTCATTTTTGATGGAGCTGTGTATTTCTAAATATAGGAGATTGTCACGGAAAATGCTGGCAGAACCATCTGTGGAGTACCTGAACAGAAAAGGTAATTTGAAATTCAAAAGCAACTGTTTCCCTTGGCTTTTCCGAATGTCACCACCTCTGTCCCAAACACAGGAAGAAAGGATTTGCTGTGGCATCTCCAACACCACCAAAAAGCTCTAGTGAAGAACACCACTGCAGGGCAATTCTGCCTTCTTAGAGCAATTAATTTCACCAAGATGCTTACTTGAGGAGAGGGTGAATCCTTCACTGCAGGTGATCTCCCGCCCTGCTGCCCATTCCACTATGTAAAGTCTCTTTGCCGTGTGGGCAAAGAGGGGGCAGATCAGCTGACACAACATCAAGTGCAGGCTGTTCAGGGAGAAGAATTACTTGGAATCCCAGCACTAAAGAACCACACTGGTGTGTCGTTCCCAGCTGGAGTTTACTAGGCACATCTGCAGAAGTGAGAGGTTTAATGGCTGTGAAACAGACCATTCGCTTTCATGACTGCTAAATCCCCACTGAAGGAGTGCTCCCACTTGGCTATCGATTCAAAGGAACCCTCAGGTTAAACAAACAGCTACGCCCCAAAGAGGACTGCCGAAAATGAATGAGGAAGAAATAAAGCGGGCATGTATTTCACACTGGTAATTTGGTCTCAACAGCCAAAGTTTCCTTTTTGTTATCCCTCACAAGTATGCCTCATCTTCTGTTCAGGAGAGAAAAGAAACTCAACTGATGTATTTCCAATCAAACATTTAATCAGAATTCTTAGCTTTTCTATTGCACATATTTAGACTTCTATTTTTAGTATACTAGCACGTTTTCTATTTGCAGATCTTCTCTTTCTCATTCATACTTGACCTTCTATACATCATTAATTAAAAATGTTAGCATAACAATATGTCAGCTCTTCTCGTGTTCCGTGGCTTCTAAAAACAATGTTGCATTGCTGTTTCTCTGATCAGCTGCTCTTTTATGCTTTTATGACAGCTTTTGTATTGTTTGTTTCCCAATGTACATTATTTTCCACGTGCAAGTATTAAAAGCAAATAAAACTATACTAAATGGTATCAGAAAATTAAAGCATTTGGGAAGGACACTAAAGAAAGTTTAACACTCCTTTTTTATGAGAAAATTAGCACTCTCAAACGTCTAAGTAAGCATAGTTAGGAAGTCTCTGGTGCCAATAACATAAAAAGTACTCAAAATCCCTTCTACCACCACCTAGTAATAAAATCATGAAGATAAAAACAAAAGAAAGCAAGCAAGTACTTAAGAGAGAAGCAGAGAATTCAAAGCCATTCAAATGGAAAGAAAGCCATCTGCAGCTGCTTGGGCAATATGAAGGCAAAGTGAGTTAGATTAAGTTTTCAAAGTGACAGATAAACACCCTATAGGTGTAACTGCCAACATATGGTTCCTTTTTCCACTCCAGTCTCCAACTTACTAAAGTGAGAGAGTTTAGACTACACAAAAGCTGCAGTGATTCAGCAACTGATCTATTAGATCCTACTTTCAACAGAAAACCAGAAAAGCTTTGAAATTCTTAATTACTACATTTCCTAAAATGGGATAAGCATCCTCTGTAGCTTCTTTTTAGGTATTGAAGGAAAGGAGTCAAATCCACCAAAATACTGTGATAGCTATTAAGATCTGAAGTGGTGTTATTGTAATGATTTCCTTCTGTAATGAGTTACTTGTGATTTCACACTTTGATCCCCGTTTGAGTAGTAAGGTGATTCTTTGTTGTTTGTGAGTGCTAATTGCTGCAGTGCTGTGTTAAATCATTGTTATGCTGGTTTTCTTGAGCAGCAGAATGAATAATTGAATAATTATGAAGGAGAAGTTCATTAAAACAGGTATGGCTAGAGAAAGAACATTTTCCAGCAATTCAGGGAGGGGTTGTGTACACTAATGCGAAAAACCAGTTGAAAAATTATTTTTTTTCTGTCTAGAAAATAAAATCTTTTCTGCACACAGCTTCCCTCTGAAGCAGACCAAGGAATTACATAACTGCACTGGGATGAATTTCTTCTCCACATGTTTCTGTGAGAAACCTCACTCTGGGTAGGATTCCAAGTTCAGCCATAGAACTCTGCTGTTATTATGGGTAGCTCACCAAAACTCAAATTCTCAAATGAATGTAAAACCAGATCTTGAGGGTATTGGAGGTTTAGGAACTGCTATACACCACTGCAGAATAACAGAATACCTTAGGGAGCCTGCAGCACAACATAGAACATTAACAAGAAAACTCTCTTTCACCTGGGATTTTCAAATCATTTCTTTTCTAGTGCAGAAGACAGCAAAAGGTGGGGTCCCATGGTGCTGAACACGCTTGAGCCATTAGATCACAGAGTGAAGGGGTTAGCTGCAGTGTTGAGCTGCAATGGGATCTAGGTGCTACCTCTCCAGCTCCTGTACTTAGTGCCTTAAAGAATTTAAGCAGCTATTGCATCCTGTGAGGAAGCACTGGAGGCGCCAGGAAGAAGAGAAAGAAGTTCCACGGAAAACTGAGCATCAAACAAATAGCTTGGTTCAAAGAGCCAGTTAAAAAAAAGAGTAACCTTGTGAGATTCTTCTGACATTTGTGGAGTTAACGACAGGATCAATCCTTCAGATCTTTTGCATGGGTCCCTGTCACATGAGTTAACAGACAGGACTGTTACTGTTCTCCAGCAGCTAGACAGCAAGACAAGCCTATCAACTGACCATTGAGGATTTTTCAGACTTAGGAACCTCATGTTCCTCTACAGGCTCTGTCATATAAAATGGACACAGACCTATGTGCTACTGTTTTTCCCTCCCCAATTTCTATTGATTCTACTCACTGCAGCCTGTATCTGTCTCCCAGACAGACTCTCTCACATTCTTCTGTTATTCTTGTCAAAGTTTGTTTCCAACCCCTGCTCAAAGTTTTTCTGGTCATTAGGTACTAATTTTAAAAGTCCAGATGCCAAAGAAGACTCTGGAAATTTTCACTGATGCAAGTATTATTAACAACTGGTGAGACAGTTCACATGACTGAAATGCTAAATACCTTTAGACAAAATTTGTTTAGGGCAAGAGGTGAAGTAGTGAATGATGCAGTGGTAGTGCTATAAAAACAGGGCCAACCTGTCTGTATATCCTGATAATTCAGAAACTAATTGTGAATGTGCTAAAACATAGAAGACATGAAGAGAATACAGCAGAGTGGGAAGGAGGGAAATTCTTTATAGACCATGAAACCATAGCTGAATTATTTCTTATGACTTGTCTGCAGTGAGAGGCAGACTGCGGGGGAGCAATTGTCTTGCCATGGGAGAATTCAATTTCAGAAATGTAGCATGGAGGTCACACAACTTATTAGAGTTTCTAAAATTATTCCTTGCTATCCTTTAACACAGAAAGTATTATTGCTCTCAGTGCAGAGTAACTCAATTATGGTCTCCCTACGATGGATAGAGGTACATTAATTCCTGGCCTGGAGTCAGTCAGGGATAACTGGAGATAATAGATGGGATTTATGTCATGTAATTTTAATCATCTACCATGAGTTTAGAACTATTTGTCCTGGACTCTTTCTTCAGGCAACAGAGCCTATGGGCTAGAAGGCAACATGCCACCCATCTTAGAGCCCTAGGAAGTCTCATCTTACCTCATGTTAGCTATCCAAGAGGTAGATTTCTTCCCATCCAGATCCCCTCTGTAGTCAATGCAAAGAGCAAGGCACCATCACAATGTGACTCACTAAATTCTAAATAGGTGTCCAAGACAGGCAAGGTGATTCTCCTGAACATTAGCTGATGCTGCAAAATGGCTATTTTTCCATAGCTGATGAAAACTGTGAGTCTGAAGAAAAGCAGATTAAAAAAAAAAAAAAAGAAAAAGAAAAATGGGAGTTCTATGACAGAAACTGAAAAGAGCTAAAAAGGAGAGTACTCCACCATGAAAGCGAAAACCTTTAGCCAAAAGCCTACTCTGCTTCACTGCAAATAGAAAAGGCTGTTAAATGCACCTCCCACTGGTCCCCAGGGAACAGGAAACAGGGAAAGCAGGACAACATTGAATTGTTACATTATTGAATGTAATAAAGAAATGAGAAGCTTGCAGCCCAGGAAATCAATAGGGAAAGCTAGAAATGCAAAGGAAAATATATGGCCAGCAATAAGACAATAAAGAGCCTTCACTAATAGTGATCTTGTGGCTGTGATGGCTTAAGAATTTGAGGCTTGGATGCATCTTACCTTACTTTAGACATCAGAATAAGTTATTTACATCTGAGCTAGTGACACTTCACTCCTTCACTTCTTTACAGTCAACTGAGAGGGACTTTTTGGGGCACAATTCCTGTCATCCTAAAGCGATCATGTAAAGCAGTTCAGATGAAGCATCCCTATAAGTGTTTCTTTCCTTCCGCGACTAAACAGGAAGAACCATCAGATATAACCAGGAAAAAACTTGAGATACCCAAGCTCTCTTCTGCAAAAATACTTGCTTGCTTTCCCAACTGCACCAGTTAACCCAAAATGAATGCACTAGCAATTAAAGAAGTCTTGGCAACAATACGAACTCATAATTTGAGAGCTAGTGATAATTTTAGTGGAGATGCACAAAAGATAGATAATGTATTAGTACTGCACCTGAGGCAGGGCATTCCAATCCTTCAGTAAATATGACAGATATGACAAAGCCCGAGGATAAAATTTTAATCACGAGCCTCAGATAGCTTTTATCCAAGGGGATTGAGAAGGCCACTGTTCTATTAGTGTACATTTTATAGGAATGTTATAAAGTCAGGATTCAATAGATTAGAATTCTGTGCCAATACTCAAGAAGAGAAAAAATCTAAAAGTCAGTCATTACATGGTGGTTATCCTGAAACTGTCCTCCTTCTCCCCTTAAAATCCCCCACCAAAGCTGTCTTTTTCTCCACAGCATGCAGCCATAAAATAAACCTTTAAACATGTGTAAACAACAGATCGTCTGTGCTGTTTCTGGGCTTATATAACATGAAATAGTTATTTAATTGAGTATTTTAATTTAAGGATAGTTGCACTAGGATTCCTTTGAAGTGCCTGGGAAGAGTCAGACTCTGCCATAAGGCATGCAAGAGCTGAATCAGCTGCAGGATGCCTTTCTCTTGTCAAATATATTGAGAGCCTCGAGCGCTGACATTCATACCTTATGTTTCAGCTTTCCAGAACACTGACCTTGAAACAGAACTGCAGTTTCAGGCCAAAAGATCCAGTCCAGGCAGAGTTATTTAAGGAGCCTGAAAACACAGGTTTACCTAATATGTTGTAAATCTGTAACCATCAACTGCCATCGCTTTTAGTCAGCTGTGAGTCTGATCTGATAATTCTGAAATACACTCTTCATCAAAGAGTGGGGAGACAAGGATCTTAAACAGAATAATTCTTACTAAGAAGACAGTGACTAAGGAAAAATTTGTAGCAAATTTGTAGCAAAACCAAATATTTTTCATTATTTTATAGGAAAAAAATGTGCATTCCTTCTGTTTTTAGTGGACTTTTCATTATAACTAAAATTAAACCAGAAGGTCTGAGATTAAAAAGCAGATAAAAAATTAAGAATCAGTACATTGAATCCTCCAGTTGTTGTAAAAGTTGGAATGTGCAGCATCTCCTTTTCATCCTGCACTTAAAAAAAAAAAATAGCATTTAGGATTATACATCGTACTCTGTAGAAATGTTAACGCTTCTCGCGGTAAGGACTGACCTTCAAAAACGGAGGATGAAAGGCGCCTTTACCATGTAAGAAGACGTTTCACCACTGGAGGGAACTATTGGACTTCAGTGCCAGCGCGGGGAAGCAGCAGCTGTGTTCAAAGGCCAGTGCTTGTTGGCTCCCAGAAAAGTCTGCTGAAATCATTGCAAGTGATAGATTGCATTAATTAATACAACGTGCAGATAACAGAAAAACATCAAAGCTTCAATAAGTGTTGAATATATGATATATGGTACTTATAATAAAATGAAAGACTAAGAAGCTTGCCGCTCTTGGAAAGATTTAGAGGCAATTTTACTGAATTCTGTACAAACATTGAACTATTTAAATTCAAAAGCTACTGAAAAAGGTAGAAAGAACTCGTATGATTTCCTAACAGGAGAAATCCCTGTTCAACACAGAGCATTGTCATTTGCTCGTTATTGTAGCAACCATTTTCAACAAGAATTATATTTATTGACTTGGTAAAGCTGTCTCTTCTGTTTGCTTTCACAGAAACATAGAATGGTTTGGTTTGTAAGGGGTTTTTAAAGGCCATCTAGCCCAAAACCCCTGGAATGAGCAGGGATATCTTCAACTAGATCTGTTTGCTCTAAGCCCAGTCCAACCTGACCCTGAAAGATTTCAGGGATGGAGCATCCACCACCTCTATAGGCAACCTGTGCCAGTGCCTCAGCACACTTTTAAGGCAGTCCCTCAAAAAGTCACTGCCTCCACATGACCCAGAGTTACATGCTACAGCTGCATTTAAACAAAGCATCTAATAGTTACTTTGGTAACGCTATATTCATGCATTTCAGAAAATCAGCTAAGAGTTCTGAGATTTGTTTTTTTCCCCACCCTCAGCAGCATGATGTACCATCAGTGCATGATGTGGTCATGATTCCTCTTCTCTGAAGCATCGTGTAAGAACTGTGGTTGAATATCATGCACTATTTCCTGTCACACTCATGTACACAGCTCTGCAAGTGACTCTCCTAAGGGACAAAGCAAACTGTTGGAGAAGCAAAGCAGCACAGCACTAGTGTCTACCCCCAACCCTCCTTCCCTCCTCTGTTCTGTTTTTCTGTTGTTTATCTGGGGCAGCCTTGATGAGAGCAGTGGCTTTAGCAGGTATGTCTGCATTATCTGACACGTTTCCTCTGCTTCCAGCGCCTGAGGTTGTTGAGTCACATGAAAGAGTTTCCTGTGGAGCACTGGCTTAGAGCATGGGGAAATACCTCCCTTTATCATACAGCACTACATTTGCTGCAAGTCATGAGTGATTCAACAGCTGTATATTTTCCCTGTCAAGTGTGGAATTCCCCCAGTATTGTCCTATTCATTGACACTATATTGTTGGAATAAATCCAGCTTCCTGTGCTTTAAAGTTTTCCTAGGTGGTGGGTAGGACTCGTTGGTTAGTAAGTTTTCCCACACTTAGCTATTTACATGCCCACTGCTTATTGCTGATTTGCTGTTCAGAGTGGGCAGTGACTCCTCTTGTCATTCTCTGCGGAGCGCTGAAGCCTGAAATTCTTCCCTTAGCCCCACAACCATCCTCAAAAATGACTGATATGGGTTTGGTGGCACAGTTTGGCTCCAACAGGAGCTGAGAGAGCTTCATGTAATAAGAATACAAAGTTCATTCACTAAGTTATTTCCCAAAAATAATAAACCATTTTCTTATTGTCTGTGCTTGCTTGCTAAGGACAGAAAAATGCCCTGAAATCAAACTGCTACTGTTTAATGTTGTACCAAGAAAATTATGCCTCAGGAGGTTGCCAGGATTTGTTGAAACTAGACATTGTTATAAAAAGCTACATAATTTCACTTTTTTTCCTTTGTTGTACAGAATGCTGATAGTTTAGAAAAGGTAGTAATTTTTATTTCCTTGTTTCAGCTGACTTTTTTTCTCCATATGAGGTTTTCTCCCAATTAACTGTAATTCCCTAGTAAAATGTTTATACCTTCCTTATATTTATTTTCTGAATATTAAATTTGAGATGCTGCACCTGGGAAAATATCTAAGTACTTTGCTATATAAAGTTCTGTTTACTGCAAGTGCACAAAATGTGTTTGATCCTCTAAAATGTAGTGTTTAGCACTGAATACAGATTTCAGGTGTAGTCACTGGCTAAAGCAGGAGTCTGTTGGAAACTGAGGACAAAGCTTCCAAAATTAAAAATTAATGAACTCATGTTTTAAGGCAGTTGAGTTAAACACACAAATGATGTGTCTATGTGGGATGAGAGATTATAATTGTGGCATTTAACTAGGACAGTGATGTGGGACAACAACAACGAGTGCATGCATAGTGTAATAAAACTTGTTTTTTCAATATACATATTTAGATAGACTAAGTTGTGTCTCAAATACTCTAATATCTACTGGGGATTCCCTGGTAATAGCTGAACTCTCTATCAAAAAAGATCCTTGGTCATTTGTGATTCCTTCCAATTCACATCCTAGTTTTACAAGAAACTCATCTGTGCGGGCCAGAAAGAACTGTTGCATGGTTTAGCTATGTCCCCAGAGGAATGGAGTGAGCCTTGGAAATTAAAGTACACCTCAGCTTCTCAGGCTTACTGCCACAAAATGTAGCTACAGTTCAAGTATGTGTACTGAAAAAGCAAGTTTTACACTGAAGAAAAGCTACCTTTGGTAGCTGAGATCCCATGAAAGGGTCAAGGGTCCCAGTAGGAAAAAAACATGGGCTCTTTTGCAAAGAGCAAGAAGGAGTATAAGACACCTTAGATCTTGGATGATAGGAAGGTGTTTGTATAGAAGGGAACATTTCCTTCACATGTAGCAGTAAAGGGAGTACTATACACAGCCCTTTTATGCACCCCTGTTAAATTATAATAAACAATTTCAAAGCATGGACAAAGAACCATGGAAGTAATTTGAGATACCGGAAATTACTGAGATTTATAAAAGGAACAAGGAAGATTTAAGTCCGAGGTATTTATTTGAGATGAGTGAGTCATTCTGTACATGTGTTGATAGTGCAGAAACCATCCTAATTCCCAGGTATCTTCATTGGTCAGAAAGAAAAACAAAGGCGTGCTATTGTTGTTACATTAGATGGTTTGGATTGTTTGCTATAGTTGTTTTCAACTGGTAATAAATGCAAGGCTAAACTGTGATATTAGACAATGGTAATAGATGTCAAAGTGAACTTAGTTGCAGTAAGATACAAAATATATTTTGATGCATTAATTGTTCTGGAGCAGAACTAATGAGAAACTAAACATAAAAACAAGATAATATCAGTGGCAAAAGGCATACTGAAGGGTACATCATCTTAAGACCCTGAAAATGTTGGATGTTGTACCACTTTGGGGGGGATGCATTAACCTAAAGCTGTTGGTCAGATCTGATAATCAATAGCTTTAGAAGGCTTGAACTATTTAACCCATCAAGAAGACAGTACATCAGTATATTTAATTATACGGTTGTACTTGATATAAAGTACACTCATTTCGCTTGCTGGATGAATAAACTGAAACAAGGAATCATGCAAAATAAAAGAAGAGCACTTAATCGCTGAAACTAACAATAACACAGTAAATTGTCCAACTTTTCAGACCTGGACCCTTTCTAGAAGACACACATGCATAAAATGGATGCTATTTTGCTCTGTGTAGGGATAAACAATTGTAATCTTACAGTTTCGCACTACATACTCAATAAGACTCAATACTCAGGACATACTGTTACTATAGATTTGGTTATTAAGGTTTTTATTTCTACTTTATTGCTGTAATGAAAGCAGTCTGGTTCATATTATTGCAAAGGAAAAAGACTGAGCAAAGAAGCCTTGAGAGACTAACAATGTTGAGAGAGAGCCTTAATGAATCAGGATATTGCCTAAAATAACTTTATATTAAGTGAAATAACAGATTAAGGGAAATGTAAATATACATGAATGTATGAAGGTAATAATGGTACTACATTTTAAGACTTGCTTTCCTAAGATAACAATATATAAGCAGTTTAACATTTTTCACAGTAAATAGTCAAGTCTTCATTTTATATTCATGAGTAAACGTAAATCTAAATTATTCAAGACAACACCTTAAATAGAAAGCTACTTTCATAGAACAGATAAACATTACAAGTTATGTTCAAGCAGAACGACTGCCTTAAGTGTAAATTCTTCAAATCCCAAGCAATATAAAAATAAAAAGAAAGTAAAGGAAAATGGCTACTGTTCACTACTGTTTTAACAAGAATTTTTAATACATTGTCATTTATGTTGAGTCATCTTAGATCATTAAGCACTTAGATGTTAGATATTAGTTAAAATTTTCCAGACAATACATTCCTCTATCATCAATCTATAATGCATTCCTGTTTCTTGAGGGTGAGTTGTTCCATTTTACAAGCTGCCCAGATGTAGTACCTACTCACTCCTCTTTGCTAACATCTATTAGACCAGTTGAAGTCAGATGATTTGACATCCAGTTCAGAGCATACTTGTTCCAAAGCCTTTTACAACTGGACAGCCTTTCGCCCCCATTCCAAAACATCCTGGCATACTGTAACATCTTCTGTATGAGTTTACCACAGAGCAAAATACAGGCCATTAAGCTTTCAGAGTTCCTTAGCAAGTTGCAATGAAAAGGGATGTGGATAAAAGATAAAAGAACTTTGGTGTCTCAGGAGTACAAATATATACCAATATTAATTTCTCTGTCGTAAAAGCAGTGTATATCCCAATCTTTGGAGACCAAATGAAATATAAAGGAACTTCCCAAATCTTGTTTGGTTGACTTTTAAATAACTTTTTAGATAAAATTGACACATATTTTGAAAACACCCGGAAGTATCAGTAACTTTCTTCCTGAACAGCTAAGTTATTCCTGAACAGCTAACTCATTATTGTGGCTATTAGTTTAGGCCACAAACTGAAAGAGACAAAAACTTTAAAAAGAAAGAAATCACTGAGGCCTGGCCCAGTTATGTGGCTATTTAAGATTTCTAGCATTTCCAGAAAAAAAGAAAACCCTGCCTGGAAAAGATTGTGTGGCTTATATTCTTTGTTAAGTCTGTTACATGATGTTTTGTAACTCTGCTACTCCAAGACACTTCCTTAGTTCTGCGGCCTTCTTCTCCAACTGCTGAATGTTCCAGTGCCATTGCCTTTTATTTGAATGGACTTTGTTCAGTTGGCAATGCAAACGTTTTAATATAGCATCATATCTCTTATTCTGTACCTAAAAACAAAACAAAAAAAAAATCCTTCATAATTTCATTCCAGTAAAACTATTTACAGAGGTGAGTTCATCTCAGGAACAGGTCTGGACAGACACATCCTTTTCAGAAGGTTCCATTTGATTACATACACTTGTACTAACTACAGTCGTGAATTGCATACAAACCATTACTAGCAGAAATCCGAAAGCCTACCAACCAACAGAAATGCTGCAAACAACACACAGTAAATCTTACTACCAAGAAAACTTGTAACCCTGCCTGCTTGTCCTGCCTGCACAAACTGCCTCGTAAAGTGAAGTGACGCACCTCTGTTTGCTGCTCACGCCAGAGGCCCCTTTTAATTCAGCCCCCACTCCAGTCCTGTGTGGTCCTCAACCATTCATCTGACTGATTTCAGATATCTGGTTTAGGACATGAATCATGCCTCACTTTCCCATTAAGGAAAGAAAAGCTCTGTCCTACTAAGACCTTAAGTGTGGAGGTCAGTGTGGATATCTGCTCTGTAGATGTTTAAAATTTAACAAGCAAATACCACCCAAGGACAGCATGTCACATCTCTGGCAAGCCTTTGCATGTGGAAGATTTGAGGCTTCAAAATGAGAGGTGAGAAAGAAGAAATTTTCATTCTTTGACAAGCACATTTGGGTATAAATGGGAATACAAATGAGGTAACCTTGCTGACTGTAGTAGCATCTTTGTAGCTGCACTACATTTAAAATGGCACATTTTTCTTAGGCAATACTGCGGCAATGCAGGACTGTCAATTCTGCCCTCATTGCTGCTTTATGTGGAGAAGTAAATTTGCATTCTGAAGTGTTAAAACAATGAAACACTCACTGCAATAAAAATGGAAATAATGGGCATTCCCTTAATGAAATTTGGGCTTACTTACCCTAGTTTAAATGGCACATGAGTGGTAGTGTATAATTACTCTTGTGTCTGCTTATTGAAGTTTATTACATTGTATTTCACATGCACATGATGATGTACAGCTGCATCAGAACCCACAGCACTGTCGGTGACTTCCTGCAAATCTCACTGCCTAATTTTCACAAATAACTAGGAAACTGCCTCATTGGTATTCTGTAAACTGATGTATTTTATTGGTGATGGCTTGTTACCTCATGTTACCTCACTGCCTTCATGTTACTTCACTCTCCACTATAATTGTTTGCAACTTTTTGAGGGATGCTGTCAGATTCACTCATCTGAATGAGTGCTTGGGGCATCTGCATCACCAGGTCTACATTGTACAACACTGAAACATCTATAATCAATATTATCTGCTTTTTTTAGAAATGCATCTCTAGCATCATTACTGGGAACAGTCTGGCACATCTCCTGAGGGAGGGAGCACTAATATGATTACTGGAGACAGAGAAGGGACAACATTGTGCTTTTTATTGGATCTTTTGTACATGAAAGACAAACAAACACCAGAAAAAAATTGTCTGGGCACTCAGGGTATCTCCACCACTAGGGTTGTTTAAGGACAGGATAGGCAAGCATCTGCCAAGAGTAATACAGTCACACACTGGCATTGGGGAAAGAGGGCAGCAGGGGAATAGACAGTCTTTTGTGTTGGGGTTTTTTTAAATTACTTTTACATAACAACAAATTTTCTATTATTTGTGAATATCTTGAATTATCCTTATGACTGAACCCTACACAAATATCCACAGATATCCTATCCTTGATCCTACACAGATAACTACACCAGTTTATCTCTGACCACCCTGTCGAAGGCTTGGAACAGGAACCTGCTTTTCAAGAAATGGGTGATGGGGCTGGTGCTCAGGAAAGAGAGTAAGAGAAGGTTCACAGGCTGCTTTAAGAGTCACAGAATATGCTGAGTTGGAAGGGAGCCATCAGGACCATCAAGTCCAACTTCCTGGTCCTGCACAGGACATTCCCAAGTGTCACACCATGTGTCTGAGAGCATTGTCCAAATGCTTCCTGAACTCTGTGAAGGCTTGGTGCTGTGACCACTTCCCTAGGGAGGCTGTTCCAGCGCCCAACCACTCTCTGGGTGAAGAACCTTTTCCTAATGTCCAGCCTGAACCATTCTGACACAACTTCAGGCCAATCCCTCAGACACTGTCACTGTCACCACAGAAGAGAGATCAGTGCCTGCACCTGCTTTCCCCCTCACAAGCTCTAACTGCAATGAGGTCTCACTCCTCTCCTCCAGGCTGAACAAGACCAAGTGTCCTCAGATGCTCCTCATATGGCTTCCCCTCAAGGCCCATCTTAGCTGCCCTCCTTTGGATGCTCCAAAAAATTACATCAGGTGCCATTACCGTGTAGCTGAATTCCACCACTGCAGCACAATAAAACTTCTTCCATGTGCCAAGTATCTCACTTTATTCCTGTGCTTGACTTGAGTATTCTTTCCCAAGTTGTGCTGAGGACTGCTGGGTATAAATGTGTCTGTCTATCCACTGTCAGTTCTTATATTAAAAATTGGACTGTTTTCAGGAGAGTTCTTAATAGAAAATAATACCCTGAAAGGCTTTGGGTTTGAACCTGCTTCCTTCTGAGACAGAAAGCAGATATAATGCAAATAACTGAAGAACAAAAGTGAAGGTTAACCCTCTCTATTTAATTAAATTGATTTTGATAACAGAACATTATTTTTAGGCTACCTAATTTAACCTTGGATTTAGAGAATTTTCTTAAGAGCATGTTGCCTTGGTAATAAAAAATTTCCTCAAATGCTGACTAGCAGATCTATTCTAAAGCAGTTGTGTTTTACTTTTCAAGTTAAAAATTCTCTCTGTTCACTGTCACATGAAAAAAATGATTCTTTCTTCCTCCTACATTTTACAAAGTGCAATAGACCTAACCTTAAATCACTTAATCTTTATATTATTAAGCTTTGCTCATTAAATTTTGTGGCATTTATTTAAACTGACAAGATAAATGGTATGAAACTTCCAAATTAAAAATTTTCTAAGGGTATTTTAGTAAGGAACAAAATGAAAAATATAGTTCAATTATTTAAAAGATAAGCTTTTAACTATTGATCAGAATTTTATCTTGTCAGCTAATTAGAAGCTGCTGTGTTATTCCTAATTTAATGTCAGCTTAAATTAGGGAGATTCAAAGGAAGTCCAATTTCCTGGTGTGTTTGATTCTTCCACTGATGAGTTATCAAGTCATGAATAATCAAGTCAGCAGTGAAATGTAAAGTATTTCAGAAGTATCACACAAATTTTAAAATCTGCATTTGCTTTACTATCATTCAGTGACCTCTTCTTTTTCCAGGTATCCAAAAGTTCACATATGAAGTCCTTCTCAAAAGACTTCAGAAAAAAATGTTCTTCACAATTAAGCTCTGAATTTTAGAAAGACTATCAGTACCCAGAATTTAAGACAGCATCATTACTGCATAGACTTGAACAATGTATAGCCAGCAATGCTGTATAAAGTACTTCAAACTTTATTTGCATTATCTACATTCCATCAGGAGAGCTGCAATTGAATTTTATCCCAATGACTCACCTCAATTTCCTTTCTAAGCTTAGCATGCTTTTTTTTTTCTTCGTCCAGCAGATCTCTTTTTTTATTGATCAAATCTTTCAATGTTGTGACTTCACTTTTTAAAAGTGTGATTTCTTCCTGCAGATGTAAGTCAAGATACAGAAATCCACTCCTTGAAAGGTTGCACAGTTCATCTAATATACTTATTAAAATTGCCTCATCTAAACAGTCTCAGTTAATGGAGATGAGATAAAGGTCTATAATAAACAGTTTCACAATAAACCTATTAACATTAATTAAAATTATAATAATTTAGGACGGGTAATTAAAAATTAACTATTAAATATTTTATCACATGGTTTTACACCTGTAAGAATATATACTCTTGATCTGAAATATAAGAACTACAACAGTACAGGACTTTGAGCTCAATTTGGTGGCCCTTATTTAAAGTGCAATTAACTGCAAAATGGAAGAATAATGTAATATTTTAGATATATTTTTCTTTCTCATAGGAAAATACAATATTGATTAGTCTTTATTTATCAGTATTGAAAGATCTGTTGTACAGACAAATTTTCATCAACTTACATTAACAGAGTACCATCAAATTTTCAATAATGCAAGTTACATCAAAACTGAAATCTGTGATCCCATTTCAACTTCATACTTGTGTTTTTCCATATATGGGCAAAATTCCATGTTGAAAAATTCCTATGTAGTTGTTATTAGTAAAAATTGTAATTGGGTCAAGTAAAACCAACAGTGTTAGATTAGAATACCAAACGTTTTTTCTGTCTTCTTATTTCTATCACAATCTCATCAAATCTGCCTTCTGTTGGCAAACAGCTCAAATTTATTTTGTTGACAGCAAAGTTTAAAGAATATTGTGTTCTTACCTGAGACATGTAACAATATGGCAATCTTCCACAGAATTCTGAAGAGTGTCCATGTAAATTTATCCAATGATAAACCTTAACTTACAGTTCTGTAATATTTTCATACTTGAGTTCACTCAAACACACATAAAAGTACAATCATTTTTACAATATTACACAGATAACAATACTGATATTTTTAACTAAATATTGAGGTAAAAAATTTCCAATTAATGCAGCACTATGAATTACCTATATGCCCTTACAGTCAATCCCTCATGAACCATAAACATATTAGACAAAATAATCATATTATATAACTATATCAAAATTATTTCACATAAAAGGAAAGAATCAAAAAGGAAATATCATACCTGCACTTGTTTTATAACAGATCCTTCTGGATTCTGCAGATCACATATTAACTCCTCTTTCTTTGCCTTTAATTCTTCCACAACTGCTTTCTTTTCAGCAAGTTCAATCATAACTGGCAATTTACTTTCCATCTCCCAAAAGAGATGTTTATGATCCTTTATTTTTTCCCGATATTCATTATTTCTTGCAAGTATCGTCTCAAACTCCTCTTGTATTGTTTCTGCATCACACCTCAATTTTAAATTTTCAGAATACAGGGCTCTGACTTGGGCCTCCAGATTTTCACAGCGATATTTTGTCACTTCTACGGCATCATCTTGCAGATGTATTTTCCTTTCTGTTGTCTTTGTTTCTAACAGAACAGAATTCATTTCTTTTTCTAGTTCCTGGCACTTTGCCTGTAAAATATTTCAGTGTTCATTTAGGATTTTTTTTGGAGGAAGATATGAAGTGTCTGGTTAAACACTGTAATTTATATTTATTCAACAGCTTTTTTCTTCCACTTGTCTAATGTGGTTTGAATGGAAGATAATTAGACTTATATTTCTTAATATCATCGTCTTAGAGGCACAATGTAAGAATACTGTCTTAGTCTTCTCCCCTTAGATTGAGCCTAAAATGTTAAATAAGATACCTTTGAACTCACTTTTAAATACCTCACAGTTGCAAGATATATATATATATATATATCTAATGTTTGCTTAGATCTAGTGAAGTCCTAATCGGACTAAAAATAACTAAAGATGCCAAAAATCCCTTGAAAATCTACACAGACACAAGAAGAGTGTGTCAGGTGATGGAGCTTAATTAGACTGTTCAACTGCGGGTTTTAATTCTGACTTCATCACAGTAGTAGCTGGGAGTTGAATTAATCACAGCTATTTTCAACCCCATTAAAAATATCTATCTAGTCCTAAAAAGGCCTCTACATCATCTCACTGAGAAGAAGTGAACAAAACCAGGAAGTAGTACTTCAAACCATCATAAGAAATCACAAAATCATCAAGGCTGGAAAGGACCTGTCATTACCTAGGGTTTTAAAGTTCTCTGGGTCTGTTTTAACACAGATACATGTTTTTAAATTGTAAGATTACAAATTATTGTTGCAGCATCATCAGACTATATTTTGGGATACAGGACAAAGCTTCTTGTAAAGTGTGGCCAGTCCACTGACATTCATAAAAATACAAGATTTCACTGCTACTTCAGAAATGTTATTTTTGTGCAAAATTTCAAGTATCAATTATTTCAGTTGTAGAGCTATGCACAGATGTTATGATTGAAATTCTACTATTTCCATTTGCATTCTTCCACGATCAAAAATGTTGACTGGAATCATTTTTACTCAGACTTAAAATTAAGTTTCTCAATAGAAATTTGATCTTGAAGGTTAAACAATAATTGAAAGCTTAATAAAAGACAAAATAAATGATCACAGAGTCTTCACAAAAACTACATCTATCCAGTGTTCTACAAAATAGTACTGAATAATACCGGTATTTAATGACTATTTAGGATTCCCACTTCAAATATAAGGGGGAATAAAAAAGTATTTTGCGTCAAAAAAGATACTAAGAAAAAAATTATGCAGTGTGGTGAAAATCTGAAAAAAAATTTTAAAATCCTTCCCCCACAATTTCTTAGGAAATTATGATTTTTTTAAAAAAATCAAAAAGCTATAACTTTGCATTTAATTGTTGTGGGTTTACTTTGTGGGTTCGGCCCAGTATTTTTGTTTTGTTTTTTCCAAGTAACAAACCAACATTTCACCTGCTGTAATGAAGACTTAACTGTGTTGTGGCCTTACAAACAAAAGTACACGCCCAGAGTTTTGGCTGAGCCTGAATGCCACACACAGGAACAGAAAAGCTGTCTTACACTTGAATGCACTCATCCATTAAGTACAACCAGCTTCTCCTGTTCAAGGAAATACTTCTTAATCAAATGAAAAATAATTGATTAAACTACTTTAAACAAGGTTTATTACTTGCAATTGGAAAAGAACTGCTTTGCTTTTTTCTATGTCTGACGCCTGTGACTGCTGCTGCTCTGCAACTCGTTTTACAACTTCAGCTAGTGATGGGGAAATTTCCTTGGCCATTTCAGGCAGAAGTGAAGAACTGGAGGGATAGAAAAGAAGTGAATTGTTTTATCTTCTTTCTATTTAGTTCTTGTAGACAAAATAATATTGAGGCCTGTCCCGTGGGATCGCAGGTCAATACATTAATTTCATTTGGTTCATTTTTAATTAGCAAGAACAGGTTACTCAAAGCTAATCACTGAGAATTAGAACATTTTCTTGCAGAATCTCACAAAATAACCCTGTGAAAAATGCATGTATTTTATTATTGGCTTTTCACAAATATTAAAATGAATATTATATGTGTTGTGTTAGAAAGTAATGTTGTTTAATTCTCTTAAGTAGTGTGTTAAATATAGTTTTAGGTTATAAAAAATATTAAAATAGAAACTATGCTATGTAGGATACTTTTTTTTTTAAAGAAAGGACTCACAGCGAGATAGCAGCCACAGGACACCTAAATCTTTCAGAGAAAAAGAATTTACTGCCCTCTTATCAAAAGAAACTAACTTCTTCCCGCCTCGAAGGTGCTGTTAGGATTCAGAGGAAGAAGTTGACGATGACCAGACAGAATCCTGTATTTGAATGGAATTTATGCATCATGTATGAGGTGTATGAATATGCAACAGGCTGTTGTTTTTAAGGGTTAATCCTCTGTTAACGGGGGTCCTTTTTCGGGCTTGTGCTGCCCAGAAAAACGTACCTGGATGTCCCTAACACTTTGTCTCTATTGTCTCATATTGTCCTAATTCAATTTGTCCAAATTATTATTACTCTAATTGTATTACTATTTTTATAACCATTTTATTACTATTAAACTTGTAATATTTTAAAAACAAATGATTGGCGGTTTTCACAACCCTGCGATGTGATACTGCGACGTTTCTCCGGCTTCTCTGCAGAGCAGACCGTCAGTTTGTGAGCACAGTTCTAACTTTTTATAGTACCCTAAGAGCATCTTAACTGCCCGAGGCCGCGCTCCCGCGTTCCTCCCGAGTCCCGGCCGCCGCACGGCACCTG
>NW_005054322.1:2575999-2576334 GCF_000277835.1 Geospiza fortis
GCTCGGCGGTGCCTGAGGGCGTCCTGCTCCGCGCCCTTTGCTCCCCGGCTCCCCGAGTTAACCATTCACTGTATTAGACTGCACTTGCTGCCATCATTTGTTCTGGAGAGAACATCAAGTTTTCCCGGGCACCACTGGGTTATGAAGGACAAGAGATGTGGCCCAGTTTCTTCTGGCCTATGCCGTGCCCTGCTCTGTCGCCACGGACTTGCCTCTGCCCCACTTGTACTCCTCTAGGGAATTGTAGGGAATTTTAACCCTAAATCACACTATTTTTATAATTTGATTTTTAAATTTCCCTTTTTTGTATTTTTTATATTTTTGTAACATATTTA
>NW_005054322.1:2576426-2601813 GCF_000277835.1 Geospiza fortis
AAATAAATATAAAAATACTTATATACTATACTTATATTTATATATTTGTAACAACTATTTTATAAACTAATAGCTCATCTCTGCGTAT
The DNA here is from genome assembly GCF_000277835.1 of Geospiza fortis. NCBI lineage: Eukaryota > Metazoa > Chordata > Aves > Passeriformes > Thraupidae > Geospiza > Geospiza fortis. Next base: position 2,576,515 of record NW_005054322.1, read on the forward strand.
GACCTATTTATTTAATCCCTTTTCTGAAGTGCCATAAGCTAAATATAATATTTCATTCATTTGTCATTTTTCAATATTGTTTTGTACCCTGAATATTTTCTGACCTTTTCCTTCTCAGCATTCTGCACCAAAAATAACACCAGTAATTAGTTTTACTTCCTTAGTCTGCCTGAAGGAAAGAAAATTATTGTATTGGTTTCTCTCCACCAGGCAGTTCCCCTGTTAATTTTTAATGATCTAGCTCAGTCACATTTGGCAGTGGGGTGGAAAGCCTTAGAAATGACCGATTTTTGCAAACTTCAGGAAAAGAGATGTCTGGGTAAGGAGGGACAAGATTGCATCATCAGTCCCCTTCAGGAAGCAGAACCAGGATTCAGCTCTCATCCCTCTGTCCAGCACATGCTGAACAAAATAGCAGGAGACGAAATCGCAGAGCACTCACCATGTGTGTTTTGGACCTGGCAGAAATGTAGGTTTACTGTGTTTGCAGGGAAAGGAGGATCAGGAGAAATCAGACTTTATTAATTCCTCTGTCCATTAAAAATGACTGTCCTTTTTTTCTTGCCCCTTTCTTCCATTGCCATTACTTAACAGTCATGACTATGATTTTAACACAACTGAGGAAATGTATTTACTATCTTTGATTCTTGCACAAAGCCGGATCTCAATCCCTTGTTTCCTTGCTAACCTTTTAACCTTTGCATTATCCTGTCAAAGGATTAAGACTTCTTCACTTAGCTGTGTGAAATTCCCAACTGCTGCAAGGAGAAATTGCCATCTTCATTTGGGACCTGTGGCCCCAAAAACTGACATTGTGTAACCTCTCTGTCTAGATCCAGATTACACTTCTTCGTCGCTGGCTGCCAAATTCTTCAGTGAAACACGCAGCTACAGCTCAGAAAAGGAAACTCCTTCGCTCTGCACAAGTTTTCCTTTAACTTCTTTGTGGGGTTGTCCTGTTTGGCTGTGCCGTGCGCTTGGGAGCTGGTTTTTGGTTGTGCAAAGCCGGTGCAGCAGAAGGTGTGATCACAGCAGGGTTAACGCCGCTTCCGCCTTCGGCGCTCCCCGGGCACTGGTTCATCGTGCTGGTGCCTTGCAGTACAGTTTGTTCTTTCCGGTGTAGCCAGCAGCAAAGCAGGGTCCCATCAAAAAGAAGAAATACAGGTTCCTTTACGTAGCGTAGGAATTTCCAGCTTGTGCAAATCAGCTCCGAGACTAAAAGAAGTGCAATATATAAAGCTGGAAATGTCTGTGTATTTTATCCGATGGTACCTTTCAGAATGCAATAGGATTGTCCACTTGTGTAAGTAAACTCCTGTGTTTATGAAAACTGCATGTGCTTCAGTATTTTCATTGTATGTGCTGATTTCTGTTTCTTCAACCTTGCCTAAAATAAACTAGGTTAAAAGAAGAAGAATGTTTTATTTTAATCCAGTTTAAGAGGCTTAAATGTATTTCTTTCCCCCCCCCCCCCTAGTTTTTGGATTTTCTTTTTTATGTTTGCTCATGTTGAAATTTTACACACGTGCTATTATCTCTGTTGATTTGGGCCTCTTCAATGACCTGTTTTCTTTCTCAGGGCATCTCTCTCTGGCAGATGTTAAATATCTCCTGCTATTTTAATTTTTGAAAAATTATGTCTGTTCTCTCAGTTTCTCTACTAATATAAGATGACCAGCAGGATTCAAAGATGCAGGAAATTGTTAGCAATCTTTTCTTGGTCAACAGTGCACTTTCAGAATTAGATTTCTGGGGTTCTTGAAAATTGCTTTTTTGCATCTCTCTTCCACCCTGGACTGTCTCTTCTCTGCAGCCTGGTTTTATTTCCTTCTTTTTTTTTTCTGTATTCATTTTGCTTTTCTACTTTTTTCCTCTTGTTACCTTCCTCACCTCTCATATTGTTATTTATCATTTTCTTTGACCTACTTTTTTGATATCTGTGCAAGAAATTCTCATAACCTCCAAATGTTTGTACTGTCAGTTTCAGGAAGTGAGAAAATAGCTAATGGGTGGCCTTGGCTTCAAGTTTGTGCAAGTGTTTGTCATGAATTGCATACCAAAATTATCAACTCCTTAATAAATGTACTTACTGTTTTGGATGTGGCTTCGATGGAACACTGGGACTGTAGATCATGTTAATTAAAACCTGAATAACCATAAATACATCTCCCATAACCTAAAACGTTGCTGTGCTAGGCAAGCATGTATTTTGAGAAGGGTGGTTTTTTGGAGTGACTTAGAAAAAAATCAGTTTTGCTATGATTGTAAGCAAATTTATTCTGACACCACTGTCCTCACTAGGACTCTGTGATGCAAAGCTGGAAGGATATGAGGATGAATCAGCCCCATTGTTCCTATGTGTACATCCCAATAATTGCCTCTATGGAGTCTTTGCTATGCATACACAACTTAATAACAATGTATGCAATCAAACACTTTCCTTCCACCCTCTCTCTGGTGGTATTTTCCTGGGCAAGTACAAGAACAGCAATGAGCTCTACTTACCTTCCACTACTGACATATTTGAAGTGGAGCAATAATCTCGTTTTGCACTACACCCCTCTGTTGTGCTGTCTTTCCTGGGACTATTTGCTGTACTTTGGCTGGGATTGTGTCACACTCAGACAGGCCTCCCACAGAGAGTGTCAGGGTAGGGAAGGAAATACTCTTATTTCCCAAGTCATGGTCTTTGGCACGAGTCTGTTTCAGCACTGTTTTCTTAGCAAGCTCTTTGCTCTAAAATCCATTATCAGCTGTGTGTAAATAATACTCTGAGCAAAATCAGGAGTCATGAATTCCCTGGCAGTTGCTTTTATTTGCTGTCACATTTTGATATTTTCAGCTCACCTGTTTTGATAGTTGCCAATTAATCTTTGTAAGTGTTCAATTCGCAGAAAGGAAAACATAATTTTCAGTCAGGATTATTTTTCTTCCAGTCTGGGGGAAAGAACAATGAAGAAAATACAGAATGTTTTCTGTAAAACCTTCTCTAAATAAGCCATCTTTTAAAACCACAAAGGTCTTTGACCTCTCATTTCAGTGGAGAAACTCGGGGAATCCACAGACAAACATAAAATGCCAAGGAGTACATCACATCTACCATAATGATAGGCCTCAAGTACACATGGAAGTAGTATTTTTGCAGGATAATGAAGTGATGTGAAGCCAGAACATTCATATGGTTACAGGAGAATGAGGTCTTGGGGCAGGAAAATTGTGTCAGGCGTTAATTAGCTCTGGTAGCGGAGCATTGATTTCAAAGACTTAAAAGATTGTCAAGTTCTTTGTTCCTGCAAAGATATGAATTTTCCTACAAGTAAATTAATATTCATGCACAATTTATTGCTGTGCAAAAAAAAAAAAAAGATGGTGTTAAAGAATACTCTGAATTATTATGGGGTCTTACAACTGTTGGTAAAGGTGCATATATTTCTCCTTGATCAAGCACAGTGCTTAGTCATGAAATCTAAATAGGTGTCTTCAAGGTTCCCAAAGCAGAGGGATCTAGCCTTTTGTTCCAGATCTCTGGATGCCTGCACTGGAAACAGAAAGATTATCAGAGAGAGAGAGAAAAGAAAGTAAGACACTTCTGAGAGGATATGTAATATAGCCCCTCATAGCAACAGAGAGAGGAAAAGATGGATTGACAAGTTTCCACAGGTAGGCCTATCTGGACTTGGATCAGCAAAGTTCAGAAAAGGGAAAAAACTAACCACCAAAACTGGAGTTACACCATGGACCACAAAAGAAAATGTGAATGATAGGATGATATTGGATAAGCTTAACACATCTTGATTTCAGCTGCAGAGTGCAGCTAGCAGAGTGAAAAAGCCAAGGTAAGAAGTTGTGCACCGTATTCTCCTGCTTTAATATAGTTCTAAGTACTTCTTCTATTACTAGGTAAAGTTTCAGTAACCACTACTGGGTTCTTGTGCATGCTGAAAAGAAGAACTATCCTGGTCTCGTGCTCCCTCCCACAAAATTCAGAAATTAGCAAGTTAATGCTTTTGGAAATGCAGAAGGGAGAAGTACAAAAGGTCTTGTGAAGGCCTGTGGGGAAAAATGTCATTGCTCTCACAGCTCAGCATCCTACTGCCAGGAGGGGTTGCAGACATGAGCTCCACCTCAGACATAAGTATGTTAAACACCTCCAAAGAAATTGTTGCAGACACTCCTCCAGTCCCAGGAAGCTAATGGACCTCTGTATTTGTTTGCATCATGGATGCTGGAGGACAGCTCATGAATCATGCATGAAGGTCCATTAGGCTAATGAGGGTTAATTGATTCAATAAATCTAATCTTATGTACCAACCTTTCATCATCCCTGACCTGGGAAAGACCTGAAGTACGTGGGGTGGTAGGGAAATACCTAAATGCTTAAATAAATACATAATTATTCCCATTTCTTTTGTTGGAATTGGGAATTTCTTTTGATGCACCTGGGAAAGCCTAAGTCAGTAATTAACTGCTATGTACCTTCTCTACACAGTATCACTGAATTAAATGCTGTGACATGATTCTGTGTTCAGACTAACAGTGCTATTCTTGACTTTTTGTTTGTTTTTCATGATTGTTACTACTTGGCAGCTGGAGAAACCTTTAAATATCCTGGAATATGGTGGAAGCAGTACTGATAGATCTGTTCAGCCTCACAGCCAACTTGCAGAGCAACCTCCAAGGATTACTACACAACACTCTGGAAGCTATTGAGAAATGCTCTTCCAGCCATGCTCCGTTTGTTTATGTCATGTGTTGCCAGAGGCAGGGGAGTGAAAGGAAAGGTGAACAAGAGTCCTTGCTTCCAGCTCTGAGAGGTTTTCAGAGTCTGAAGAGAAGACTGGAGGTGGTATGTGCTCAGACTACAGCTGCTGCTTTGTACACTGTCAAACAGAGACTGGATGAAAAAGACCTGAGCATCATTAAAGTTATTCTTCCTACCTTAAGAAAAGACTTAATGAAAGTATATATAAACCATCTCTTTACAGCAGTCTACCAGTTTGAATTTGAGGATTTACAGGTGGCACCTGACAGTGAAAGCCTGCAGATATCAGAACATCAGCATGAAGGGCAAATGCTTCCTTCACAGGACATGGCACTCATCCAACATGAGATTCAGATGTACTTGGAAAGCCTGCCAAGCCTGAAAGGGGAGCTCACCATCCTCAGATCTTCCCTGATCCCAGGTAGAGAGCTCCAGCTAACAGTTTTTATAGAGACTTACCAAGCATACTTCTTCCAGGGAGTTGCAAAATGACTAAGATTTGGAAATGACTTCAGGCATCAAATAACTCTATATGATGTTGTAATAGTGTATAATAGTGTATAAAAGGAGAAAGTGTCCACAAAAATACAGCAAAAGTCTGGCAAGACTGTTTGAGGCCTGAACATGATCTGAGAAAAGACAGTCCTGTGTTTAGGGAGGGCAGACCATAAAATCTCCTCCTGTCTGTGTGGGAATTGTACACTTCAAGAGTTATCATCATAATTTGGAAAGGCAGCTTAAGAGTTTCTGCTGGTCTGCAGCCTGAGACATTCCTGATGTCTTAGTGTCCCTGCTATGGCATGATTGTGAGCAAGAAGGAAATTAGGAATCCTTAAATTTAAATACCACAGCTAAATCTAAGGTAAAGCAATACTTTTACCTGATTGGCTGATTCCAGGTCACTTCAGTATAAACCCATGTAATAGCTGGTTTGATCTTGTTTTGAAAGTAATTGTTTGTTGTGTTTTCTTGCCTTGGCAGATGATATTTTCTTACATGGGTTCACCACAAGGACAGGTGGGATCTCCTACATACCAACTCTAAGCTCCTGCAATCTCTTCAGCAGCTCCAAGCGCAGGGACCCACAGATTGTTGTTAAAGAAAATCTCCGCCGGCTAGCTAATGCTGCAGGATTTAACCCAGAGGCTTTTCACAGAGTCAAGGTATCTTATAAAACAATGGATTCAAGTAAATGGCTCAGATATTCCTTAATGTGTCACTGGCTAAATTGTAGGCATTATTCTTATCTTTGTCAGCAAGAACCTGTGATAAGCAAGACAATTAAAACATTTATGCTGGCAGTTTATCTGGGGGAATAGCCATCCAAACTATCAGCCATTTGTCACAATATGGAGAAGCAGCACTGATCCTTCCAAGTCAGTTCTAATATTTAACTTACCACAAAGTAGAATAATCTAATAAATGATCAGAGCACCTTCTCCTAAAAGAAAAATACACCATTGCTTTTATAGTGGCTTTCTACTGATACATCTTCATGGCACTTGAACAAGGGAGACCTGATTTCCATGCATAATCAGTTAGGGCACAAGAGTGTTTCATGTCAAAGAAAAAACCTTGTATTAGTCAGATCTGGGTTGTTTTGCAGCTATATCACTGTCCACATTCTGGTTTTGTTTTGACAGGTAGATCACGCTAATGCTGTGTGTATTATGGGAAAGACAGAGCCTGACGACTATGATGGAATAGTTACGGATCAGAAGGGTGTCACGCTGGCAGCTCCAGGTGCTGACTGCATACCCGTGCTCTTTGCTGATCCTGTCAGAAGAGCCTGTGGTGCTGCTCATTCTGGTAGGAATCGCACTCCCTGTACAATGCAGAGATTTCCTGGGACTCAAAATGAGATACAAGAACCCAAAGCTGGGCTTTCTTCTATCTGTTCCAAACAATGACCAAGTGCAAACTTAGCTTCTGTCTATTCCAAAAAATATCTCTAGCTTGAGCCTGTTTTTTGGGGTTTTGTTCCCCCTAAAAACAACATTAAAACACTTTGACTATATTATAAAAATATATGTCTGACATATTTCAGTTGTATCCCCACTTAAATGTTTCAAGCACAGAGGAGCCATGAGGTATGCTCTAATTGCCCAAACCAGGACACCTGGGGAAAAAGAACTCTGGAATTCTAATCTAAACACCTGTCTCTAGTTTCCATCTCCACAAAATTATATTTGAAAACTGATTGCTGTTAATGTGAAATATGGGGGGGAAGGGGAAGTCTTTCTAAGCTAATTTATTATTAGATATAATTATTTAATTTTAGGTGTAAATGCATCTCCTAATTTATACCTTTAATAATTGCATTTATTTTTAGCTGCTAGAAAATTAAAAAGAAAATTTATACCAATTTTTTTCGACCTCTCATCTCTCACAGGATGGAAGGGCACATTGTTAGGAGTGTCTATGGCCACAGTGAATGCTATGGTATCTGAATATGGCTGTAACATGAAAGATATCCTTGTGGTGCTGGGCCCATCTGTGGGACCTTGCTGCTATAGACTTCCTCATGAATCAGCAAAAGAATTTCACAGAATTGATCCAAAGTGTGTGAGACTTTTTGACTCTGCAAATCCTTATATTGATATCAGAAGAGCAACAAGGTAAGCCTCCTGAGGGAACAAAAGATTAATTCCACATTTATTACAAATAATTATTTTGATACTGTATTATTCAGCATTAATATGGTGAAGGTTCTCAACAAAGTACTCTCTAGTTCTTTCCAGATCAAGAAAGGATACTTTTGAATGAATGGTATTTGCTCACTTTAGCTGGATTTCAGCGATTATTTTATTGTTATACCATTACATATTGTTAGTCTATGGATTACAGACAAAAGTTCAAATTTAATGTGACTTTGCAGGTTGCAGGAAAGTACTTATTTTAGTCTAATACTGAAGAAAGAAACAAAAAAAGCAAATGAAAGCCCCAATCACAATATTGGCACAGTTTGTTCAGTTGGTGTTTGAGGTTCTGCCTTAATGATAGTGCCTTATGGAATGTGAGGATTTACAAACAGTAATATTTTCTGTTTATCTTTTGTTTTTTTCAGGATTCTTCTTGAGAGAGGTGGGATTCTTCCTGAGAACATCCAAGATGATTCTATCACAGACCAGAACCAAAACATCACTTTCTGTACTGCATGCCACCCTGATAAATTTTATTCTCACTTTCGTGATGGCACTAACTTTGGGACACAGATTGGCTTCATATCAATCAAAGACTGAGACAGTATCTCTTACTCTAGAACAGCATTTAGATAAGAAGTCTGCTGCATTGTCTGGCATCCTGCTCTCCTCATAGAAGTTTTTCCTCCTTTCTTTCACAGACTTGTAGTAGGGAATCCATGGGTCTTGCGATTCTCCTGCTTGTTCCTTCCCTTGCCCTTCTGAGGCAAGAATAAGTACCTGTGGTGTGGGGACAACAGTTCTTGTGTGAGACAGGGTGCAAAGGTAACAAGGACAACCCATACCAGTGGCAAAATCCTTCTGCAAGACCCAGACGCATGCTCCAAATTTATGGATCGTCCTTGACCAAATGTTTTCAGAAACCTCACTGTCTTAAGGTGTCTTAAGGTGGTAGAAACCCAAAAACCACCAGTCTTCATTAGCTTCTGGTTGAGACTGCTGAATGATGCTAAGTATGACATTGCTAATACAGAAAGGGAAGCCAGTGTTGCATGTTACCTGTTTGAGACACTCAACTTGAATAGTTTCAGCTGAAACCTTAAAAATTTTGTGCATGGGATTAATTTTCGCCTTTGGATTAGTTTAAAGAACTCCAAAATACTTACAAGAATTTTCCTATGGAAAATAACTTGACAGTGAGAAGCAAGCAGGCTCCTTTGGAGCAGATATTGAAAGTATATGAACTCTCACCCTTCTGTAATTTTTGGTTGTAGGAAAAGTAGGACTAAAACCCTTAATTTATGATGCATATATTCATGTCTCCTTAGGATTTTTTTCTTTAAACAGTGGTACTTTGATAGTCACTGACACACTCTCAACAATGCCAAGTTATTCAATAAATATCTAAAAAGTTACGTGAATTTATCCTGAGTTAATGTTACTGACCAGTAGTTGGACTTACATGTCTTACTAAGCAAATTCTAAGTGTGCACTGTTTTCTTTTGGCCAATAAAAATAATGCCTCTAGATTTTACAATAGACGTGATGTCTTCTGACACGCAGGCAGTGAGGGATTGCTAACAGTAAAGCTGTGCTGACTGCGGCTTGCAGAGCTGCCAAGCACAAGCCTTGGGCCAGCGGCGCTCATGACGTACTTTCTATTTTGGGTTCTGCGAGCCTTCCCCGGTCTGACTGCTCTGCCCACTAGAGGTCAGTGCTCGCTCGCGCTGCTCTTCCATCCCGGAGGCACGGATGGATGGATAGATGGATGTATGGGGGTCCAAACCATGCGGTTTGCAAAGCACTGCCCAGCACGCGCTGCTTCTTTTGCCTCTACAGTCATCTGCCAAGTTATTCTAATATCTGTGCTTGAGGAATAATCTGTTTTTATTTTGATTCAGAGCTGACCGAATTAGACCTTTCTTTGTTTTCTGGAAGAACAGATATTTTTTAAAAAACTTCCTTTTACCTGTGAATGGTATTTCTCAGAGAAGAGCCTGGCTCTGATTATGTTCTCTGACTGTAACCATCTATGAAAAAAATATGCTTCTGCCAACTATCTTACTTCTTCAGAAATATTATTCTGCTGCTGCTGTAGCCCTGCAGTCATTGACAATCTTCAGTTACCTTTTTAAAACTCCTCCATTGCTTTCACCATTCAGCTGGCTTCAAACCAGAGTCTCAGGATCCAACAGGGGCAGCACTCTCACTACTCAGTTTAGAGTTGCCAAGCACATTGCTGCATGCCAGCTAATGGTGTGTATGGTATGTATTACGTGTATTATCGACTTGTTCTAAAATAGGATAGTATAATTATATGGAGACTGACAGGCTTATCTTGCTACACTAGTTAAAAACACCAACCCAACAGCCTACCTTCCCCTTTTAGTTCTGTCCCTTTGCCCTGATTTCTGTTTCACTTTATCGATACTGACTGACATAGCAGTGAGGTGAGTAAGGTATCCTTGCAGCTATAGGGGCAGTAGCACTACATGGCTTTCAGTCCCTGCATCTGAAGCTCAGCCAAAGCTGAGTATCCTTTACCTAACCCTTTTCCCTTGTGTATCAAGGGTATGCCATCAAAAACAGCTGAGTTACTTGGTTCTGCAAGGTACTTGACAGCTGAAGCATCATAGGGGCCCATGTGCCTGCTGTTATCCCATCTCACCTCAAAGATGGCTTAAAACTAATACATTTATTCTTGCAGTAAGTACAAAGACCTCACAGTCATGCTACTCACCACTGCTCAAATGTTCAACAGTATATTAGGTCACATTAACTTGATACTGAGAGTAAGCCCTGTCTTGTTCTTACCTGCTCAAGGATTACAATAGAGATTTTATGTTTAGAAAAATACCATTTACATGTCATGGTAAGGGTGTGCAAGCTGGAGAAAATATCAGAATGAGCAGGAACACCAAAGGCTTCACCTTTTGGAAGACAAATCATTACCACAATTGTTCTTTATTTTTTTCTTTTATATTAATTACATAGACTGTAAACCTTTCAAGACAGGAAACAGTCTTTTGCACATGGATGACTGAGGTGGGAAACTCCACGACCTATAAGAAAATATTGTAGGTTCACTCTCAAATCAGGCTAGGCTCTGAATCATTACTTCTTTCAAAAGTCCCTCCTACAAAGGCACTGTAATCCTGGTATTAAAAACAATAGTTTGGAGGAGAGGCATGACAAGAAGGAGACTAGGCTGTTTCACATCTCTGTTTATTTACTTTTCATTCTTGCTGCTCACTGAAGGAGGCAAACACATCACCCCTGATTCACCACCTCTAGAGAAGCTCTTAAAATGCTTCATAAATTGTTCAGCTGTACCTAAATAATTATCAGATCCTATTTATTAACCTAATATCCATTGAATTTATAAGCTGCATTTGCCCTATTATTGTTATTAAATTACATTATTATTTATGATAATGGTGTGCCCTGAGGAGAGCACATGACATGATCACATTAAATATTGTTTTTGCTAGTTGTTACTGTGCAATTAACATTTGTTACTATTGTAGATTCTCAGTATGGGCCTCTTTATTTACATTATATACTTGAATTAAGTGTACTGAAACATGTCTGAGAAAGGCTTTATTCACTACTCCAGTAGAAGAGGGCATCTCTAGCAACGCTGTCTGCCTGGGGAAGCAGTGTGCAGCTTCAGAGGAATAGATCAAAGCCTGAGATAATTAGTGAAATGTTTATCCAAACCATGTCATTTATTGCCATAGGTATAGCAAAGGTAAAAACTATTAAGGCAATTAGATGAAAAATGCTTTTAATGCATTTGTAGAGGTCAGTTCCTTTAGTGACTGCTGGTCTCTCTCTGCTGACAACTTGAGGAGACAGGATGGAGGCAAGGCAGTTTTGCATTTGAAGTTGCCTTTGCTTTAGCTACAAATTCAGAAGCCATGGGCCTGGACACTCAGCAACACATATGGGCACATCTTGACTCACAGAAAGTATGTAATCCCTCTCAAATTACAAGCATTCAATTACAGGAAAGCATCTCCTTTCCCCAGCAGTATCATGGACTTGCAAAATGGTCGTCTTTGCTTGTGTTGTTTTCCTCATGCATATCTCTTGTGCATCGCTGCATTTCTGTCCAGTACCATTCACAATCATCCTGTGAGGACTGTGAATCTTGTCACGGGGGATTGGAAGACACAGATGCCGTTCTGCTCAGAGCAGCACCAGTGCTGCTTTCTTTTGTTTGCTTGTGCTTTTTTTTTTTTTTTTTTTTTTTTTTTTTTTTTTTTTTTTTGTCTTTTAGCAGCAGTGTGAAACTTCTTGTTCTCAGCACAGGGTCTTTATCACTATCCTCCAAACCATTCCCGTTTTACAGATTTCCAAAAGACCTACCACTTTTCAGTTTACATGGCAAAGAAGCCAGTATTCCTAGATTCCTTCACTGCTGTCCTCATTTCCACTCCATGTTCAATTTGCTGCTGGGCAATGCAAAGAGGGAGATGAGCTGCACTCATTTGTGCGGAGGCCCAGAGGGGCCGCGTGTGTGCACGCGCCTCGATGTCATGTGTGTGAAGCTTTTGTTCTCTGAGTACTCAAGTCCTTCCTGAAGTCCAGCCTCTTGTGCAACAATATTAACAGGACAGTGCACTGACAGGAGTAGTAAATCCTATATGTGACAGAGGAAATAGTGTATTGACCTGCTGAGGGATTTACATACCTCCAAAGACTGACAACAAGCTCTGCCTGTGAGGCTCACTTGTTCTACTTTCCATTTCCAACAGATATGATCCAGTGCTTACAGATTAATGACTTGGATAGATATGTATATGGATTTTAAAACTGTCCTGGTTGAGTATATTCTTTTATCCAGGATGCTACTAATCATTATTCAATGTAACACCTTTTTATAAGACACAGAGATTTTGCTGTTGTGCTTGCTTTAAATATACAGTGCCTGTGGCGGTGCTCCTAAAAAGCATGATTATGTATTTCCCAAAGGCATGCAGAGAAATAGGAAGCTAGCTTTTTTAAGTGATCCCTCTGATCTTTCATGAGTAAGTGTTTAATTTACAGTAGCATCTCACATTACAAATACTTGGCTGTCTTTGTCTGCAAGCTCTCAGGGCTGAGAGGAGACCCACAGAAGAATTTTGGGAGCATAGTCTCCAAAGGACAGCAGGACTGAATTCTCTCTCTTATCCTTCTACAAATGCAGCATCATGTCTCCAGGGCAACCTGAATTCTGACAGTCGTGGGAGCAAGGACATGGCATGGATTTCTATCTGAGTCCTGCAACTGAAAAGAGATCTGAGACAAAAATCAATATGTGACTAGACTGAGTTCTTTACACAGTTAATTTTATCTAAGGGTTAATTTTCTATCTTCTTGTGCAAATGTAATTTAGAACTACTAACTACTGTGTTTGTTTTGATCTTTCCCTTTCTACATGGAGCAAAGGCCTAAACATCTGAAATAAATAGATTGCAGCATAAAAATGAGGGGTGAGCCTACTAAAAAACTGAACACGCATTTTATAAGGGAGCCTGAAAACAATGCTTATATTTCAAGATGTATAATTTTTTTCAATATTTTTAAGCAGTGAATCATAGTTCTGGTTAGATGTTTCAATTGAAAGTGATTTTTCCAACAACAGCTGTATGAAATAAATACTTTAGTATTTCTCTTTGAGGCACTGAGCTCTATCCTAAAGCAATATTGAAGCATATGTTGCAGCTAAAGGAAAACATTTCTGTTCTGCTTTGGTTATCTTTCTTAGAAATATGCGAGCTTGATTTTCCTGCACAAGAATGAATCACAAAAAACTCAGCTGTAAAAACAAAATTGTGACAGGTGACTCAAACACTTTCAGTTGGTTTTAATATGTGCTTTTAGTAAATGCTTCATAAAACTATCATTAAAGAAAACTGGGTCATGCAGATGATTTTATTTTGACTCTCTGCTTTCTTCTTTATACCATCCCCATAAAAAGCTGCAGGACATGAAAGGTGAGTCAATCAAGAAACTCCTTAGAGAGGCTCCTTTATGTTTGTGGATGTTTATTGCTGTGTTTGATACTTAGATCTTCCTCAGTCCCCTCAATTACCCTGAAACTTGGATCCCTGGGTTCCCTCAGCACTGACACATCCTGGCTCGTGAAATTCCATGCTAGCCATGGCAGAAGCACAGATGCAGAGTTGATACTGATGTTTGTGTTGTAGCTTTTGTTTAAAGTATATGTTGCTGATATAAATGACATTGGGTCAAAAATATGGTGCCATGATGGTAAGATATTTTTGGGAAAAATCTCCTGAGCAACCCTGCATTCACTTAACATTTTAGGAGCTAGGTTAGTAGCAATCTTTTGCTTTTAATGAGACTGGGAAAGTTAAAGGTAATTGTACACTCTCCTTATCTAGTGGATGTGTTCATCAGAGTGACATAGTTTGGGGTTTAGAGTCTCGTCCTGTGTACAATTATATTTCTCTAATTTCCTTTAATAATAGCTTCTTAAGAAGGGTCTGACTGTGTGTATATTGGCTAGGAAGTGCAAACTTCAGCTGACCCCTCTTCATTAGTTTACATTACTATTTAATATAAAAGTCTGTTAGAAAATACGGGCACCACAAAATGGGAAAGTTGGACTGCTGAAACTAAAATGTTCTTTTAGGAGAAAGGGTAAAGATTTTGACAAAGCTAGTTTCAACATCTTCAGGATGACTGATTTCAATACAACTTTTGAAGCAGCTCTTATTTCCTGCTTTGAATATTAGGAGTAATCTGAAATAAACTTTAAAACTGAAGAAGTACCATTGCAAATTAAGACAAATATTGAAATCTCAATTTATGCTGAAAAGAACCTGTCTTCTACAGAGCTCAACTTACTATTTATGTATATTTATCTGCATGAACCAGTCCTCTTATTTCTTCAATAAATATTTCCTTCATAGATTGTCGATTGTTATATTCCCTTCAATAAATGTTTAGCTAAGTTTTATATACAACATTTAGCTCCATTAATCTTTCCTAAGATTACCCTTCAGCTCTTAATTCTCCAGATTCTGCCTTATTAATGTCAATTAGGTGTTAATCAGCTTTCACTTACATGCTGTTTTAGAAAGAGAGTGACATTTGAACTTTGCACAGAGACTTGGTTTTATTCTGGTAGACTTTCAAAGTGGTGCTTTTTGACAAAAAAAAAAAAGCTTGAAACAGCCTTAATTGAATGACCTTTGTTTCCCTCTTTTCCCTATTTTCCAAAAGAGTCATAACCTCCTGCACTTCAATTAGGATTTCTTTTAGGCTTCCCAGCTATAACTCATAATTCATCGCATTGTTCCCAGAAACAATCTTCACGAAGGAGGCTCAACCCAGAAAGTGAAAAATAGTTGTTATTTTTGAGGCTAACACAGAATTTATGGTAGGAGAGCATTTATAACTTAAGCAACAACTTTTTAAAGTATCTGAGGTTGGAAAGCTGATACTAGGAAACTAAAACAATATGGAAATAATTTCACAGTTTTTGCAGGAAGAAAAAATACCCATTTGTGTGATACTGAAAATTCATCCTTGAATTATATTCACATCAGGACTGGATGCCTTTGTACGTACTCATTTATCCCTAGCAAACTGGGCAGAGGCTAGAGGGAAAGAATGAGGTTGTTTGCCCACTACAATAAATTATAGGAGAAAAGAGGCATACAGCAGCATTCCTTTTAGCAAATGAGTTA
Organism: Geospiza fortis; assembly: GCF_000277835.1. NCBI lineage: Eukaryota > Metazoa > Chordata > Aves > Passeriformes > Thraupidae > Geospiza > Geospiza fortis. The sequence goes on from NW_005054322.1 coordinate 2,591,625, forward strand.
AAGAGTGCACAGGCTAATGATGAACCACTTTCTATGGAGCCAATATCTGAGACTGAAAAAGCAGCCAGTCATTCCTTGGCTCTGCAGCAGTCTTGGAGGCTGTTATACACAAACAGAAGCAGGGAACAAAAATCTCATTTAGGATGCAGCTAGCCTGAAACAGATACCCATGTGAGACACTCTTGGATACAAGAGGAAGAAAAAGACAGCATCATGATGATGAAGACATTTCTACACCTGCCTATTAAAGATTTAGTGCCAGAAGAATTTATCGATGTGGAAACGTGGCCTCCCTTATTGCTGAGACCTTATTGTCTGAACAGAGGGTTGTTCTGCCAAGCATCTTCCTGTCTGCAGCTCTTTGCCACAGTTGCTAAAGCTATCGAGTCTTCTTTGTGTGGTCATGATTCTTCCCCAGAACCCGGAAAGGCTGGAGTATTGAATTCTTATGGACTTATCCCAGTTCTCCTTTTTCTTCATCCCTGATTCAAGCCCTGCTACAGGCATACCATGCACTCACAAGCTTCCAATCCATGCAGGCAGGGAGAGGACCACAGTTAATTGTGGGAGTCAGATAATGATAACTGTAATGATACCTACATGCAGGACTCTGGGACCTTGCTGGAGCCAGAATAATCACAATGAAGAGCAAATCTGCCCTTGCTCACTGCAGCAGTATTTCTGGACTGAAAATATGGAAGAGAAGCTGCTTTTTCACTCAGCTTGGCTAACAGCCCAATTCAGCAGACTTGGAAGATTTTCCATCATAATATTTCTCTAAAGTGAGCTGTAAGAATAAATGGCATAATGTATGTTTGCCTCAAGAGATGAGAGTCTAAATTTTGAAGAATCTTTTCTTGTTTGTTATGGAACAAATCCCAAACTTATTGCTTAGAAGTCCAGGCACCCTGCTGCTATGAGGCCCCATCTGAACATCTTGAGTATAGGGGGCAAGTACTCTCCTGTGTGAATAATTGCTAACATTTCTAATCTCAGCTGTACTATTTACTGTGGCAGAAGTTATTTCACAATGGACAAGGCAGATTGATCTCCTGATCAGCCCTAGAAGGGCAGAGAGGACAAGGGGCATAAACTGTGAAACTACTCCTTACTTACATGGCAGCCACCTAAGACTCCAGACGAGGCTTCAGTGCTGAGAAAAGGTAGATCATGAAGAGAAATAACCCAGTTATCTTGGGTTCTGATAGAAACATGTGGAATGGGCAAGGTAGATTTTTTGGTACCCTAGCTGCTGTATATTTTTCTCCAGCTTGTGCAGTATGAAGTTACCAAGCATCTTGAGCAATAGAGAATAGCAATAGACTGGTTTTGAAGCAATAGACATTTCTGATATTCTTGATCCTGCCTACCTTAGCCAAATTGGTAGTAGTAGATTCAAGATTTTAAGCAGTCAGTTTAATACATATTCCACACTTCTCAGAAGAAAACATTAAGGAGAAACTTGTAATCTGTGTATTTATGGTGGTTTTATTCTTCTTCCTGGGTAATGACACTACCAGATTCAGCAACTCTGCAGACAATGCACAAAGATCTGAAGGGTCTAGATGTTTCAGATCTACAGACCAAGAGGTATTGTGTCAAACTTCAAGGCCCTGAAAGCACCATCCCAAAATTTCAGAGCCATGAGACACATACCAGAGGGTCTCAAATCTGAGGAAGGAGAAGGAGAGATTTCTAGGAGATGCCCAAAGAATGGAAATCCCATGGCTTTTCCTACTATGTGTTTAGGGGGCAACTGCAGCAGTTTGCATTTGTCACAGAGCACCCCAAATTCACAGCATCTACAATGAAAAAACAGCACCTTTTCATGAGCTTTGGGAGACAGCATTGGTTTTGGTGCTGGGCTGTAAAAGCTTGTGACCCTCATGCCTCTCAAAAGTCTACCTTGGATGCTGTAATGCTCTACCAGAGTTTTAGACTGGCTGTGGATGCTGTTAGAAGGCCCACTATGCAAAAGTGAATGCTTTTCTAAGGATAGGGATAGTAGAATTCTCAAATTCTGAATATGCAGTTTCTACAAACCAGCTCAGTAAAATTTGAACTGTTTCCTGCTTCCTGCCTTGTCCATTGTGGGAAGCAGCATTTTAATTCTTATTTATTTTGTAGAGAGCAGAGGTAACAATTTGAAATTGCTGTAGCATTTTTACTTTTGTTTGCAGATTGCAGATTTCATAGGTGTGGTTTGAGTTAGAGGGGATTTAAAATGTTCAGCTCTGAAGATTGATCATGAGCAAATATTTTGTGGATGTTGTGGTTTGAGTTTTAAATTACTGATCAGCTGTGATTAATCTGATTAGTCCTTTGGCTGGAGGAGTGTGAATTACCTTCCCCCAGGTATAGCTGCTTGGGAACTGAAAGTGTGTTTTATGGACACAAGTTCAAAGTCCTCATGATGAGAGAATAAGTGCCTGCAAAAAATGGATAAAACTTGTGAAAACAAGAATATGAACTGTAAAATCACTGCCAAAGAGAGTGTGTTTAAATACTGAAGTGAACAATCCCAGATTGTTGGGAGAGGAAAATTTGCTTTTTTTATAGAAAAACAACATCTTCCAAAACAAAAAAGGGAGGAGGATGGAGTATTATTAGCCAAAAGCCAATCTGCCAACCTGCCATGGCCTCTCTCTTGTTATTTGTTCAATGTGCATTGCAGTCTTCTTTCTCCATTATCTAGTCTTAAAATTTAATTTTTTTCATCATATTGGATATAAATTGAGATGATACTATTTTCCAGTGGTGATGATAACAGAACTGTTCAAGCCTACCACACTGGGAACTAGAGCTGGATTTTGAAGAATTATCTGTGAGCTGGACACAGAAAACCTATGGTTTCATCAGTCTGTAGGAGGATATCTTAGAAGAGGCCAAACCCTACTCCATACTGATTAACGAAGAAATTACTCCTGAATGAAAACAAGCATGAATACTTTTGCAAAAGAATATGGTGGTAGGATCAATATATGAAAGTCTTACATGGAAAATATTTTTACTGTGATCACAGAATTATTGGCAGAAAATGTGAAATATAGTGATGAAGTTGAAGGTCTCCAGTGTCTCAGAAGAGATTGTTTTGTGCTTGAGAACATGCAGGCAAGTCCAGGAAGAAAGATTCTTGGAATTAGAGGAAATCATGACACATACAGATTTCTCTGCTGTTTGAATAGAGGTGCCAACTCATTTGAATGCATATGCTCCCATCCATATTTTTATCACTTATTTGCATGCATAGGCACAGACTTTCAGCTATGCATCTGTGTTTAAAAATGCACACAAGAGCCATGTATGACTCTGAGCATGTTTTTGTTAATACATATATATCATGCCAGCCAGTCAAATAGCAATAATATTTCTCCTGCTTGCTCATTCTTGGATGGCTCATTTACATATTTATGCAGCTCTTATTTTCTCTGTAAAATAAAAATCTATTAAATGATCTGCCTAGGCTTTCCCAAGGACACAAATCACTAAGCTTCTGATTTTTTATTTTTGCAATTCAAGACATTCCTGAAAGTGAGGCTATACCATCATTCATTTGCTTTCAGCAAAAGCATAGCAGCTCCAGAATGAGCTCTTAATTGTGGTCAGCATTTATGTCAACACCATCCATAACAAAACAGAAATTGATGAATATCAGCTTTTTTATATTTAAGTTGTAGGGCTGACTTACACTATTATCATACTAAGTTACTTAACAGAAACAGAAATAGATTAGGATGGATTTTTTATTGGTTTGATTTGCTTATTAATTTTCTTTGAAACTACAAGCAGGTCATTGCTAAAGAAAAAAAAAAGAAATGTAACTAATCAAAACAGACTGCAACTTACAATCAAAGTACACTCACAGGATCCATTGCACAGTCACAGTCATGCAGTCGTGACCTATGTGCTCCTTCTATCTGCTTTGTACTCAGCTACGCTGTGCTTTATATAGATTGAAAGACCTACAGGGAAAGACTTATAGCCTGGATTGTGGAGCAGCCTTTGTGCCATGCTCCAAAAGCAAAATGCATGTTTGTACCAACATCAGATTATGCCAAGAGGTGTAAATCCAGATCAGCTATCAAAGGAAGGATGAACCCAAAATAGAAAATAAGTTAGTGGCCTAGCATAAATCTTCCCACTTCAGCACTAGTGCTGTATAAAAATTCTGATGGACAAAAAAGCTTTTCTGGGAAATCCTAGCATTTGAGCACGCACTCCTCAATCTGAAACATTTTAGGGTTTCCTCCGTTTTGAAAGAATACACAGACACGATTGTTGCCCCGTGACTGGGGAACCAAGGATGGGATTTGCTCACACCCTAATAGCCCTCTTTAATGGAGGATTTTAGAGAAAGTGAGTCACACCAACCCTGAGTGAAAGGATCTCATGCTGCATAGTGATGGAAAAAGGAGTAGTTAGTAGTTATGTCAAGGTAAATTCTGATTGCATAGAAGTTAGGGCTTTTTCTTTCCCAGTGAGGTCATTACTCAGCAAGGCAATGATATCTGCAGCCATGGAAATTTAAAATCTCAGCTAGACAACGACTTCAGCTTCAGATCTAATTTTGAAGTCAGCCCCGCTCTGAGTAGGGCTTTAGAGCTCCAGACTACATTAAATCATTCTTTGACTCTTTGACTTCAGACAGATGAAATACTGATATTTGCACTTGATTTAGTCAACCAAGACCTCCTTTATAGTCAGGAGAGAAAAACTGGATGTGATTCATTTTCATACTATGCTATCTAGGTCTCACAGGTTGCAACACTGACTACAAAAGGTTTACCTAGCTCAGGTTTGTGCACCTACATGGCATCTAGATAAGACCAGATTTTATCTTCTGTGGAGATGTTTGGGCAGTGGGCATCCAGAACTCACAGGCTGCTTGACCCCCAAGGAACTTGATGGGATGTGGGAACCATGGAAGGCTTCAACAGATGCTTGGGGAAACCCATATCCTCACTTATATATTCCAAATATTTTTATTTCTATATCATGATAGATCTTGAAGGTCTCTGCAACGGTCCTTTTATTGAATGAATTAAACTAAAATAAATATTCTAATAATTTGTGTGTGCTGGTGCACCCTTTGGGGAATTTCCAGTTTCATTCCAGTCTTATTCAAACAAAAGAAGTTTTAGAACAGAGTTCTCATTTTACTTTAAATTTTATAATAAATTTTACTTTATTTGGAAACTTGCAGGACCCAAATAAGGGTTGAATGCTGAAAACAGGTTTTTGAAGCTCTTTTATTCATTTGGAATAAGAATATAGCTACACTAGTCCTGTTGCAGTTCTGCAAGAAAGGGAAACCAGGAATAAGAAATATTTGCATCATAGTAAATTTGTGAACCTGACTGATAAAGTAATAGCTCGTGTATCAGGATGACCCTGCATTGTGCTGGTTAAAAAAAAAAAACACATTTAGAGATATATTTAAGTGCAGTGGAAGCAAAAGTAGAGTGTACCTAACAAATCCCATGCTAAACCTGTGACCTACATCTGCAAGCTCTGGAAGCTCATCCAGAGGGGCTTTCTTACCAATGTGGTTGTGAAAAGTAAAGCAATTTTCTCAGTCAAAGGACACTGTGCCAAGAGGAGTCAGAGTGCTTTTGCTGCCTTTCCTCCAAACTCCATTCTTACTCTGACAAATGGGGACTTGGCATTTGCCAAAACAAGGACAGTAACAGGCATTTTTTGTCAGCACATGGGAGCAAAGCCATTAAGTTTGGGTTTTTTTCCTAGGAGGTACCAGTATGTCTCCCAAAACTGTACACAGAGTTTTAGTTAAGATATGATGTTTACTACCATCTTTCTGAGCCAGAACAGATGTTGCTCTCCAGCAAAAGGCTCTTCCAAGATGACTGGAGAATTCAGTGACATATGGAAATTAATGGGAATTTTGTGGTCAAATTTATCTCAGCATCACTTTCCACAAGGAGGTCTTGATTCCTGAGTGCAGTCTTTGGGGCTCTTTCACCACATAAGTCCAATGATATTACTAAAAACAATAAAGCAATGATGAAACCACTTCTTTCAAGGTGCTTAGAAACATTAGTGACTATTAATAACAACTGAGTAGTGAAAAAACATATTTATGCCAATAAGTGAACCCTCTTTCTCCTAGATGAAGAGACATTAACTTGCCCAAAGCGTGGGAACAATCTGGTGGGAGCAGTGAGAATAGTCCCGACTAGTATTTGAGTGTGGGTGGATGCCAAGCCATGCACTTCCCACTGGTGGATGGGCTGAGAGCTCCATGAGAGGTCAAGGCACCAAGCTGTGCTGGGCTCTGCAACGTTTTTGCCCTAGATGGTGAGCCTGCACCAAAAACAGGCTCAGCCTGGCAGCCTCTGTGTTGGCAGGACCAGTGCCAGCTGTGATCTAAAAGCTGGGGATTGCTTCTGCCCAGTGCTGAGCCCCAGCTCCCCCATCCCAGCTCTCAGTAGGGCTCCCTGGTGTGCATTTGCCCTGGATATGTGGGTTGGGAGGTTCTAGAGCACAGGAAACACCAGCACACATGCCCAACATACAGTGCACCCATATCTTGGGAAGCCTGCTAAAATCAGGGAGAATTTGGCCTCTCCTCTGAATTGACTCCACACTGAAGAAGAAAATATTTTGTGATACTAATAAGAACGCAGCTAAGTTCCTTGGTCCTGAAGCAGACAAATGTCAAATGTGTACAACTAAAGGAGCACTTGCTTTGAAGGCAGATCAGCTGCAAAAAATGAATTGGCTTTGCTTTTCAGATCCTCCTACGAGTCCCCAGAATACTTAGTGTGGTTTGCAGTTATGCCATCCTATTTCTGAGCATGTTTTCCTCTCTTTTGTACTGAAAGAAAAAAGTCCTCTTCATCAGGAGAAACAAGAGTCTTCATATGCTTCATGTGGGTAAAATCAAAACAGCAGGTATGACTGTTTTAGAGATACATGCATCTCTGTCACACGACAAAGAGGGGTTTTGTAAATAGCCTGGTGTTCCTGTATTGACATTTCCTCCGCAGGCAGCGCTCCAGCTTTGTGTGGGCGCCTGGCACTTGCACACAGCTCTGCTCTGTTATGGAAAGCCAGGCATGCGTGAGCTGATCACTGGAGACAGGCAAGGAAAAGGGGGACCTCAGCAAAGATGAGTCAGTTGGGGACAGGGAACACTGCATCTTTTGTGGAGTGGCGTTAAGAGGGAGAGGGAGGTGACAGTGATGCTTGCACGGCATCCCCATGGCCCCCCCCACTCCCCAAACCAGTGTCAGAAAAAGACAGAAAAAGGCAGAAACAGGCAGATCTGCTGGAGCACGACAAAACCGTGCAGCAGGAAAATGAAAGCCTTGGGGGGAAATATCACTCCCATGTATTTGTGGAATACAAGTCCTGGAGAGGAAGAGTGGGGGAAATCACGCTTTTGCTGCTATGGAAACCAAATCCTCCCCATCGCAGGGAGGAGATGTGCCAAAGTCCTGGGCAGCCTGGCTGCTGCTCACATCATAAGCCAGACCCCCCATTTCCTACCTCTTTGCTTCTCCTAAGACCTTAACAGCTTTGAGGCTTTGTGTACAGAAATGATGGGTTATGGAGCTGCAGTGGGGTTCAACCAACCATCCTGGCAAAATATATTCAGGTCTTTCTCTGAAAAATGCCAGAGGCTTTCTAGTTATTATTTGCCACTACAGGAATGTGCTGAGGTTTTTTGCTCCTGCCTTGAATCAGATTGAAGGGAGGATAAAAAAAGGTTTAGAGGCATCACCTGTGATTCATGTCTGTCTCCATGGCTTTTTCCACTCCTGAGGCTGGAAGAGAGATACTGGCTGGAGAATTAATTTTGGAGTGGGCTCCTGGGTGCCAGTAATCTAGCAGAGGAAAACATGCTTCCTACCCACGTTATTTCTGCTGCATCCATGTCTGAGGAAATGAGACCAGGATTTTACCAGTGAAGGCAAGGGGGAGTGAGGACCAAGGAAAAGAAAGCAAAAGAAAAATTGTGATAAAGATTGAGCAGGCCTCTCGTTATCTTTTCTTGGTCTGTGCCTGTGCCAGGCTGCAGGGTATGAAGAGTGATGGCTCACCAAGCCCTGGATATAGAAATAACTTGCCATTTTACTTTTTTAAACAGCAGCTGTGCTCATTACAATGTGCATTCATGGCAGTTTTCTATTCATCAGTTTTCTTATACCAGAGCCAGTGGTACGTTGCTGAGTGGGTTCCTGCAAATGGGAAAAGCTGGTAGTCATATATATACTGCATTATCCTCACACAAGCCCTTTATTTCAGAGAAATCTCTTAAACGGGCTAATCTGCAAATATAAGTGAAGTAGAGCCCATGGCATAAAATGATCATAGTGGAGACCCCTGTTTGGAGGGAATCCTGGTACCTGCTCGCGTGACAACAAATGTGTGTGCTGAATTTCACAGGAGATAGAAGAACATTCCTATAATAGGAGTCCAAAAGTCAAGTACTGTGCCAGTGGCATAGGAAGTTACTGGAAACTGGGAAGACACGTCAGGGAAGTATGTATACCTTATTCTTTTATTATTCTCTTTGTATCCATAACTAACTGCTGCTGGAAAGCCTGAGTGCAGATATTCTGGTAGTCTGACACAGCTCCCTCTGTGAGGAGTAGTCCCATTGAGCCAGATAGCACCAGTTATTAGCATATTATTGTGAATTACCAGCAAGTATTTACAGGATTTTGACTTTATTGGGGCTTACAGGATTTCTGCATTGCTGCAACTCTTTGAATATCACTTAAGATAAGCCATGCTCATTGTGAATGCCAGCATCAACCCTGTCCCTGCTTGCTGCTACTGAAAGTTTCTGGGGGCACACCAGCCAGCATGCAGTACATGCTGTAAGGCTGCAGCATATTTTAACCTTGACTAAAGGAAAAGAAAAAAGAAAAGAAAAAGAAAAAAGCTATCTGAAGACAGAGAGACCTGGCTGAGTCCCAAGAGGAGAAGGAATTTCACTGGTCTAATGATCAGCATCTTCTTCAAAGACAGGAGCAAGAAGAATGTTAAGTATTTGTCCTATCTGCATTGTTCTGTGACAGGAGATTCACCCTCTGTTAGGAGCCCATTTTGGATACAGTAGAACTCCTGCAGGCCTCACTTCAATGATTTTCAGTGAAAGGTCAGAAGGAGGGAGGCACTGGTGCAGCTAATTCAGCAATTGTGCAGTACCAGCTCTTAGACTCTTGGGGTTTTATTCTGTATTAAAAATAAGACGCAATTGTTTATAGGGGATTGCTGAATGGCCTGTGTTCCCATGATACCTAGAGGAGGCTGACAATTATTCTCCCCGGGTTCTCCCTGGAGCTATTTTCTTTGCGGGCGGGGAGGAAATTGTTCATGTTTCATTTGTGCTACCGTTGTTCCAGCTGCCAGAGCAGAAATGTTTGCCTGCCAGCCTGCATTGGTGGCAGCGGCTCCTCCTCAGACCTGCCATCTGTTAGCATTATTCCTGATATCCTGCATGATGGCAGCTCCTGGATGGATGTCCCTCTGTGCTAGGCACTGTTTCACTGTGACAGGAACAGCAGAGAGGCAAAACAGAGGCGGGTAAGGGACACAAGGGGCTGGAGAGGGGCTGTCTGTCCCAGTCCTCTTGGCAGGCTGGGAACGGGGCCTTGAACTTCATTTTCCTGTTTCTGGCTCCTCTTGGTCTCTTACTGAAATACCTCCTCAAGTATCCACTGTAAATAGCAGCTCCGGCACAACACAAGGGTCTGCAAGTCCCTGACTTAGAAAACATATAAACATCCTCATCCTGAATCCTTTTGTGATCTGAACAGATTAAAAAAAAAAAAAAAAAAAAAAAAAACCCAAACCCAACAAAACAAAAAACCCAAAAAAAAAAATTTTTAATGAAACTTACCCCTTAATTTCACTTGGCTCTTAGTCAATCTGTATTCTCTGTAACATGAGGTCTTCACTGCTCAGAAGAATATTTTTTTGTTGACTCCTTGGTTCCCACAACAAACCCTTTCAGGCTGAGCTTAAGCTCCATCACGCTGAGCCCGTGTTCTAACAAACGCAGCCCACTCCCGGCCGGCCAGCTCTTGGCAGCTCGGGCGACTGAGGTCAGAAGCATCCTTGGAGCCCGGCCGCGCTGGAACTCCCTGCCTGAGCTGACACTTGTCATTGCCCCCGAGCCCTCCTTTCCCGTTCCCTTTGCGCGGAGCCGGCAGGTTGC
>NW_005054322.1:2601873-2692332 GCF_000277835.1 Geospiza fortis
TGCAGTGCCGGCGCCGCACCGCGCAGCGGCACCGTCCGCCCGGACACACGGGGCGCGACCGCCCGGGCAATCCGGAGCGCGTCCGCCCGGGATCGGCACCGCGACCTGCCGGGAACAACCGCAGGGCTGCTCTCAAAGGGAGGAAGGTGCCTCCCCTGCCTCGGCCGGGCACATACGCTGCCGAAAAAGAGCATTTCTGCGAAATCTCAGCCCTCAAATCTTGGGGTTACCCGCAGAAGTCTGTCAAACACCAGTGCTTGCATCATGGGTTTCTGTGAAGGGTGAGTTGGTAACTCAAAACTCTGCTAAACCATCCAGGGTTGCATCCAAACACAGCAAGGAGTTTTTCATCATTTACAGCATTTGGATTGGTAGGAAGGGTTTGTTTGGTTTGGTTTTCCCCTCCTGTCTTGCTTTTGGTTTTGAGATTACATTTGTGCTTCCAGATGCTCAAATGATGCAATATTAAAAAGTTTGACCAATGTTTTTCTTTTTTTTTCTTCTTTTTTTTTTTTTAATGAAACTTAGCAGGAAATTTTTTCAAGTTTGAGTTAATCCAATGTTTGTGTTTGTCATGCTATGAACAATGTTTCTAGCAAATGGCATTATACAGGTCAATATCTAAGTCATGTCTATTTTCGCTTTCTGAAAATAATGTAATTTTTTTTAACCTGGAAATCTGGATATTTCATGATTAGTGGTTGTTTTTTAAGCCAATTTAATAAGTCTTAAGGAGGATATAAAAATAAACAGGCAAAAAAGGAAACATTTCAGATCCTGTCAAACAGAAATCAGTTCTGCACTTTCCATTAATTCAGTTCCTTCAGGTTTTGACCACACATCTTCCCAGTAGCTCTCCCAGTCCTTATTTGAGCACTGCTGTGGCTGATGTGGGACTACATGGGGCTATGTAGGTAGGAAGCTCTGCCACGAGTCCCAGCCTTCACAGCATGCAGACTAGGGACACATGCAGGATGCCACATCTCCTTTGTGGAGGAGACTGAGGTGACAAGAATGACTTTAAGGGTGCTCTACCATCTCACTCTAGTCATGATATGTGAGTCTTACTTCAGGAGCTGGGAGTCTCCTACACTTAGCAATTTCTGTGCAGCCAGTCTGTCTGCTTTGCTCGGCAAGGCCACTTCCCTCGTTCATCTTTCCCAGCCCAGAACTGAAGTTTCTGTCTTTATTTATCTGTTTGTTTTGGAGTAGTCATTTGGACATGACTTTTAGCCATTTTGGAGATCAGGCTTGCTCCTGCAGCTCACCACTAGTGCATTTGGAAACAAAGGACTCTAAGAGCTTCAAGCAAGACAGAGGGTTTGCCAGCATTTTGGTAATGAAATTGGTTTAGTTTACATACATTTAGAGAAGATGCTTCTGTGGTTGACAGCCTGTGGAATGTTTCGTTTTTGTTTGTCAGATGACTAAATATATCACACACACAAACACACCCATACACAGAACCAATAATCAAGAGTTTAAAGTCAGACACCGTGCCTGGAGGAGTGAGCATCTGGGGAGACTCTCAAGTCCAGTTTCTCAAAGTTACATAGGTTACCTAAGTCCCACTCTAGTCAGTGTCCCTGTGTTATCTGTGTGGACCATGCATGAAGTGCAATTGCAATATTTTTATTGTCTTTGCTCTCTGTTTCAGCAAGTTCAAGGTAGACCAGGCCAGGCTGGCCCCAGAAGTGAAGAACTGAAAGGACACCCCATGGACATGTATGGGAGTCCATGTCTGCACATCCCTGCTGTATAATGGTGTCCGTTGTTTCCTCTGTCTTTTGTGTTTTAAGAAGAAACACAAACAAACCCACACAAATAGAATGTGGCCTGCTTTCCCTCTCTTCTCAAGATCAGAGTCAAATTCTTGTAGTTCTGCCCTTCTTCTCTCAAAGGCCCTTTTCCCAAGACTCGTAGCACAACAAACAAAGCTTTTCTAAAGAAATACAGGCGGCAAAGTGTTCTTTTGCCAGTGCCATCATTTCACTGGCTTTGAATCCAGAAGAGCTACTCCCTGCAAAGCCTAAATGAGCTGTGTCAGCTTGGGTTTGGATGCTTGCCTTGGTCCCAGGCATTTTCTTCCACAGTAAACAAAGCACAGGTAAACAAAGCAGCTGCTGAGGGCTCTGCAAAATGTCCCATCACCTCTTTGTCCAGGTTGTAGAGCCGGGTGGCCCATGGCAGCCAAGGCCAAGGCTGAGGTGATGAGGGCTCTGTTTGTACCTGGAAGAAGAGGCAGCCTCTCCTCCCACGGCCCTTCATGCCCCATGGAGCATGAAGGAGCAGCCATCCTCTACCTCCCCATTCTGTGGCAGAAACAGACCCAGCTGCAGTCAGTCCACTGTCAGAAAAGCCAAATGCAGCCTTGTCTAACTTTTGATCAGCCTTGAGCTCGACGTCTGAGTGGGGACATCCCTCTGTGATGCATCACACTGTTTTTGAAACAGCACTGCGCCTGTCAACAACACTAATCTGCTGTGAATTGCTGGGTGGAGAATGAAGGCCGGGAAAAAATGTCAAAAAGATCTGCTGAATAGCATAGATGCAGGCCCACAACACTTCTTTTAGGGGCACAGCTTCCTTTTTCCCTGTGTAGTCTGAGCCGTATAAACACAAGGACCAACTCTGTTGCATGCTGTGGTGCAGGTATGACAACAGCAACTGGCTGCAAAAGTTTCACTTTACTTGGACCCCAGTGCAAGAGTTGGGGAGGGACAGCCAGCTGTGTTCACCCCAAGGCTCCCTGCCCTCTTCATGGTCCAGCTCTCTGCAGGGAAACTGAGAACTCACCTCCCAAAACCAAGCAGCTTTCTGGGAATTATGTCCATCCCTTCTGACCTTGTAGTCAGCATTTTAAGGGCTTCTTCCCAGATAAAAATAGAGGGCGAGGGAATGACCTAGCTGTCTGTCCAAAATTACTTGGGAGAGTAAAAGCCCTTTGTGAGTACTGTGGTTTTTTCAGATATCTTTGCATTTGTGTTTCTGTGATCACTGGAGGGGCCATTTGAGGCTGTATTAGGGACTATGCCAGCACTTCATGAAAAAGTTGGATGTGTCCTGAGGACCCTCCCAGGAGGTAATGACAAATGATGCAAATCGATGAGAGCCTAGACAGCATATCTAATAAAGCACACTGAAATGATCATCTGCTTTTTTGGCAGGGGTGTTATGTAAATAAAGTAAAACTTGGTTATTTCTGATTTCTGTGCAGTCATTTTTTCTTTCAGATATCACAACTGAGAAGGTAATTTGAGAGGGGAGGAAGAGCTCATTTCTGTCACTGTGGCTGAAACCCAGCTGTAATAGCAGAAATGGTTTTTCTGTCTTAAATTTTCAGGATAGGACTTGCTATCTTCTCAAAATACAAATGCAAGTCATTGTGCTCACCTGGAATTGCAAAATCGTGATGATTTTGGCTGCAAGTGACCTCACCAGGTCATCTAGTCCTGCCTGTTTCTCAAAGCAGCACCAAGCTACAGCAGCTTGCTCAGAGCTGTGTCCAGTCAAGTTCTGAGTATCTCCAAATGTGATACCTTTGGAGATAGCTCCTCTGGGGCTCTATGCCAATATTCTGCCACCTACAGAATCATCTTTTTTTCCTGATGCATAATCAGAACTAGCACATTGCAACGTATCTTCTTCCTAGTGTTGTGCAGCTTTGAGAAGGAAGTCTGCACTATACTTTTCTCTTCAAGTAGTTGTAGTCAACTGTAGCAGTAATTTCCCCTCAACAAATCTCAGCCTTTTCTCGTATGCTGAGGGCTCCAGCTCCCTGACCACCTTGGTTGCCCTCCTCTGGGCTCCCCCTTGTATATCCCAAATTGGAGATGTTACTATAGGTGTAGTTTCACCGGTGTGTGTGCAAAGCATAGTGCAGCTGACCGGCTGGCTATGCTTTTGTTGACAGATCCCAGTATGTGGCCATCCCTCTTTGTAGAAATGGCACACTGTTGGCTCATATTAAACCTGCTCTCCACGGTATCACCCCAATCCTTCCCTGCAAAGTTGCTTTCTATCCAGCTGACAATTCAGCCCATACTGGGGCATGGAATGACTGTGTCCCAGATGCAGCACTTTGCCTTTTTTGAAGTTCATCGTTCTTGTCAGCTCATATCTCCAGCCTGCTGTTTTCTTTCCAAACAGTATTTCAACTCTCCAGCTTATCAACTGTTCTCTCTAATTTGGTATCATCCATGAATTTGCTGAGAGTGGGTTCTGTCCTATCATTTAGGTCATGGATGAAGACATTGAACAGATGGGCACCATCCATCACTCCATGACCTGGATGCAACCTGTATTTTGTGCTGCTCATAACAGGCCTTTGAACCCAAAGGTCCAGCCAAATTTTACTCCAAATTACTGTCACTTACGCACTGAATGCCTGAACAACTAGCTGGAACTAACTTTTGGAGACTGCATCCAAGATCTTTCAAAATCAACATCATCTCTTCTCCTGTTGTCCCCTGAGCTGATCATAGAGGAAAACCAGGTAAGTGAGACACAATCTGTCCTCAGAAAATCCATGCTGGCTGATTCAGATCACCCTATTGTCCTTTGCGTGCCTGGAAATGTTCTCTATGGCCTTTACAGGGACTGAAAGGTGAGAGGCATTGGCTTGTAGGGCAGAAGGTCTCATCTCTCAAGAAGGTCTTGCCTCCTTAAGAAGGCTCCTCCTTCTTGGTTTTCTTCAAGAACACATTTGTGACTTTGGTCTTTTTCAGTTGTTGGCAATCTTGACTGATTACTGCGGCCTCTCAAGGATGACAGGGATTGCACTTGCAGTGACACCACCTCTCTGAGCCCCATATTATTAATCACATCTTGTCCTATGGACTCGTGCATGTCTGATTGATTTAGGTGATCACCTTTGTCGAAGGTTCTGCTGCCCCAACTTTGCCACATTCATTAATGCCATAGAATAAAACCAGAAACTTCTGCCTATCTACTCCAAACATTTTAGATATCTATCAAGAGCAAAAGTTTGATTGAAGACAGTAGTTGAGATTGTTTGAATTTTCCCTTCCCAAAACTGTTCTATGGCTCTATCTTCATTTTTGTTAACTGATACTCCAACTTTTTTTTTACCCCTAGCAAAACACAGAGAAAAAATTAAATGCCTCAGAAGCTGAACCTCTGAGTAAGAAGCCTCTTTGTCAGCTCCCCACTTTCTGTTGTGACATTCAGATTCTCTGTCAAAGTGCCCACAACCATCATTGTCCTCTCACCCTGAAGATCAAATAATTCTGATGACAGGAGGCTGGCTTCAAATTACCATGTGATGATGACTGGAGACCAGGAGCAAATGGCTGCTAAAAACAGAGATATGCTTGGGAAAATCAGTCTGTTGTGAGTTGTTAACAAACACACACACACACAAGACTACTTTGAACATTCAAAAAAATACGTGTTACTTTCCTCAGAGTGCAAGTGAGGTTGAACAGTTCTTAAATTCACAGAATAGGACTCAATAACACCATATGGTCTTGGTTAAAATTATTTTATATTGTAACAAAAGCAAAACCATCCCACAGAAAGCAAACCTTGAGCCAGTTATGTGAGTGCTGCTGAGGGAATGAGAAACCTGAACTTGATTTCCTGACAGACCATAGGGCAAGTCACTTTGTCAAGATATCTTATCTGTAAACGTTAATAGCTTTGAGAATTTGGACTTTAATTTCTTCATCTGTTAACTTATGATGTTGGTAATAGCACCTCTGTGTTGTGAACTACTTGGATACTGTGCTACAGGTGATCATATCAATATCATAGCATAAATTATCTAGAAATGGAATTGCTTTACTCCAGACTGCTTTACCACTGTCTAAATGCAACCCTTAAGATCAGTAGGTGGTTTTGCTCCTTTTTAATGCACTATCTCCCATTTTTAGGGTGGTTTTTTTCCTTCCAGTAAATATGGCCAGAAGTGTCACACCTTAGAACTGGCTTCTTTAACTTTGAGGAAAACAGGACTTATCCTGCCACTTCCTAAATATTTTTTCACTGTAAGAACTACTCTGAGACTATATCCATGTAAGATAATACAGCATTTTAACACATGCCAGTGAAATATTATTTTGTTTTATATCACTGCTCAATGTCCTGGCTATACTTTACTATCAGGAGCATAATGCTTTGTTTTGAAAATGAATTTCCAAAATTATGGCTACAGTACTGTTGACCATAGTTGGCTATTAGCCATGGCCATTGCTTGGCTTTTGAGCAGGATGGGAAGCGTGCCAGGGAAGTAATTATTCCAAGTACAGAACTTTACTCTTTAGAAGAACAATTCCTATTGTAGAAGGGCATCTATTATTTCTACCATGCTATAATCACATAATGCAAAAGGGATTGTGTGGGAGAGATGGAGTAGGGGACCAGCAGTCAGAACTTCTGGCTTCTCTCCCTGGGTGTGGTGTCCCTCTCTTCAGCTCTAGCATAGGCAATGACTGCTTGCTTGTCTCCTTGGAGGGATGGTTTTTGATTAGCTGTGGGTGACGTTCTTGCTGGTCTGTGGAATCAATGCTTGATAAAATGCATCGCTTTTTTTTTCTCTACCTGGGTCCTGTTTCAATCTTTGCAAAACTAAAGATCTGTCTTGAAGTGTGATTTGTGACCAAAAAAAGTGTGAACATTGCTTGATTAGACAAGTTGAATAATTATTCCTTTTATTACAACGTGGTTCAGAAACCACTCCCAAACCTAAATCTACTCCTAATATGGGGCTCCATGCTTCTGAGTAAGAACACCAAGATTAATAAGGCATTCTCAAGCCTATTTTATATTCTCAGTTATTACTTCAGTGTAAACAGATTGCAGTTCTTTGCATGGGGGGGAGTGTGAGCTTCAGGAGCTGGTGAGCCATCAGAGATGATAATTGGAGTTTCTAGCTGCAGAAACACACACACACACGCACACACGCACACACACAAATCCCCACTGCAAACACAGTTCAGCCTGAGCTGTGGTTATGAGAGCCGTTGCTCCGTGCTCATTTTCATTTCTAGCCAGTAAAATAATTCACTATGTCAATAGTACATGGGAGGCATGGATGCTAATTTACATTCCTTTGTAAAGGGTTTCAGATGATTATACTTCCCTCACAGCCAATCCTATGCTAATGAGAACTCTCTGATTCCAAAACACTGCCAGGATTAATGTTCATGGACTCTGCACCAGGATAAATGACCTGTGGCATAGCTTTAATTAAGGAAGACAGACACATAATTAGAATAACAACAGCTTACTATCAATTTCTGCAGCAAGTCTCGGCCCCCGGGTGATACGTCATTTGTGTGCACCGCCTGCATGTGGGTGGACTACTACATGAAAGGCCCAAAAAAGAAAGCTTTGTCATTTCTAAATGGATATTACATAAGCTGCATCCTTTGTAGAATCCCTGAAGCAGCAGTTGCAGCTTATTATTGCAAGAAGAGGAACAGAAACCAGCGTTGCACAACAGAGACCTGAGGAGAGATTCGTATGAACTGATCCCAGCACTTTTGGCCTGCCTTTATGAGAAGATATAGTAAAAGATATGGTGATGTCTCAGTCTGGCACCTGGCAGCTCTCTGGAGAGAAGACTACACCTCAAAATATCTGGTTGCCTGACCCCACTCCCCTCCTTCACGCAGAGTACAGCAGATCTTGCAGTGACAGATCCTACCCTCAGGATTTTAATCTGAGTTTTTACTTGTGAACTGTGGTGAGCAGGAACCTGCTTAGAAAAATAAGTCACCATTGTCCACTAATCATTGTGCTTTGCAGATAAAGCTTTGTATGAAGCTGATTGGCTCTCAACACACTGGTGCTGTCAAATTTGTATGTGGACCCTTCTCTGGCAGTGACTATCTTCCTTTTTTTGTGTTTGCACAGCACCGTAATCAGATATGCTTTTTGAACATTGCATGTGGACTCAAATTCTTTTACAACACTGATTCTTTAAAACTGCGTTTTAGACCCCCACAAGTCCCACATCTGGTCCTAAAGCACCTGCTCTCTTGACTTGTCATGACTAAGGCTCCTTCCAGTGCCTGTCCTAGTGACCCCAGAGAGCTCTGCTGTTGTTCTGACCCTCACCTGTCTCAGGATATGCCTACTTCTCTGCCTTGACAGCCTGCCCAGCTATCCCATACAGTGACAAAGCAGAAGGAATGTTCAGGGGTCATCTAATCTTATCCCATAGCACCATGCATAGTGATGGCAGATGTCTAACTTCCTTGAAGAAATTATTATCTGCAGTCTTTTTAGAGTCTACTGCACTGCTTCGCTGTCCTTGCAATTAGAGAGCTTTTCCCTCATGTTTCAGTGAAATCTTCATTGCTGCAGGTTAATTCCTGTCCTATCTAACACAAATATTGGAGGGAAGATTAATTCTTTTGTTTGGAGCAATCTTTCCTGTGCTTGAAAAAGGTTACCCTGACCCTTCACAGATGTTTGATCATTCTCATTGGTCTACTTGATGGCTCTAGAATTGATTAACATCTTTGCTAAAGTGGACTCTATCTGCTTTGGTTGCTTTTGACTTCACCTTCGAGTTTCCCTGGATTTTAGAAAATTTTTTTCTGCCTACGCACACAGGAACTTGTAGACCCTACAGAAATAAAAAGAAATTTTGTTATAATTATATAACAGAAACAAGGACAAAAATAATTATAGAAGCTTCTTAGCTGTATAATGACACTTCAGTGAATAAGGTGATACAGAGATAAATTAAAGTAGTCGGTCTTTTCATATGATATCCAGATGAGTTACCTCACTGTCAAGTCTTTGAATCTTAAAAAATAACATTTCAGAGATTTAGTTGCAACATGACACAAGACTGACTGGAGTTCTAATTAGTCTGGTGGACAAAAGACTTGTTCCTACAGAACAGGAAGCTAATTATTTTTGCTTATAATAAACTCTTCAGATTTCACTCGTAACATCTGCTCTTCAGCACTGGCACAAGCACAACACACAGACAATGAATAATTATATTAACACCACAATGTTACTAGAAGTGGGGTTTTATTCTAAAGTAAGGCTTCATTAGTCAACACTGTAATAAAGAACACAGAGTCAAGTGCAGTAAACTCAATTATGAGTTGTGTAACTGTGATTGCTTCATATAGAAATTCAGGGAGCCTGTAGTTGATTTTCCTGATCCTCTGTGATATGGATAGTGTTTCTGCATGAGTAAGACAGATCTTTACTACAGAACCAGCCCAAATTCTCCATCTCTTCTTGTCTACCTAGCATGTAGAAACCGAAACTTTGCTACAATGTAGTGATATGGGCTGACAAGACTTTCTAAACAACATATTATTGTGTATGAACTGCCCAGTATTTACTGCCTTGTGTCAGGGTGTGCCTCAGTTACTCCAAGGCACAATCAGCAATTGCTTGATCTGAGACAGTCTTGTGTGCAGTTATGGGTAAGAGAAGGCACCCAGCAGAGTACCACAGGTGGCAGTGCCACCCCCTTGTTTGTACATATGTAATGGAAGTTAATATTAACTTACATGACTAGGCATGGGTTAGAGACAGAGCTCTGCTTTGACTTAGTTGAGTTCACCTCATTTGAGACCACTTGGGTGGTGATAGTCTTGCTTTTTCTCTTGCAAAATGATAATTTCTCCAATGATCACCTAGAGAGGACTCCTCGAGGAGTGGTTTCCAAGGTTTGGACCAGCAGATTGCCAGTAACCTTCAAGCTTTCCATGGATCTGTGCCCCATGCACTAAGATAAATAATAGGTACTATTTCAGTCTGCTTTATTTGTGAGCCATCACCTCTAACCTTTCAGGACAAAAGTCTGTGAGATGTGCCTCATACACACATGTACAAATACTAGAGCATTGAGAGTAACAGAGCAAAGGCTGTTTGCCACAGCCAAGCTCACCCCTGCATCAGGCTGTATCAGATGTAAGCAGCTGCTCTCCTGGTTAAGCAGAAGACAAAAACATGTCCACTGTTAATATGGGGAAGAATGTAAACACGCCATTCGTGGATGTTCACTTGGACAAGCACTCAAGGTTGTGTGCTTCTTCTTATACTAGAGCAAGCTGCCCTTCCTAAAATGAAGTTTGGGGTTTTCTTTACTGCAGTGTGTGTAGCTGCACCTCTCATCTCTTTGGGATTCCCCAGCTTTCATTTCTTTGCCTTCCTTGCTTTAGGCTATCTGCATGACTAACCTGTCCTTCCAGCTCAGAATTGTTAAACACAACCCCTCCCTGAAACCATCAGCTGCAGTCCTCAGACCTGCCAGGTCCTGTATGTTTTAGCATGAAGCTCCCACCTGGCTCCGTCACTATCCATCTTTGCCTCATGCATTTCCAATGCAGAGTGGTGGTGTCTCTGCCATCCCAGGATGTGCCACGCTGGTATTGCTGCTCATGGGATCCTCTGATCTCCTGGCAGCTGGACTAGGAAAGGCAGCTTGCCCAGGCACTGTGCAGTGTCCCCACTGTTCCCTCTTCAAAGGAGCCCTCCTTAGGGTGCATGTGATTCCCCAGGAGCATTTGGAGCTCCTCATCATCCTGTGCTAGCAGGAGGAGATGGGCTGTGATGCCTTCTCAGCTTTCTGAAATTCAGATATTTGACAAGTCAGACTTTGGGGTGGGATGGGGTGGCAAGTTGATGGACAAGCACATTTAGGCGGAGTTCACTGGCCCTGCAGTGCTTCTGGACAACGATAGCAGTGCAGACGGGGGTTTGGGCAGGATATCTGAGTGTGAATCTCATTTATAGACACATGATCGTGCCAGCAGGCTCCTTTAGTGCTTATTTGTGTTGTGGGATAAATGATGTTCAAGGGATAATATAGAAGGTGCTGCTTGGTGAAAGAAGCTGTCTAATGAAGTAAAAAATTACCTTCACTGGGATACTTCTAGCAGATTGTATTTATTGGAGGTTCACTATGGGTCTATGATATGCTTTACCTTGTGAGGATTAGAAAACAATTACTGCAGGTGAAAGACACTACAAGTTCAATTTGTCTCAGCCTGCAGAAGTCTTTTACAATAGATAAGGTGAACAATGGCTTGGAAGTGCCTCTTTCCTTCCATTGACTATAATTTAGGAAGCAGAGTCTGTTTGGCTCACATATGTATGCCAGAAGTTAATAAGCTAAATCCCATACTAAAAGCACAATAAGCAAACCTAAATCTAGGATATGGATGTTCCCTGTGTCTCCAGCTGCTGAATGAAGTGATCCTTGTGTTCTGTATTATGACTATAAATACAGACCCATTTTCCAACATTGTTTTTTCAATCTGCTCTGAATTAGAGAGCTATATCCCTTTATTTCTCCATCTCTGGATTCCCCAGGCTGCCATGGAGCACTGTACCAGTGATCTGCTCTTCTTCCTTGCCTGTGATCTGTGAAAGCAGAAAGTCCCCACATGTGACAGTCACATTTCCCAAGCAAGTGACTCGCTCAGCCCCAAGCCAGCCAGGCAAAATTCTTGTTTTCCTCAGTTCTTCAGGAACTTGCCGTGGACAGACAAAATCAAAGGGAAATGCCACGAGGCTACTACTCCCATGCCACAGTGGAAAAGGCATCAAGGAAAACAGGTTCATGGCACCCATTTTGAAATACTCAAACTAAATGAAAAAGCCAAATGTCATAGAAGTCTTGGTTGTTTGTATATCTCAGGGCCAGGACAGGGTCTATTTGTACACATTTGCCAAGGGTTTTCTGTTGGCCTCTGTTTTCAGGTCCCCATGGAGGCAATCCACTCATCCCAGCACAGACTGGTGTTAATGTCAGTGGATCATGGCAGGAATGTCTCTACCCCATTTTTTCCTGGGGTGGATGACTGCCACAGGGGTTGAGAGGGCCAGAAAAAGCCCTTGAGCTTTTGCACTGCTCCTGCCACTGTCACTTGCTGTCTGCCAGAGGAACAAACCACTGGACTATTCTCACGTATACGAAGTGAAATGACTGACCTTCACCTCAATGAGACACCTCCATATTTCCCAAAGTTTGGCAATATGCTGTTTACTCTGAATCAGAGAAGATTTTGGCCAAGCATAATTGCTTCACAGGATGCAGCCATGGCAGACTAGGAAAACACCTTATCAAAGGAACAGGATAAGCTTTGCTAGTATAGATTGGATTGCCGTGATTTCACTGATTCACAACAGGATGAATTACCTATCACATCAGTAAGAAAATCACTTTCCCTTTCCCTGAAGAAGTAAATCTGATACTATGGTATACATGTGTCAGGATCTGCGCTGAGATGGGATGGGAGAGGAATGTTGGACTTTGATTTGTGAATCAGCATAGTGCCTTGTTTAAAACAGGCATTTTTTAGGAAACATACTGCTGTCTACATTTTCATCTACCCACAAACAGGAAAAAAAAATAGAGAAAGCAAAATAAAATCCATTGGTAGGAACATGCACCAAAAAAAAAAAAAAAAAGCAGTGGCTGGAATTGATTCTTGTACCTATTTCCTAAGCATGACTATTCTACTATTTCCCAAAGGCATCATTTCAACCATCCAATCCAGAGAAATGTGATGGGAAGAATATCCATTTTTTTTCCTACAAGGCTGGTGAAGTGGAGTCACTTGGGCAGGTGGTTCTCAGGAGTAAAAGCCCCTGTCAAATGGCTGCCAGTATAAACTGATTTGAGGATGTGTACTCTTGCCCTGAAATGGGAAAAATCCCTTCTTCCTCAGAAGAAGGCTCTCTTTATCTCAGTTGAGCTTGCAGTGATATAACTGATGAGGGAGTACCAAGCTGGAGATAAACTGGATGGAGGCTTCCTTAGTTTCTGTAACTACCAGGATATGTGAACATCCTTTGCCTCACACTTTGTCATGTAAAATAGTCTAAAGGACTCTGAAAACAGATAGGAGCTCTGTCAAGCCAGAATGATATTTTTTTCTCTTTCCTCCTTTCTGAAATAAATCTGTCCATACAGTAACAGGGCAACAAATAGACAGTCCCACTTTGTAAATCTGTCTTTTTTTTTTTATCTTACAGCATTGCATGAGAAACAATTGCGCTGCCATTCAGGATGGTAAGAGTGCTGCTGGGATTAGCTTTCAGTCTAGCACCCTCCTGGTTTACCTCTTTCCTTGAAACAGGCTACAGTGTCAAAATCATCTCTGTTTGAAGAACAAAGAGCAGAGTGATAAGCAATTTATGTTACGAGTACTTTTGCAATGCTTTCTCATCCCAGTTCCCAAAATCCCCACATGACTCATTCCGCCTTCCTGCTGTGAGTGCTACTGGTCCTACATGTGAAATTAAACTCTGGAAAGCATTTCACAGCAAGAGGAGTTTGCTCTTTGGGTTCCAGCTCTGCCTTCTGCTAGGAAGCATGCATTAATTGTTTGAAGGCTAACTGGTTTCACTTGCTAAACCTGCTCTTATTTATAAGCAAAGCTGCTCTTGCAAAATTTGAATCATCAAAGCTCAGAGGCTGAAAGGGTAGATGAGGTTACCCTCTCCACTCCTTTGCCAGGACAAGCTCATACACAGCTGTCTGTTCTGTGTCTGGGGTAGTAAACATTTGAAGAAATAGGATATCCAGCATTTCTTTGGATACTTTTGGCTGAAGAAGCAAATGATGACTTCTGACATATTTCTCCTAATTATTTCAGATCCTGTAGCATCTGTATACACAAAACTTAATATCATCCAAGAATAAATATGAAGCTCACAAAGAGGAAAAAACAAATGGCTCAAGCAGTAGCAGGTGCTGTGTTAGGTGTAATAAAATGATTGAAAAGGCTCTTTTTTCTGGAATCTACACTAACCTCTCATCCACTTAGCTCCCTCTCTCTGTTCCCTCTGCATCATTCACTGTAGTTTGTTAAAATTAAATCAGGATTTTAGTTCCTGTGGTCTGTCCATGGACATTTTCTTTCTCTTAAATAAAATCTAACAGAGAACTCATTTTACTTGTACTGAGATCATGTTCTCCTAAAAAAAAAGACTGTCCATTTCTCAGTAGCACTAATGCAGGCTTCAGTTTCCTTTTTTCCTTTTTTGGATGCACTGGATTCCCTCTCTTTCAAAACATCTGATTTAATCTCTCCCCATTCCCTGCTTGGGGCATCTGGGAGCACGTGGAGTGACTTTATGCTCCTCTTTGGTTTCATGCTTTTGCCTCATTTTCTGATGTTGGCTAGACAGACTGAGAGTGTCTTATTTTATTTTCTAGAGATCTTAGCATGGTGACAGCTTCAACTTTTGCGTGTGTTGTTGGTGTGATTTCTGGTTTTTGTATTTTCCCCCCACTAGCTGTCAGTGTCAATCTTTTCCCTGTGCCAAAAATGTTCCTTTCCTCCTATGACTTAACTGTGATGTGTGTCATCATTTGCATATTGTTTAGGACTGTGTCACACCTTCATTCTGGCTTGCTATGAAACCTCAGTTATCCCATTTGGCTTTACAACTTCATTGAGCCAAGCTCCTATGCGTAGATATAGGTTTAAATACATGGCTCTATTTGGATAAAACAAATGGTCTTAAGCATACCTTTATGTGTGCAGGCAGAGAAGCTCTGCAAAATCAAGACTATACACTGTAGTGACAATAAGTGATTTAAAACACAGGGTCACAAGCCTCATTTCTATTTTTGCTCACAGCAACGCCCTTTCACAAGACAGGGTCATCACAAATTGGAATGTGCAATCCCTCATTTTAGCCTGAGCATAATCAAAAGGCTCAGAACAATAAAACCAACCTCAGACTTCCTGGGCAATAGAGAGGTACAAAGCAGCATTGGTGTGGCAACACCAGGTGGAGTTTATTAAACTTCTGACTTCTCACCGAGCTCTGGAGCAATCAGGTGCTCTTAGCAGGTTGATAGAGCCAGAGAGTTTTCTTTAACTGATTTTTTTTCTGATTATTAAATCATAAATCTGCTGACTGGGATCACAGAAAAGTGTACAGATTTCACCACATTCATTGCATCTTGGTTTGCAAGGGAAGGTCACCAATGGGTCTCACACACAGAATTGCATTGCACAGGAATACCTGTTAATAAATGTAGGCTGAGAAAATTTTAAAGCAATTTATATTAAGAACAAAACCTGCCTATAGAAACACAACTATGCAGTAAATATATGCAAGCATATATACAAGTCTCATAATGCCTTGAGGTAGCCAGTCTGTATCCTTCTGTTTAGGAGAACTGTAACTCATATTTTAAAAAGGATGATATGTCCATTTTTGGCCATGCTAGATTCTAGAGCATCCTGCAGACATAGATGAATTAGTGTTTGATCTCATTCTGTTTTCTAGGTGGCACTGGCAATCTGTGCTATAAATTCATGTGGTGCCTGGAGGGTATCTTTCATTTCATTCATTTGCGTTTGCCAGTAGCAGTTCTGGTTCAAACTACAAACCTGCAAAGCAAACTGATTTGTAACCTAAAAAAATTGCAGAGCTGACAACCCACAAAAGGGTCCCAGGAGGTGGTGAATATATTCTCAAGCCCTGAAATTAAAAGAAGAGCAAATAAATAAAATTAAAAAGCAAAAAATACTATAAACGTTTAATTTATTTTAATGCTATCTTAAAATGGAGCCATCCTATGACTAAACCAAAACTGTTGGAATCAATTAGTTCCACAACAGGCTATACCATTTGTCTGCAACTTTTTAAGGTTTGAAACATTGCCCGTGTCCTGTAATGTACCAAAACAGAACCATGATATTAATTGGGAGATTGTGTATATAAGTACACACTTATGTACACACCTGGCTTGACCTTCTAGGTCCTCCCTCTTCTACAGAAACAGCTGGGGGCTGAGGGAGCTGCCTCAGGGGGCTGGGAGGTCACTTAGCTGTGCCCAGCCCTTGTACCAGTGCTCCAAGGAGTCTCCCATGTCTACTCCAGGGATCTGCCACCTCCTGCCAAGTGCTTCAAACTGCTCAGCTCCAGAGTGGCACTAATGTGGTACATCCTCATCCAATCACCAGCACAGACGTGAGTTTCAGCCCCTCGTTTGGCACTATTTGTTGTGACAATTTAATAAAACAATACTGTATTTTTTTTTTATGCTTGTCTTAATGTAATGCTGAGCATAACTAAGAGAACCAAGACAGGAACTCAAATGAAAAGTTCAGAGGCTAAGAGTTGCTTTTAAGCCTTAGAAAATGCTGAAATGGAAACAAAGCAGGAATTGTCAGACATGTAGGAAATAATTTCTGCTTCTTATTCATTGAAGGCATTGGAATTGTTCCAAAGAGGAGCCGGTCCATTAAACCTCCTAAGAGTGTCTGCACTGAGTCAAATCAAAAGCCCATCAAGACAGTATCATGTCTTTAACAGTTATTGGTAGCAGCTACTGAAAAAGAATAAAAGAAAGAGGTCAGGGAGAGGGGACCTACCTAACCTCTAATAAAATCCACACATTAGGGACTTCTGGAGCTATTCTCCCCCTTACCCTTTCAGGACCAATATTCACACTCTCTTTTATTGACCTGTTAGTATTTTGGTATTCCAAAAGTTTATGATGGTGAATTTATGGCAGTGAAAAATTTACGGCAGTGACTCTCCTTCCTGAATTATGTTTTGTGTGAAAGAGGGTTCCCTTTTGTTTCCTTGAAATGTTCTGCCTGATCATTTACTTCAGTGTCCCCAGCTCCTCCCCTGCAGTGAGCAATTACACACTTTCTGACCTATCTGGAAAGCTGCAGGATTTTACTCTATGTAATTTTCTTTTCCCTGCTGGAGAATCCCAGCCTATTTACTTTCCCCATATACAGGGTAAGCTGGTCACCCTTTGGTCTCCATCTATACCTTTCCTATAGTTCAACTGTAAGGCCCTCAAGTTATATCATCTATTTCTGGTTCCCACTGGCCATGCAGCAGCCCAGTGCCATTGCATTGCCCAAGGCTGGACTGGGCAGGATTAAGGGCTGGAGGTACATTAGTGAAAACCAAGCACCAGGAAAGAACTGATGTGTTTGGATTTGTTTTATAGCCTAAGATGCAAAGCAGGTAGGAATACCCTGGACTGACTCCAGCTATATTGCACAGTGGCATCCAAAGATATCAGCACTAAGAGCCCTTTTATTTTCAGATTCATGCCTCAGTAGTTAGGAGAACTTGTTCAGTGGGCCTGCAGCCAAAGGGCCCAACCGTCTGACTTTCCAAAGCTGATGTTTACTGTCTCTTGTATCACAAAGCTGCTGCCTGGAGAGCAGCTGGCTGGAGGTGTCTGGAACAATCCCAGCCACCGTTTAATAAGAAACTCTTTCTATGTCTCTGCTTTCCCACAAAGGCTCATATTTTATGATTGCTGGTGGGCAGGAGGCTGATGAAATGCATAGCTGATCTGAAAACATAAAAAGGCAACAGGCAAGATCTAAAAAATATACCAGTCATGGTTGGGCCTGTGAAATCAATAACACACATAGTCATTGTGTGAGGAGGAACAACAAACTCACTGCACCCTCCACCAGCTGGTTTCCTGTCTGTGGTGTAATGGGTGCGAGTCTGGGTGGTAAATTTACACCTTGCTAAAAGCCAGATTATAAATTCATTGTCCTCTCCTTTCGTCCCCCTCTTCTATGTGGTCTCCAGAGCTATGAGACTAATTGTGCCAGATTCATTTTAACTACATATTTATTTTTAGAAAGCCTCAAATGTCACTTTCTTGTGCATGAGAACAAAGGGTTTTTTGAAACAGAATCCCCCCTTGAATCAGAAATGGGGTGAAATGCAGTAGTGTCAGCTTTGACACCTTGGAAATTTTGAACTCTAGTTCTCTCTTGGTGGTCCCTTTCAGTTTGGGTAGATGACTTCAGGAGTGAAACTAAATATGCCAGCACCGTTGTTCCCAGTCCCCATGCAGAAAAGTGGGATTTGAATCTCTCATGCTGTCCACCTGGCAGACAAACACCCTGCTAAAACGAAACTGAAAAACAATGAAAAGTGGTGAGTCAGTAATTACTCATCCCTGTCAACATTACCCACATGCCTGCTACTGTCACTGTGTCACCACCTTTGCCCCGAGGCCAGGAGCCGGGGAATCCCCTGCAGTGCTAGAGACCAGCTGTGTGGCCCTTTCACATCTGCTGATGGTCACAACCACTGCAGGTGCTTCATAGTCCACCTTCACAGACCTGTCTGGAGATGAGTGCTGCAGCTGTCCCTTCTGTCCACAGCATGTTGCCAACATTGCCCAGAGGTCATGAGTTCTCACGTGTGTCTTGAGGCTGACCTGAAGGAAAGCAGATTACAAGGGCAGTTTCAAAAGTTGTGTTGCAAGTGAAAGGCCAGGTCCTTTTCCCCTGACTCTCCTCTGATGTTCACAGCCTACACCAGCAAAAACCCAAGAAGTATTGCTTAGGATCTGAGTCCAAGATATACAAAGGCCAGTTTACCCCAGCCAGTTTATTGAGGATGCTTTACCTTCCTATGGTTGCAATACCAAAATTCTCCCAAGTGATCAAGAGCCATAGATCCCCACACACATCTCCTGAAGAGTCAACAGGAAGAGAGAGGTAGATGTCCCATTTGCTTTTTGACACATTGGGGTTTTGCAGGTAAGAGGCAGAGATGCTGGATTTTCTGGCTCTATGACCATGAGAGATGCAGAAGACCCAGCAGCCCTGCACCATCACAGAATGGAGGTATTTATATGTAGCATGCTCAGCTCAAGAAGGGAGGTCTGGGCTGCCTGTGAGCCACCCTCACCTGCTGACCATCTTCTAGCAGATAAGAAATAGATTTTAGTCTAAACAAGACCAGAGTCCCATTTTCTAGAAGAATTTACTCAAATTTTTTCCAAATATGAGCAAATAGGTCAAATTAGGAAACCACAAAATTTTAGATAAACTCCAACCTCCTGGGGCTACCTATTCAGCTACCTGAATATTGTTGTGCATTGCAATGGCAAGACTACTGTCTACAGGGCTGTTCCTTAGAGACAGCTGTGTTTATTTTGTAGGTTGTGGCGCAGCCTGTGTATGTGATTCACTACAGATAAGCTTATCTACTGAGAGCTTCTTTGAGAAGCTGGGAACTCATTCCAACTGATACATTCACTGGTGAGGGTAAATGTAAAGGGAAACCAAGTGCACTATTTTTTTCCTTTTTGAGCAGTGTGTTTTTCACATGAGGGGACATGAAGATGCTGTTTTGTAACCTGCTTTCCTCCCGAGGACAGAGAGTGCTGTTGCATTTAGCTGAGTAAAGCGTTGTCAGTGCACAGCCCAGAAGTCTCCAGCTACCCTGGCAAGCAGCCAGACAAAAAAGATTGCTCCATTTTGAGTCTCAAGTGTTACTGAAGTGTGACATATTAGAAAGAATGGCCTTGGATGGAAAATATACCTTGACCTATGATTCAGCTAACTGGATAACAGAAACCTCTCGCTCTGTCTTGTAATTTTTACAGTCTGGGAGAATCTCTGTTTCTGATAGCATGGACCTCATCTCAGCAGTGAAATTGCTCTCTGAGCAGCCTTCCTAATTGCATCACATACAGCCTTCTGCTCCCTTTCACTGATAATCACCCAAGCACCTTGTGGCTAACAAGCAGATGCAGATTTTGTTTCTGTGGGAAGTGCCATTAAAGAAATATTAACATACTTTGGCTTTCTGTTTTATAATGAGGGGTTTTATCATCCTTTGTGTAAAGTTGACCATAGGCACCTGCTTTTATTTTGTATTTCATTCCAGCCCACCCATCTGTTCTCCTTCTCTGCAGTGGAAGTCAAGAAGTAGGTTGGCATCTGATTAGCTAGGGCTTCACAGACAAGCACTGGCTCACCTCCAGTTCTAGGATTCTTGTTCCTGTGTACAACCTTCAGATTTGTTCAATGCTATGCTCTGCTCTGTTCTGCTATGCTACATTACATTATTCTATTCTATTCTATTCTATTCTATTCTATTCTATTCTATTCTATTCTATTCTATTCTACTCTAATTTTATTGCCCTTGTCTGGATTCCTGTTCAGGTGATGCATACTTCACCTGATATCAGCTATATCAGATGTCTGTAAATCAGAGATTCCATAAATGTGCCCACCATGGCAAAAAGCCTCCTCTTCTTTCCCACCTCCTGACTAAGACCTCATCTGGAGTGCTCCATGCCACTGAGGGGATGCAGGCTGAGTCCCTTCCAGCTGGCGTGCTGCTGCTTCACTGATTACAGGAGCAGCACCCATTGCCAACTGTTTTGTGGATTAGATATGCAGGAATTGCCATGCCAGAGCAGGCCACTGGTCCATCTAGTGGCTAATGTAAGATTTTTTAGAGAAAGACATAAAAGGCTTATAATGAATCCAATTAGTCAATATTATACCAGTGGGGGATATTTCTCCCTGACCTCAGCTGGTTATCAGATTATGTACCCTGAAGCACGAGGATTGATAGTCCTTGTCATTTCAGTGCAGTGGAGTAGCTGCAGATGCTCTGCTTATTCATATTTATGTTTAGGAACAAATTCAAGTCATATACAAGAACGTGCAACACCTCTACTGTTTCAGTGGTGCCAAAATAGCAGTGAATCAGATAAATTTATTGATTAAAGACATGTCTTTGAACATGGAAGAGTAATGTTAAGCTTTGATTTTTTTTTTCTACATGCTAGGAAATAGACAAGTTCCTACAGAAGAGTGTTGCTTTTACTGTGATATTCTTTAGCAGATTTTTTCAGTGTGGGCACAGCAAATTCAAAGAAAACAACAAAACCAAACAGCTGGCGTTTACTGAGGCAGGCTTTACACAGGAGCGAGATCAATCTAAGGAAAGTAAACCTCAAGTGCCTACTATAATATTGATATGTACCTCAGATTTCAGTGGGTTTTAATGCATTTTTAATGAAGAAATGCTTTTTCAAAACACAGTATGGCCCTTCAAAATATTGCCACGGTATTTTCTGCTGAATTCACCTGGCTCTAAAAGGTAACACCGTAGCACTGAAGGTAGGTATAAAACCTCCCAAAATCCCAATATTTATTATGGATGTGACTTCCATTTGTGAGAAGGAAGCATTTGTGTGAATGTCCCTGGCATTTATAGGTCTGGCATCAACCTGGTCTGCTGTTTAGTATGAGAAGTTGCTGAAAGCTGTACACAGGGACCAGTTTCTGATGAATTCAGCCAGTCGTCTTTGTGATGTTCACAGTGATTCACTGACTGGTAGGGGAGCATAATTCATCCTGCAGACTTCTCATAGTTTTTACTATGATTATGCTTTGAGTATTCACTGATTTACAAATTAGGACCTGTATTCATCATCTAAACCTCATGGTTACTTATCTACTCCCTGCTGAGGACTCACCCAAGTCATCTAGGGGCTTTTGGGAGAAGCACATGTACAACAGGTGTTGCTATTTTGGAAGAATTTCATCTGTGTAAGTTGTGCATAGTATGGTTTTGGCATTACTGACATATCATTTTTAAAAGGTAGAGAGGCAACAAGAGAGGTGTTGTATGAATCAGAATATTAAGTGTTTGCTAAAGAAATTACCTCTTATGTAATTAATACTTAAACATTTGTTAATATCTGGTGAACACCTGCACATACTATTCCTAAAAATAACATATAATTCCAGTTTCTCCAGAAGAAATATTAGAGACTTACGTCTCTTTCCTATGATGTGGTACATTTGAAAATAAAACAGAAGTTTGGTGCTTGGAAGAATTCAGAAGGCTTTCCAATTCATTATTTACCCTTCTTTAATGCCTCTGAGTTCATTCCCTGATTTGTCATTGTGTTGTAATGCTTTTCTGCAGCTGTTCATGCAGAGTTTAAGCGACACATTGCATCCCAGGCTCCTTGCAGGGTTTCAGATGGCCAATTACACTTGTGCCAAGGGCATGCACAGAGGGACCATTTGCATCAGCTGCCATTAGCACACAGGAGCACAGTGTCCTCAGAATCCCTTTTCCAATGGGAGGAGGAGCAGAGGCTATTCCAGGGGCCAATCTTGTCCACTCATTCATGGGATTCAATTTGAGCCACCCACCTCCCCCACTGGGGACCACCACCGGGTTCTCACCACCTGGTTTGGGTTGCCTCTCGGTGGAAAGATGTGTGACAGAAAAGCTCAGGGTCTGGTGAGCACCTGGACTAGGACATGTCTGGCACATGCCTCCAGATAAGAAGCTTGGAATTGAGCTCAGGTGCAGTAAGATAGGTACAACTGTAGGGTGTCTGAATTCAGCTCCTCTTCTGAATATCCATCTGTGGGAAAGTCTCTCCTTCTGCACTGCAAATTAAGCTTAGAAGTTGGATTAAAAAAATAGCAACCCACCACAAATTACCCATGTGGAGAAATAGGGCATTTTGGCTTGCAGAAGGTTTGGACACGCTTTCTATTGGTGTTATTCTGGGATAATAATCAATGTCTGGTTTGCCCTTCCAGACTATGACTCAGAAGCCTATCAGTCTACTCTAAAACTTGGATGAACAATCAAAATCTAGACTGAAAATCAAAGATGATGCAGGATGGCATCTATCTCCTTTTCACAGCATGCATCTTCATATGCTCTCTGAATATTTCAAAGTGTTTTGGCACTTATTATCCCAAAATGTTTGTTTCAGCTCTGGCAGTTAATGAAAACTCATCAAATGCAGTATTATACTGACATTTAGATGCATGCCTTCTCTATTAGTAGTTCTTCTCTATTCATTTCCATGAACATAAAAGTTGCAAAGTTGAGCCTTGGTTTCTGATTTATGTACTGCCTGTTCCTAGCGCAAGGATTTTTGTAGAGGATGAACTGCAGCAAATAAATTCTAAGCAGACTGCCAGAACAGCTACTGAAGTGACCCCAGACAGAAATTTGTCCCACCATATCTACTTAGAATTTTTGACTATTTACAAAGGAATTGGCTGAAAAAGCCCTTTAGTTTGAGTATGTCTAAAGTTCAGTTTATTTTTTCCAACTCAGGTCCTGCAGGACTCCTAAGGATTCCAGGCACCAGACAGCTGTGTTTAGCCTTGCCTGTTACAGTAACGTCAAGGAAACCTATCATAACTGGCAAGCCTTCTAAACACGAGTGCTTATGGATTACAAAAGGAGAAAACAGGCAGATTAAAATAAACTGTTACCAGACAGAAAGACACCCACCCTCTTCCCCTATAACTTCTTTAAAAAAGCCCCGGGAATTTGCTTTGATCAGACTTTAAGGTGAGAGCAGATCTCCTGGAAGTTATCTTCAAGCTAACAAAATAGTGATAAGCAAGGGAGGAAATGGAGCCAAGATACGTCATGTTTGTTAAAAGACAAAAATCTGGTGATTGTGACAAACCCTGCTAAGATCTAGCAGAGAGGACATTGCAGAATGAGCCTCACTGGGACCTGAACAGGATTTCCATTCTTGCCCTGCTGGTCTGTTTGTGTGGCTTTGGGATTTGAGCTTCTCTGCAGGACACACAGAGAGACTTGAAAATTCCGCCACCTCTGGCTGGCTTTCCCCTTGCTGGGATTGAGTCGAAGTATAGAATGCAAGTGAAAAACAAAGAAATGAGAAGCAAACCCCAAACCAACCAAACAAAAAACAACCCCACCCAACAAAAACCCACCCAAACCTCTCCCTCACTATTGGTCTCTATTGAGGAGTTGAGTCACTCAGTGATTTCAAAGCCAACACACATTCGTGTCCAGACTTCTTGAGACATGAGGAGAATGAGCTTCCTAAGGGAACATTTTGTGTTATTATGGAAAAAAAAAATTGGTCCACTCAGTCAAAGCCACATTAGTATTCATCACTTTACCAGGCTGCTGTAAACCCATCTTCACTAGCAGTTGACAGAGGGCTTGTCTTGAGCAGCTGGAAGAGCCTTATGAAATTGAGCCTTTAATTTTCATGGAAAGCTTCCAGGTTTAAAATGGAGTGAGTGAGATGAGAATTTGCAGTGAAAGAGCATGGTTCCATCAGCCTTCAGCCAACAAGAGATGGAAAGTCTCCCTGCCACAGCAGGAGCAGCCAGGTCTAAAAATGTCACTAAGATGTGGGTCACCACCATCCCTAAAAAGGTGTCCAGAGAAGATGGAATGCACCCCCTTTGTGAAGCACTTGTGCAAGAAAAGCACAAGTAATGTTTTTGACTCTTTGTTAAGATTTATACCCCTAAAATCTGTGTCTGGTCAAACAACTCAAGGAAAATGGCTCATTGCAGATGCCAAGGCTGTGGTACAGATAAGCAGAAGACTCTACTGTGTTATTGGTCAGGGCTCCTCCACCCAGCAGTATTTAGAGTAAAGAAGCCCAACAGCACAAACAGGATTTGTGTGTGCAGTTATCTTGTTTGCCTGGATTTTTAATAGCAGCAAATTGCTTGACAGGACATTAAGAGGAAGGTGAAAACAAACAGTCTTCCATCTGGAGTTTCTCTGCTGGTACAGGGTTTTTAACCTGAGAGCCCAGAGTAACCTAAAGTCACATGGAGAAAAGGTCAGAAGTGGTTATGGCTATGAAAGAAACTGATGTTTGCAAGCTGCTCATCAGCAAGGACTTCTGCTTAGCACATGATTTCCACAGGGCAGTTTTGTTCCAGCTGTGATAGATATAATGCTTAGATAAGAACCACAAAGCACAGAGAGTAAAAGGACTTTCTA
This sequence comes from Geospiza fortis, assembly GCF_000277835.1. Lineage (NCBI taxonomy): Eukaryota > Metazoa > Chordata > Aves > Passeriformes > Thraupidae > Geospiza > Geospiza fortis. The sequence continues at coordinate 2,626,408 of NW_005054322.1, forward strand.
TTCAAAGTTGTGACGAACACACTAAGGATATCTCAGGACTCACCCTGGGGTATTCAGGGTAAAAAGGAGAGTAAATTCCAGGAAAAAAGAAGTGTGCTTTGCACGTCAACTCGTCAACTCAGAACATTTGTATTTTATTTGCTGTTGGTCGTTTCCTAACACTGTCCTGAAACCATCTAAGTGGCAGGGAGACATTCCTGTAGCTAGTTTGCCATGTGTCCTGAGACCCAGGATCCCTTTGGATGCAGTTGGTGTTCAGGGGATTACGAGACCTTTCAAGTCTTGCTGTTCACTGGGTCTGTAATTGTGAATTAATATGCTATTAGTCACTGCCAGTCTTGCTTAAAAATGTTTTCCTCAAATTACATACAATATCTTGCAGCTTCTGGGTCTCCAGATAAGGTATAGAAGGGCATTTTAATGGTGTCATTTGTGTGCTCTTTGAATCAGTCTTTGGCTTAATTTCTCCTGACTTGGCAGCAGGATTGTTTTGCTTTATTCCTGTTTTCTTCCAAGCCTTTACCAGGCGCTGAGTCTGGGCTGTCAAGGAAGGTAGGAGAGGGAAGTCACAGAGCATTGTCATAATCCTTGGCATGCTGCACCTTGGCTCCATCACCACTGCAGAGCAGGAGTAAAAAGGCAGCACAAGCAGCACAGGCACCAGAGGAAGCAGTGAAACAGGGCCTTTTGTTCAGCCAAGCACCACAGCTAAGTTAGACAACAAGAGCAGTGCCCACTTTCCTTCTCAATCTGATGGCCTGCACAGACATCTCACAGCTCTTGGTTTTCCAGTTTTATGTTCCTCCTCACATTGCTACTTCTTGCCCTTCAGACCTTCCTCTACCCCATGCCATCCCACCTCATCCCTGCCAGCTGGCCCCAGGCAACTCACACAAGAGTTTTGGGGCAGATAGTTTCTCCCTGTCCAGGTGCAATGTGGCTGCTCTTCCCTCACCTTTCCTAGCCAGCCATCACACCCACATCCAACTGCAGCTAAGCAGTGCAGCACAAAGCCAGCAGATTTGCATACATCTGTGCAAACTTTCTGTGAGGTCTGAGTGGCTGAGTTTCACTTTGGGTTCCAGGCTGATGTGGAGCCAGACAGTGGTGGGCATCAGCAAGTGTGCAGAAGGGATGTGTCTTGTCACTTCTGCTTGCCAGGTTGGGTATTCCACTGTTGGAAAATTCACTGTCTGCCTGTATTCAGAAGTTCCCTTTAGTGAGACTAAAATTGTTGTCAAGACTTTGCTGCTTTTGGCACTGATACATGTGAGGGAAGTCTATGGGATTGTTTAGTCTGCAGAAGAAATACCAGTTTTGTACCAGCTTTCAAATAGGGTAAATATTGCAAAGTAGGAAAAGGGCATGCTCTCTATGTCCTTGGACAATAAGGCAAAATGGAAGGGGCTGAAATTATCAATACAGAAATTTTGTTTGCATACTAGGGAAAGCTTTCTCATGGTAAAGATGACAGTGCAGCCATGGAGCAGTTTATTAAAGAAAATTGTGTAGTTTTCATCAAGCTGCCAGAGCAGGAGGTGGCAAAAGTCCAGCACACAGATTAGATCAGTATCTGACTCTGCTGGAACAGGCAGATGGACCTGGTGACCTCTCAAGGTCTCTTCCAACCCTGTTTTCTCTGACTCGTTTTCAAGAAGCAGTACCAAGAAGCTGCAATCAGCACAGTTTTGGAGGCTGTGTTAAGATGGGTAAGAGAGCAGCTCTGCCCTGGGGAACACAGAGAATCAAGAGAGATGAGACAAAATGTGCCTGGGGGAGGAGAAAGGCAGAGAGAGAGAAGGCAGGTTTCCCAAAGCTGCCCAGTGTCAAGGCAGTGGGGAGGAATCTTGCTTTTGGAACCAACATCTACTGGTTGTCTGACTAAAGTCTGCTCAGAAACTTGAAGCTTTTGTGTTGCCAGTGGGTCTGAAGTTTGGTGAATTTTATATTGCTTTCTGCAGTCTGTGTCAGAAGGCTACAAAACTTCACATTATGCCTTTCAGAGACTCCGAAATATTTCAATTTCCTTATCAAATTCCTTGTCAAACAAGATTTTGCTCAGTGTGAGATAGTCCCAGTGTAAGATTTCCAGGTGATGGTGTTCTGCAGAGGAGCCCAAGAGCTGAGGCAGATATCAATCTGATTTGATGAAATGACAGAATTCTCTCTGTCTTTCTTCCCTTTTCTCCATGGGTGATCAATTGGCTGCTCATCTGTGAGCTGAAATCCCACACCACTCCAGATACTGACTCACTGTGAAGAGGCTGCTGGAGAACCAGGCTGTAGCAGCAGCTGCAAAGCAACTGAGGCTGCTCCTTCAGCTTCACCTGTGGAGATGAGAGCAATTAATAAATTAGGCAAAATAATATTTATATTAATAATTGGATCTTGATCTTTTGGTGCTCCCACTTGCTACCTGAGGGACTTCCACAGACCCAGCTGGAGCTGTTACATTTGGCACTTGAGTTTGGAGCCAAGAAAGGCTCCAGCACTGGCATGGGTTCAGAGGCAAACACACCTGTCCCTGGTCATTCCCTGACAGCAGAAGTGGCAGCTCCCCGAGTGATGTTATCTCCTGGAGATGGGGAATCTGCAGAGGGAGCTGGTAGGAAGCGTGAAGCGAGTACCTGTCTTTGTTCTTTTAATTTCCACATTCACCAGACAAGCAGTGCCCACCCCTGAGCTCACCAGCAGGAGTTTAAGGTAGCTCACACTTCTGGCTGCCTTGGAGAGCCTCAGCAGTGTGGGCAGTGGAGGCTGCAGCACACCCACCCCAGGGGCTGCTCTGCTGGGTCAGCAGCAGGGGGGTGCTGGCAGGTCTCAGGGCACTGCTGGCACTGCACAGGGAGCCCCTGCAGGCTGGGGGGTGGATGGGCTCTGCCAGATTGCCTGCGAGCCAGCAAACACATCAAGCAGAGCCGAGGGTGTCTCCAAGCAGCTCAGCTCCCACAGGTGTTGTTTTTATTTCCAGCATCAGGGGAGCAACGCTGGGACCCTGCAGAGAGGCAGGGGAGAGGGCAGCTTGCCTTTGTTCACTCTGATGTCTTGTGGAGACATCAGAAGAGTCTTTCCCAGTTCTGGCTTCATTGCCTTCTGCAATGCAAAAGCTGCCTAATTAAGGAGGCATAAAAAAATAGATTTTTGCCCTATTTTTTTCTGTAGGAACTAATCTGACTCACTGTATTGACATGCATTCCTTACAGACCAGCTTATTTCTGTTTATCCAGCGCAGCGCACAGCCCTGCACTCTCTTCTGGTTGTGAAACCACAGCACCCAGCTGGACTTTGGTGACTTCCCAATATCTCCACCAGCCTTCCCTTCTTCGCAAGCTCACTGCTAGGAGCCCACTGCTCTTGGTCCAGCTGCTCTGCACTCATGTGGGGAAGTCCAGGACAGCTGGAACCTTTTCAGCAATGATTCATATTTCTACTTTAGTGGGCAGTGGTGGGGAATCTCTGGGGTCATCTCTGGGGGACTATCACAATCTGCAGGAGGGCAAGGTATCCTCCAGTCTAGCTGCTGTTTGGGTAATTATTAGTGGCAATTATTAACAGGGAGAACTAAATCCATCCTCTCCCCAGGGAGTCACTGGTGCTATTTAAAATAGCAGAACAACCAAACCAAACCAGGAGAAGAATCTTAGGGATATCAGCTCTAAAACACAACAACACAGCAATATTCAAACCTTTCAAATAACCTTCAGTTTCGTACATCAGCCTGTTTCAATGAAGAGCCACCCTTATAAAATTCCCCGAAGACCAAAAATCTCTGGTTACTTCCAGCAGTAAAAGTTCTCTCTATGCTAAGGGGAGCTTGCAGATACACCATCTTTGGGCTAAAAATTAATCTAGTTGGAAAACCTTTAACCCACCATGAGCTGGAAGAAAAATTGGCTTCTGGGAAGATGACAACAGGCTGTGTCCTAGGAACTCCCAAGAGTGACTCTGTGCAGTTGACTGAAATGAGTTACCACAAAAGCCCCTGTGATTTGGAAATGGGAGCTGCTGTCAGTAGAATGAAACCTACATGTTCTGTGTAAATCTATCACCTCTGCTGCTCTCCTCAACAAGGTCTTCACTGGAGTTCACTTCACAAACCCTGCATACAGCCCAGAGCCCATCAAATGTGGACAGTCATGGCTACAGACAAAGCACTGAGCGCTTTGAATGGTTCCCACCTGAACACTGAGTGAAATGTGTGCAGCAGCCTGTGGGGTGAAACTGAGCCCCGTGGCAGGTCTCAACAAGCAGGATGTTAACCTGTAATGTTGACATCTGAACAGTGGCAGAGCTGTGCAGAGTCGCAGGGTCCCTGCAGATAAGCAGTGAGAGAGGGATGTTCGTGTACAGCGCCATCTGGCATAGCTGGAGCTGGCCCTAGCCTTTAGTTGCTCTGAAATAAACCCTAGGAAAATGTGGATCCCTCTGTGTTTCACTGATCTATCAGGAAAGATGAATTGACAAGCTAAGGGCATCTTGGATAACAAAACAACAAAATAGCCTCTGGGTCAATGGTGGGAGTGCTGAGGCCATTACTCTTGGATATAATTTCAGAAAGGCGAGGGGTTTTTTAAAGTGATTGAGGTAGCAATTTTCTTTTATTTTTTTATCCTTGTTGCATGAATCTGAGAAATCATCTAAGCAACGCCAATTTACAGATCTAGGCATTAATGATAATTATGATGCATTAATAGGAAAATCGATGTTGTTGGGATGTGATCCAAATTCAGGCCTCCATGTAAGGCACAATCCACATTAATTGAGTCTAATTAAAGATGTTTACTTGGCTATAGAAGAAAAAGAAATTATAAGATGATAGTATTGACACAGATACTTCTAGAAGAAGCAGGGGGTAGGAATAACTTAAGCTGGCATTCACTGCACAGAAGTATCTGTTCTATCTCAGCCTATTTGTCAGTGTTGAGCCAGTTACTGCAGTGGTAATTTAGTCTTCTTGAGGGGTGTAAATAGAAGTTATTAAAATATAAAATGAATATTTATAAATAACATTTTCATAAACAGGCACAACAGATGCACATGCAAAAACTTGTTTGGGTGAAAACAAAGAGTAGTTGCAGCTGCTGGTACACGTGAGTAGCTGCCGGAATTTACCTTGAACACAAAAATGTTGATTTGCATAGTTAAATGTTGGCTTCAAGCAAGCACCTGGATTTGATGCAATTAATGGATCTGGTGGGTGCTGTTCCAATCACTCAAACACCCGTGAAACATACCTACAAAGTAAATGAAAAGACTTAGTAAAGGGTTTTGTTCCAAGTAAGTCTTATGGCTTTATTTACCATCTCATTTTAAAGCTTTGCTGGCTTGGTTGGCCATTTATCTAGGTCTTCAGTAACCCACTGAAGTTCTGGATTCTTATCTTTTTTGGTAATTAGGATTTGCAATTCTAATTCCATTTATTTACAGGAACTAGGGTTTAAGGAGTGCTTGATTCAGGGTCTAATGGGGATGGAGAGGGTGAGCAGCCACACCATGTCGTTACTTCTTTGGGAAACACTGGGATTAAAGCAAGGCAGGACAGCCACATCTTCCACTCTGATGCTTGCAGGATGCCTGACCAGCTGTTTATAAGTCTCAGGGTAGGAAGACAGTGTCTGACCAGGGACTGTGCTTCATCCTAGCCCTTCCCAAGCACTGAGATAGTCGGAATTAAACAAAGGTTTCATTTTGATGTTTTAAAGTGATGACTGCATGTTTAAGCTTCATCAACAGCCACAGAAAGAAAAATACCCACCTCCTGGAAACTTGAGGCTCCTGTATCAGTAATACCTGAAAGTGTTGAGAGTCAAACACAGAAAACTTGCCTCAGCTGAGATTCTCAAGCCTGTAGAAATCACAGAAGTTGAAGGCAGAGCAAAATTCAAGTCTCCCAAGACTCTGCAGCCTTTTAGTAATGAGTCTGGGACTCAGGTGTTACACAGCCATAGGTAATGCTGGTAAAAAGAAGCTGAATTCTGTCTTCCCAACATGGAGGTGACAGACCTGGAAAACACACATGAGGCTTTCTGGGAGAAGAACCTGGTGCTTCCTGCTACTTCAAGGCTCTGGAATGTGCTAGTTGAAATTAGTTTTCGAAAATCATGTTAAAGCACTGGATCCCCTGTTAAAGCATATGGAAACTTTACTGCAGGTGGGCCTGTTAGCAGATCATATTCTGTAATTGCACCTGGTTGGAAACCTGTCTGGAAAGCTCTTTAGGGTGGCTTTTACCACAGGGCTTATGGCCATGGGTCCTGGAGTGAAGTGGTGTGGCTGAGCTTTTGAAAATAAATTGCTACTGCTGCATAATTATTGTTCCTTCATGGTTAAGACAGAGGTTCTCAGGCTCCGCTTTGTGTCTGAGGAGAATGGACTTCAGCACAGAGACAAATACAACCTGGAAATATTGTCAAATCTATGCAGCTGCCTTGGAGCTCCAGTTTCTGTCCTGAATCTGTACATAGCTGGACCTCAGCACTTCATAGGCTCATAAAATGGCAGAATAATTCATACTGGAGGCTCAGAGCATGCCAGGCAGGCATTGTTCCCCAGCTTCACAGCTCTGTGCTGAACGGCATCCAGCACTATCTCCTTGTATTCCTGCCAAGTCTCCTGGTAGCAGCAGCCAGGAGTGTCGGCCGCATCCAAACAAGTATCAAAAAGATCTTGGTTTTCATAGTGTCTGTTTCAAAGCTAGATAGCATTTTAACCCTTCAGCTTGTGTTGAAGTGATGTACATGTATATGCAAGGGCTTTGTGTGAGCTTTTGACAGACCCTAGAGCCTCCAGAGCAGTGATGGAGGATGATGAGAGGTTGAAGGAACGCCCTGTGGCACTGTTCACAACTGCTCCATAGTCTCCATATCACAGTGTGAGCACTCTACTAGCCCACATTCAGCTCACCCAGTGTAACCTTTAATTTACTGTAGAATGATGCACAGTAACACCTACAGGCATTGAAAGGCTGGCAAGTGGCAGGGCAGTCTTTAATTTTACTTTATAGAAACATCCCGGTAATGCCTGGCTCCTGCTGTTCACAACCTCTGCTTACAGACCTTTTTTACCAGGTTCCCCTTAGACATTCTGGCCAAAATCAGTGTGAGTGCTCCTTTTGTCCTCTCCCCTTCTCTCAGCACCATCCCAGAGAAGTGTGGTTGACCTGTCACCCTTTTGTGTCTGCCTGTGCCATTGAAGGTGTAGCACTGCTGTAGCTTCCTTTGCACACCTCCTTGTCCTTGTCCTCGTCCTCCTTGTCCTTGCTGCCTCCAAGTGCAGACTTCTCTCTGACGGCCATAGCAAGGGAGCCATGAAGCATGCTAGCTACACATCTTAAACATGATGACTCAGCACTGCAAGTGTGAGGAATAGAAACCAGGAGAGTCTTCCCAGAGAAGTCAGGGAGTTGGCTAGAACCTACTGTTGTAGTCCAGCAAAAAAGCAAAGTTCATCAGGAACTATTAACTTCTGCAAAGCCAGAGGATTTGAGGCTGTGATGGAGTTCCATCATAGCTTTCTGTTTTCTTCATCTCTCTTATGATCCAGTAGATCCAAGTCTATTTTCTCCCCTCTTCCTCTCAAAAGAAATAAAGGTTTGTTTGCTCTGCTTGATTATCTTCATTGCACATCATGTTTAATATTCCTTTTTTGCCCAAATCAGAAGACACACAGTATGGGAAATTTCTCAGAAGCAGCACTGAGCTTAAACAGGTTGTTCTCCAGAAAGTGTACGAGAAGTTTTGAAGGACAAAAACTACTAGTAGTAGAAAGATATGAAAAATAGTAATAGGAAAAATCTCAGTCTCACAGAAATTGTTTTTAAAATTCTTAAAACAAAGGAGCCTTTTGAGGCACAAGGGAGCCAAGAGCTGAAAATGGATTGACATTTCTGAGTTTCTTTTTTGACATTGCTAGGGTTGATTAAGTGATAATGAGGCCAGAGAGAGCACCAAGAGTCACTGCTTCATCCTACTCCTTCACCCCCTCAGGACTTGTCACCATTGAATAAAGGACAGAAATGATGTTAGAAATGCCTACAGTTTTGAGAATGTGTAAATTAAGAAGCTCGTGCTTCTTCATGCTTTATGGCTGATTTGAGGAAAATCAAATTTTCAGACTGATTCCCACCCCCATCCCCAAAATTAAAGGGGATTGGGTTACATGCTCTTTACTAGTAGGATGTGGAGTCCACAGAGCTGGTGTGTGGACTTTAGTTGTGTTTACATTTCTGTAGACTTAATACAGGAGGTACACAAACTTTGCCCACACACAGACTGCAAAACAAGGACAAATACCAGCTCTCTCCAAAGACAGACACTGAATAATCCAATAATAACTATTACATAAAGTCTTTTTCAACCTCCCTCCTTCTCCACAGCTGAGATTTCCAGTCCTAGGGGGAATGCACATTATAACTTTTGTTGTTGTTGTTGATCTGATTCAGTAAAACAACTTTTTTTTTGTAAATATGTCACAAAAAACTCTCTACCCCAGAACACTAAAGACATGCCCTGACTGGAGAAGTATGTACTATAGGAAAGTTTTGAATATGCATTTGAAAATTACCTAATCGATTGACTGGATTCCCAAGTGAATTTAATTATATGTCTTATTACTTAATTTTGGATTCTTTCATGAGGTTTTTAATATATTCTAATTTTGTGAAGTTTTTTGTGCAAAACTATTTTGATTTAAAATACAAATTATTATGTGGTCAAAATATTATAAAATATTTAGAGTGTAAATAAACTATGACTGAATAATACCCCTTACATTCTAGAAGTTAGTGTCTCCCATTGATTTGCAAAGAAATTATTTGTTGCATAGCTCAGGGAAAGATGAGCTCTGAGCACAGCACCTACAGGGGTTTTAAGTTCTTATTTAATTAGAATATGAGTTAGGTGCATGTATATGAATTATGTGAGTGTATCTCATAGCAGCTGTTTCCAATTTCCTACCATTCAATTGCTACCATTGCCCATACAGCTTAGATAATGTCATAAGATCCTAGGCAATTTTTATCCTGGCTTTTTCAGTTAAACTCTATGAAAAAAAAATTTAAATTGGTTTTCTCTTTTAGCTTCTGGGAGAGAAGAACATAGAATGCCAAACAGAGTAGAGTATGAGTGTGACCTAACTACAGGCCTGATAAAATTTGAGCAAAAGCTCGATGGAATTGGTTAATGTACTTACCTGACTCTATTTATTCCCATTGCTGGAAACATTCAAGGTCAGGTTGGATGGAGCTCTGAGCAACCTGGCCTACTGGAAGAGTCTCATTGCAGGGAGGTTGGACTAGAAGACCTTTAAAAGGTCCCTTCCAACCAAAACCATTTTGTGATTCATTCTATTAGAAAGCGTGGTAAATTCACCACTCATTAAATTGATTTTTTTTTTTTGTGGTTGATTATCAACCCTGTAGCACCTTGCATTCCAACACAAAAAGGTTAGGCTCATTTCCTATATGCCTTCTGAAATGACCATAGCCTAGTACTGAAGCCTTCCCATCTGTCTTGAATTGCAAGCCATCCTCAGGAGGAAACAGACTTAATGCAAACCATATTTAAAGACTTTGTACCTACAGTGTATCTAACTATACAATACTTTTATGACACCAAGCCAAAACTTTTGAAGAGCCTGACTCCTCTTTATCCCTGGCTTTCCACTAATTTTGAATCATCAGTTTTCAACGACCAGCTTCAAGCTGAGCTTTGCTTATGTATCTCATTGCCCATGAACAGCTGGAGTAGAATTTACCTCACATGATTTCTGGTGTCTGGGGCCACCACCGAGTTTTCTTAGAGTTAATGTGGAAAACCGGGTACATCTGCAGTGCTTTGGTTCATCCTCTCCTGTCTGCATTCCCATTCCCTTGCTCTTAATATGTTTTGTTCCCTGAATTACAAGTGTAAAACACAGCAGGGCAGATGCTGCATGTACCTTCCTTCCAATGCAGAGGAGATGAGTTGTATGGCCCCTGATACAGAGCCTTGGCTGCTGCCTGTATTGTTTGGAGTCTTTTTGCTTGAGAGGTTGTCTGATTCCATCTCTCATGCATCAGGCAGGACAAGGGCCTGTAAGTGCCCTGAATCCTGAATCCAAGAGCCTGTAACTGCCCTGAATTCTGTTTGCTGCTGCATGGAGCCCCACCAGGCTAGCAGAGCTTCTCAGGGGGAAGGAGAGGCATAAAATTTTGTGCCTCTAGCTACCAAATGGATAAGTGCCCTGAATTCTGTTTGCTGCTGAATGGAGCCCCACCAGGCTAGCAGATCTTCTCAGAGGGAAGGAGAGGCATCAAATTTTGTGCCTCTAGCTACCAAATGGTATGCACAGCACCTAATGCCACTGATTTCCTTCCTTAGCCATGGCAAGGACAGGACTTGTAACTCAACAGAACATCAGGAGGCATTTTCATTTAATTCCTCAGCTCTTTTCAGTTGTGCACTTGAGTGTTCAGCTGTTACCATGCTGAAATGTGAAAAACTTAGCCAAGAGGTACCTTCAGCTATTGTAGCTGTTGGCTCACTCCTGGGAGAGGCAGGACTGTGTAATTTATCTCATGTTTCTTCTGTGTAAGAAGAGCATATTTTCAAAATCAGAACTCAAGATGGGTTTGTGGTGAGAGTGCTGAGATTCCTGAGATAGCTCTGTGCCAGTGCCCTGGCTGTCTGTCTGATAAACCCTGCTGGAGCTGCCCTTGGCACCCTCCGACCGCCTGGCAAGTGGGTATATTCCTCTCAATGGAGTGATTTTCCAGTACCAGAGCTGAACGGGAAAGTGAACCTGGAGGCACAACTCATTGGGCTAGCACCTGTGGAATGTGAAAGGAATCCAGACACTTAATTCCTGGGTAGCTCTCTGGAAAATCCCTGCCTTGCTGCTCTCAGTAGCTTTAGCATGCAAGCCTGAGCAGCTGGCATTGCCAACGGGTGGGTGCCGGAACAGCTGAGAGAGGGCACACTCATGGGACATTTATCTTTGCAAATGCTTCATCCCACAGCAGAGAGGCTGCTTCAGAGAGCTGCTATTTTCCTGGCAAATCTGTGATTAATGCCATTGGTCTCAGTAATTTTGAAAAAATAATAATGAAAAAGGAGGGATATGTCTGATGAAATCCTCTGTGAAGAAAATCCTGGCCATTTTAGCAGACATGAAATGTTGGGTTGTGATCACTCCTGTTGGTACCCCACAAAGGAGGCAAAAGGCACACAGCTCTGTAAGGATTTGTCCCTCTAACCTTGTCAAGTGAGACCCCTTCTACAACTCACAGGGATCCCCAAAAGGCAGTACACCCTACCTCATCATAGTATCTAGGAGCAGCAGAGTGAACCACTCTCTACAGGGCTCTGTCTTAGGGGGGAATATGGCAGAGCCAACACCTGACTTAAAATGACCATATTTCGGTGAGAGGAACCCACCCTCCTGTGTTCATAAACGTTTAGTTCACATGGCTGAAGCATATGGACTGTTGTGTTTATAAGTTCACTACTCACTATGCACCTAATAAGGCAGGTCTAGTTAAAATATACAGAGTAAAAAAGGGATCTTTTTCCTTGTGTCACCACCCCTCTGCAGCACCACTGCAAGCACCACAAATATCACTACATACAAGTAGCTCAAGTGGCCCCAAGATGTCTTGGATTTACTCTCACCTCCAGCTAGAGTATTAAATCAGAAGCTGTGCCTCTGAAGTGAAGGTCAACCATCACTCAGAAAGTTCCTGATGGGGTGTCATTGGCTTCTAAATCAACAGCTTCCTTAAAGAAAAAAACTCTTTTAGGAACAAACAGCTCCCTTGTCAGCAGATGCTTGGCCAGCACACAGGCAGATGCTAATGACTTCCAACAGGGAGAAGGGTCAAACTTAAAAATCCCATAAATTTCCTGACCTAGATAAGACCAGTCTCATCACGGTTGAGAATGGTATCACCATTAAGACCCCAAAATCATGATTACTGTCATGTTTAGAGCTGGTAATGAGAAATATCTGTTGAATCTGTTTATATTGCTTTGTATAAAGCATTCTTGTCACTATGTGTGCTGCAGGAAATTACTTACTCACTGAACAAATTGCAATATGAGGTTGGAGTATGACTTCCCCAAGTGGGAAAGCATTTTACCCTGACAAAGGTTAATGACTTGCTGGCAGTTCAGCCAGGTCATTATCAGCGATATCTGGTTGCTGCTAGGCTGGGAAAGGACGGCCCCTGCCCACCAAAAAAGCCATCATCATCCTTAGACAGCTGAAGGCAGACATTAGCCTTGGGGCAGCAGTGTGGAAAATGTTCCCCGAATAAATTAATACCGATAATCCCGGGAGCAGAAGTGACTTAAAGAGAAGCCTGGGGTCCACAAGGAAGGGAAAGTAAAAGAACTGAGGTTTTCTGTCAGGAAAGAGTATTAAAGACATGAATCTTAGGTAAAAAGTAGGTCCTGAGATACGGCTCATTAGGTGAGAGCGAAAGGAGTTCTTGGAGCGGATCGGCTGATAAGCAAATAAGTGCTTGTGCTTTTGTCTTCCTCCCCTAAGTCCTTTCAGGGTGTTGTTTGCATTTAGGCTCTGTAAATAGGCACAAGTGTCTGCTATGTATTAAACTGGTGTTAAGGATGGGGAGAATGTGTCTGAGGCACCTGGCAAACAGCAAAGCTATTCCCTGTTGCATGGCTGTTGCAATCCTTAACCATACACAGTGCCCCAGCTGTGTGCTGAGTTCATTTCTGTGGGCATTTAGCTGGAAAAAGAGGTGTTCTCAACACAGCTGTGGGGCTGTATATTTAGGAACGAGAAGGAGGAGGATCTGCCTGGACCTTTCCAGCGACCTGCGTTAGCTGGGAAAGGATATAATGCTCCAGCAAAACAGTAGGAGAGTGTTCACACCCCCAGGGTTTTAGCAACAGGCACATGTTAACAAATAATATTGCATTTCAAGTAGCAGGACTCCAATGAAATGAGTAAACTGGCAGAAGTTTAGGATCAGATTATTTTCATTCCCTATAGGAATTTTACTTACAAGAATCCTGCATGTTGCCATGGTTTAGCTCATCACGTGTATGTTAACATCTTTAAGGTGGGTATGATTTCCTAAGTCTGTAAGGATGTCTCTAAGTAAAGGGCTCTCATTTGCAGACATAATGAGTACATGCAGCTCTCAGGGAAATGCCTCTGAAAAAATTCAGCTGTTCATACCTGTACTGTGAGTTTGTCCATGCACTCAGGACGGTGTTACAGTGATCGCAGCCAGCCAAAACTTTGAACTATTCCTAGTTCCTTTCCTCTTCTTTTGTCAGGGACACATCAGCACATATCAGATGAAGGTGTCCCACATGATGTGACTGCTGACACCCATGTGGTGGCTCTGGCTGGGATGGGGTTAACATTCCCCTGGGAGTGCTGTGCTTTGCACTTGTACCCAGGAGGGAGCTGGTAACACACCACGTGTTGAGCAGCACCCACACAGCACCAAAACTGTCTTTCCAACACCCCCATGGGCCGGTAGGAACTCCATAGGAATATTCCATAGGAATATTCCATACCATATGGCATTGTGCTTAGCAATAAAAGGTAACAGAAAATGGGCTGGGGGGATGATTCATTGCTGAGGCATTTGTCTTCTGAAGCAGCCACTTTGCACACTGGATCCCTACTTCCCAGGAAGTGTCTGGACATTGCCTGATGATTGGAAGTAGAGCAAACGAGTCCTTTGCTTTTGCTTTGCTTCTGCACATAATCTTGGCTTGCTTTTCTTTTTTTCATTTTACTGCCTTTATCTTGCCCCATAAGTTTTTTCATCTTATTTTCTCCTGGTGTCCTGCTGAGGAGGGGGAGTGAGAGAGCAGCTGGGTGTGCATTTGGCATCCAGGCAAGGTCAGCCCACCACACCAGCTATGGTACATTTGGTCCCAGATGACTGAATGTGGTTTTTTGTCATATTCCCAGATGAATGACTGGGAAAAGTCTGTGCTCAGAAAGACAACTTACAGTTCTTTAAAAATTAAAACAAATGTATGAGGGAGAGAGTACTTCCATCCTGTGTTCAGTGGAGCAAGACTGTCTCTATAGGATTGTATTACCCACTGGTTTCTTCTCCTCATGACAGCACTTGTGCTAATAAGGCTGACAGAGGAATGATGTGAGTGGCGGCCATCCTCTCCTGCAGACCTGTTCTTGTGACCCCATGGGACTTCTCGAGCACCCACCTATGCCCATGTGTATTTGCCCTGACCAAAAATATGAAGAACATAATGGAATTGATGTTCAGTTCAGTTGAACTGAAGCAATATAAATCTAATACTGTCATTGGCAGGATGTAATACTGTCATTGGCAGTATTTAGCACAGTGACCTGAAAACCTAATCCAAATTGATCATTTTTTTACATGTTGTTTTGGATTTTTTTTCATTTTATATATCAGCTTCTTCAAACCTGATGAATTGTTATGTGATTAAGGGACCTGCTCAGAGATAAGAGACGACAAATTTGTCAACCATATAGATTGATGTGCAACTAACTGAGTAATTTTAGCACCTTAGTACTGCAGGTCTTCTATTTATAAAGGGATGATATTTTTCCCTTCCTTCTGTGGAGGGAGTTGCATAGAATGCAGCAAACACCTGTAATGATCTTCAATGATTTTGGCTGCTATAAAACCCACAGTATTAATGGAGCCTCAAAATTTTGTCCCAATGGAAGCAAGGACTTATTAAAAAATAACATTAAGGAGAGCATGCTCTATAATGTGTTTAAGACCTATATTAAAGACTCCATTAAATTCCTATTGATATTATTGGTGATTTTCCTTTTCACTCAGTGGGATTGACTCCATATACCTCATACTCATACTTTCAGTTATTATCTCAGGCTGGAGGAGTTGCTACTCCTTCCTCTTTGCCATAAATATGTAGCTGGAGCTTGTGAGGTCCTTGGCTGCCTGGCAGGCCTTCAAAATAAGGCAGGCAGACTGGAGTAGTAGCTTCTTTCTCACCCTTCTTATGTGGCCTTTCCTGTTTGTATTTCCATGGCAGAGCCACTGGTGGTTACTGATTTTTTTCTCTAGTACAGCAGTCCTTGCAAACACTGAAAGCTGCCAGCTGCCTCTGCCCGTGCATCTGCAGTGGTGAAACTCACCCCAAACTTTTTGTGCCTCTTCCAATCCCTAGAGCTTTAGTGATTTGTGGATGCTCATGGAGAGAAAAACACTAAACAGGGCTTTGGAGATATGGTTTCAGACTTGTATCTCTAAAATGTAACTGGCAGCAGAAACACTAAGGAAATTCTGAACTCACTCCTCAGGTGTCTGCCTTGCTGTGGTGCAGCAGCCATTGTAACATGTACAGCCTTGGAGGGACTAAGTGGGTGTGAGAGCGTCTGTGGCTCCTGGGCACCTGTTGGTTTCACTGTCAGAACCAGAAAAGGCTTATTAACAGACATGATGTAGTCCATTTATTTTAGTCAAGGATTTTCAGCCATGCAATTTGATTTGCCTGTGGGTGACAGGTTATACTGGACAGTTCCTTATTCAGCCTCAGTTTTCTAATGTTGTAGATCACAACCTTATCTTGCTTGTTCCAGAGCCCTCCTCCCAGTTCACCCTCCTACACAGCATACAGTTGCTTTATTTTTAGATAATTAACCTTTTCTTTTTCCAGCAGTAGATAAAGTGCAGGGCTTCATAATTGATGTGCTGTTGTCTCTGACTTCTCCACACCCCCGTGGGGGCTTTCAATCATCGTTAGAGCTGGAGTCTCAGTCTGAATCCATGACATAGTGCTGTCTTATTATTTACCCTGAGTGGAAATGCAGCAGAGATCGATGAAATGAATGATTATTATTACCCAGAACTGACTGGAATTGAGATGCTGAATGATGCACCCAAATGAATTTTTAAAAAGGCCGAGGTGCACAGAGGCTGTGCAACACCAAGTATCACTCAAAAACACAGCTGTTGTTAAGAGGTGAACATCTGACTGCAGATGGATTTTCAGAACCTAGTTAGCAGAAAAATACGAGAGATTTTATTGACTAAAAAATTTCTCAGGAGGCATATTTATAAAAGCAGCACCTAAATATTGAAATAAAAGGTCATGCCCAAGTCTTCAAGTAAAGCCAAGAGGAAAAGCTATGTCCTAGGAAAGTCCTGTCCCACAAGCCTAATTTCAACAAGCAGGCCTTGGAAATCAGTTTATTGGGTACTGGCTGAATGGAATTTTTATCCTGGGGTACGGGGCCTTTTAATCTTAAGATCATTGAGGGGTTTGCCTTTTATGAGAGCTGTAAATAGAACGTGGTTCAGGACTGCACATAGTTTTTTTCTTTCTACTTGTGACACTTGTAAAGTCAGCGTGACCTGGGATTGCATCTGATTTTTCTAGGAAATGGGATTCTGTACTGTATCTGTACTATATCGGAGTCTGACATTGCAGGTGCAATGTAATAGTGTGCAGATATAATAAAATCTGCTGCTTGCTGTGCTCCCTTAATTTGAATTAATCTGCACTTTGATTAGAAGTAAGCATTATCTGCAGAAGAGAGAAAAGGAAAATATTTACTTTCTTCAGCCATAGATAGAAATTCACAGGGTTTCTTCAGATTCCTTTCCAAACCCACCATCATGCCCAGTCCTCTGGACAAAAACATGATTTTACTGCAGTGGTCAGGACTCACAAGCTCAGATTACTGGAAAATGAAGGTGAGATTGTCAGACCAATTGCTTGATGCCCAAGAGATTTAAGTGCAGTCTTTGTTTCCACTGTGAATAGTCATTCCCTAATGTAGGAAAGAGAGAGAAGACTCTGTTCACTGGGCTGACCCAATAATGCAGCTGAGCCTTCACACCTCACCCCTAAAACTCAAATGCTCTTTACTCTTTGCCATGTCTCTGCAGAGCACCAGCTGTGACCTGGTGAAGGTGTCAGGTGGGAAAGCAAGGAACTGCATGACCTGTTCTCCATCGCCTCCAGGTCTCGCCATCACCTCCAGGTCTCTCCATCTTCTTACCCCCTCCCTGCACCAGCCCTGTAGCAGCAACAACACACAAGGGCAGGGAGCAACCATGCAAATGGGAAGGGAGACAGAGGGCCTTGCCCCAGCCTTGCTCTGCACAGCCTGTCTGGACTTTTATTGAGCCATCCAGAGGCCCGCCTGCCCACACTGAGTGAGTGCATTTTGTTGTGGTTGTTATAAAGTACATTGGAAACATGTGTGTCTAGAAGGGCACACTAAACTCCTGCATCTCAGTTGCTGTGCATTTTTTCTGCCCTGTTTTATTTCAATTTAATAGGACAAAGGAGACATTTCAATGAGGATCTCTGGCTCCCTTGTGTTTCTCTGTTTTCTTCAATGGGCTTCAGGAATGCGTATCAGTGTCAGAGCAAACACAGGGCTTATAGGTTCACAGGGACTATTTTGTTCTGGTTAATCATCCCAAATGGCAACCCAGGGTAGCATCCCCTCCCTTTAGGACATCTCCAAGTGACTGTGAAAAGGGGGTTCATCTCTAGGGGAGCATTTGATGTCAGGGCAATACCTAATGAGGAATGTCTGTCTTTCTCAGCAGTGCTTTCTGGATATTCTATCTGTCAGAGTCACATTCCCATATCTACTCATGGGACAAGTTTTGTGCATTGCCCAGGGCTCCTGGCTACCTATCTGAATGGGTAATCTCTTGGTTATTGCCAGTGACACTTAGGACCTGATTCTATATAAAGCACCTGGGAGCTACCTGAGGTTTTGCAGGATCAGTCCCTGGGTTTATGGACAGGTTCCATTTTGCCTTTGTTTGGCTCCTCTTTGTGCAGCCCTGAAATCAGGAGCTGATCAAGGAAAGAAGCCAGATATGTCAGGTTTCATTATGTCCTCAGTTCCTGATAAAGGTTGAGGATTGAGCAGCCCAGTTCTCACAGTTTCCAGCTTTAATCAGCTGTTGTGCACAAAGCAGTGTTTAAAATGTTGCTTACACCTTCCCCTGCAAATAAAAGAAGTCTGTGCCTCTGACAGAAGGTATAAAGTATTATGTTTATTCAGTGGAAGATAGCAATCATGAACGTTAGGCTGAGTTTAAAAGCCTTGGACTTTAAGGGAAATTGACTTCAGTTTAATAGGAAAGAAGGGGAGAGGTGGAGGGAGTGAGAGGAACAAGAAGGAACTTTCAAACAAAAGTGTTCCAAAACCCCATGAATAGGAGTTTAATTTTGCCTGTTAAGCTTAAACAACTTTCCATTAACATTCCTTATTGAGTACCGTAAATGGAAAAGGCAAATAAACATTAGTCTGTGGCCTGATGTGTCGTCAGTGATGCTGTTCACATGAGTTTTTTTCCTCTGTCAATGAAAGGGAAGGTGCCAGCAGCACCACTGCTTGCCAGCGTGGTCAGACTCTGAGCTGCATCTCTGTGCAAAGCAGGCAAGACAAAAAGCCTTGTTTCACCTCCATGCTGCCTAGAGTGGAGACTGATGTGGGGGCTTATAAAGTGCACCCTAATGGCTGCCAAAAGAAAGCCTTCTGCCAGCACATCCCACGTTACCTTCCCTGAGCTGGGCATGTTCTGTTTTGAAAAGTCAGTAGAGTTTTCTGGAACCCACCATTTTCAACTTCACAGCTGTAATAAACAAAGACATCTCTTTCATTTCCAGTTTGCATTTTATTGACTTATTTATTCTTATGCCAGCATTCACTGTAGTAGTTCTACTCTCTCTCTCTCTCTTGTGTTTGGTCCTTCCTCCTCCTTACTGGTTTAAAATACATGAACATCAGTTATATCCCCTTTTAAGACTTCACACTGAACTAGGTAAAGTCTTCTAGATCCTTCTTACAAAAACAGTCTCTTCATTGCACTCAGGTCTGCAGCATGACTCAGCAGACTCATATCACCAAGCACTTTACCCACTTTCTCATAAATACTTGTACCTTTCATCTCATCTGGGAATTTGTCCTACCACTGACATTGCTTTCTCTATTGCTGCATCTTTCTCTGCCTTGCTTTCCTTGCCATTGCTGCAGCTTCCTCTGCTTTGCTTTCCTCTTGCAGTCGGCACAAATTGGTGTGTAGGAGAGACACTTTCAGTCTTGCCCTTTCACCTCTTAGTTTAAATTTCTTCTTATCAGCAGCAATACTCAAAGGCAAGCAAAAGAAACTTTCTTATGCAGAAAACACTTTTAAGAACATCCTGAACCTGTTTCAGTATTCCCCAGATTCCTGACAGAAAAATGTAGGGGTATGAATGTATATGTCTTCATGAGCAAAAGGTGACAAAACTCCCTATATATTTATTGAAAAGTTAGAGCTTGATTCAAATGCTTAAATGTAACTGTCTGATCCTATTTATGACACCAGAGGTCATCTAAGACATCTTCACTAAGCTTGGAGGTATGACACAAGAGCACCACACGTTTCTGGAAAAGCATCTCAAACACAGGTGTGCTCCTCAGGGGTGTCTGGAGGCCCGTGCTTGTCTAGCAGAGTCAGGGCAAGGAGCACAGATCTATTCAAGTCACCTGCACCTGACTTCCAAACAGCTCTGCAGACTCTGCTGACAGTGGAGCCCAATGTTAATGAGCCACAGGAGCTGTTGGCAGAGGCAGGAGCTCTGACACACAGTTCCCATGCATGCATCCAAATACCTTGTCCCTTGGCTGAATGTCAGTGTTTGTGCTTAACTCAGGTTGCAGGGCTCTGAGGGGGCAGTTCAGAGCATCCATTAACTGGGTAAGGAATTTCTGCTGCTGGAATCAGATGCTTCCCGTGAGATCATATTTCTATGGAGGAGTGAATGAGGAGAGGAAGAAGACAGTAAAAAAAAACAGGAATGGAGGAGTTGTATGGGACCTTGGCTTATAAAACAGGTGCCCATGGCAAATATTTGTGGATGGGTGGATTATGAGTCAGTGACCTTTCAGTTAAAAGGCAGTATAAGCAAAGAAAAGCTGCTAAGTATGATTTTTTTTATTATTTATTTAAAAGGAAAAAGCCTTGACAGACTGAAGGAGCTAATTATCAAAGACAGCTAATCTCACAATTTGAATGTTCGTGTGAATTTCAATCAAGTGTAGAAAATACCTTAAACTTCTGTTCCAAGAAAGAAGAGAAAAACCAGCAGAGAAGGACTGCTATCATAACTGGATGAATAATCCGAGTTAAAGAATCCTAGAAACAAACAGGAAACAGAGAGAAAAATACGAAAATGAAAGCAAAGAATTTATCTTAAAAGTTATAGAGGTAAAAGCAAAATTTTGCAAACCCCAAGTGAACTTTAGACTTCAAAGGTTGTGAGAAATGATGACACCTTCACTGGTTATACAAAAAATAGAGAAGTAAGAAGTTGAGCATTACGGGGTGAACATTAAAGATATTGTAACTTTGCTTCCAAAACCTAAGTAAATGTGTTGCCTCTGTTTTCAAGCACTTGGGGAGAAGGGCAGTGGTTAATGCAAATGAGGTTAACTACATGGAGCTCAGGGGTTTATGAATTCATGAATGGATAACCTCCATCACTTGACTTTGAAAAAAACAGCAAACAACACCAGGCTTGGTAGCAAAATTTTTAAAATAAAACTCACAGTTTAGGGGTGATATTACAGAAATAGAGAACTGCAAAGGTAATATCCGTGTTTTAGAAATGTGAAAAATGTGACATGGAAAAACACAGGCTTGTTCATCTGATCTCAACCAACCACAGGTCCTTAGAATGAAATAAAAGAATGTGGATAACAGGCAAATGAAGAAATGCAGCACACTAGACTTAAGTGACCTTTCCTTGGTAGGACAATTAATTTTCTGAGACAAAGAAAATTAAGCGAATCATGCCTGTCTATACTTAAGTGTAGCATGTGAAAGGTGCTACACAGGCAATTGTTAGGTGAGCTGGAGAAGGGGATTAACAGAAGAAATGTTACAGAGAACTGGCTAAACTTGGGTCATAAATGAATTTATCATTGAAAGTCAAGGCATGATAAAGGAGGCTGGTGATTTAAGAATTTCTTGCTAATGCAAAGAGAAATCAGAGCATCTGAATAAAAAAGGATGCGATTCGAGGTTCAATTAACAAAAGAGCATTTTTTAAGAAAATTACTGAAAGGCCAGCTGACTAGAAGGCAACTGCAGCAAACAAGCCGGGAGAAAGACAAATGTAATCTTAAACATATCAGTATATCCAAAAAACACAGGAAAGCAAGTGTGCACTTTTAGAAGACATTGGTGAAATTTTAGGTGTAATATCCCAATTAGGTACAACTAGGTTTTATTTGGTTTGGGTTTTTTTAGGTTTTTTTTCAGCTTAGTTAGAGCAGGTGACCAGGATGCTTTAGAGCATGTTAGATTTGTTTATTCAGCCAATGGTGGTTTCTCTCACTCCAGTTTTCTTCATGTGACTCAGAGTCTCTCCTTCACATATCCCAGCAAGTCCTGCCAGTACTGCCTGGCAAAAGCCTGCAACCTTTGTGCCACCTCTGCTTTCTGCATGATTTTATGTCCCAGATACCAACCATGGCTTTTCTGGGAAATGGTAAATCATAACTCTGGACTGACACACGTATCTGTAACTGCAATTAAGTTATTTTTAAAACATCCCTGCCTCTCCTACGCACGGCATTTGGGGGGGAGTGCAGATTACAGTGCATCTGAGGCACAGTAATGGCAGTGGGCTGGGCTGGTTCCCACTCAGGCTTTTGCCTTTCTACTGTTGTCTTGCTCACCATGTCCTGATTCACCACTGCAAGAAAAAACAGCTGTTTTGGCTGGCTTTGCAGACTGTTTGACCTGATGATACGTGGTAATAAAACCATCCTAAAACCTTTGCTACTCAAGGTTAGTGTGTGAATTTGTGCTAGCTGTTCCTGAGTAACTTCACAGAAGAGAAAAACAAAGGATGTTTTGAGGTTTTAAACCTTAAATCAAGACTCTTGAGATCAGACCAGAAATAGCTATGAAATAACTACAGATAAAAATTAATGGCTGGCACAAGTTTTGGTGCAAATAACAGATTTATCTGCAGGCTCTTCTGGTACATCAGACTTCTTAAAACAAAAAGCATTAGAATAGAAGTCAAGAGCAAAACTCAGCAAAATTTACCTACAAAAACACAGGCTCTACCTGAGAAACAGAGGACAGCCTTCTGGAAGCAGTGATGAGCTCTGCAATGGCAAGTGTGGGGTAAAGGAGAGCTGAAAAAGTAATTCTTGCTTGTATAAACAGGCAGGCAATAAGTAAGGAACATGGTTCACCCCTGTGAAAGCATATCTGGTGCTGGTAGTCACAACTCCAGCATCGGTTTCATAAAGGAGGAGACAATAAAGAAAGGCAATAAAAAATTACTCATGGGCTGGGAAAAATGCCTGCAAATATGAGATTGAAATTTTATCAAAGAAAGGGCTGGGAAGTCACTGTACTAGAGTAGGCAATTATGTGGGATCAGTAAAAGATGCTTCTGTCTGGTTGCAACATGAGATGGGAAGAGATACTGGAGAGAAGCACAGATTCCTGACCCCATTGCCAGAATATATGGATGAGCTGATATATATGGTACACAGGCAGCCCAACTACATAATCTAATGGTTCTTCTTAATCCCAAATTCTGTGAATCTTTGAATCATAAAGCAAAGACCTTTCCCCCTTCAGGATTCCCATCCCTCACCAGAGGATAGAACAAAAGTCCTCCAGAAGCCTTTCCACCGGGTTCAGGGGCTGTAGGCCAAGGCCGCAACACAGCAGTGACATACTTCTCTTTAAAGAAATATCAAATAACAGTATTGGCCTAAGAAATGTCCATGTTTCCAGGGAAGTGAAATTAAGATTTTGAAAGACAGATCAATGCTGTCTTTTTGACCCACAGTGACGCAGGAAGCCTCACCCAAACAACCCTTACAGATCCTGGGTGGCATGCTGGGGTGCTGCTGACACGACTCTGAGCATCTCTGAGGGAATTAGCCCTTCACATTAATTTTCTGGCGGGCAGCTTAGGACCAATCTCTTCTATATATTACCTTTGATCTGCAATTTTATTACTTTTGCCAGGGCTTAGCTCACTGCATTGCCATATCCTCAGGTAAAAACCATGTGAGCTCCATTGTGCTGCACAGCCAGAGGGATGAGCTTCTCCTCTCAACCCTAGCACAAAGCTCGAAGGTTAAAGCAGTTTTGAGCTCCTCACTGGGACTGACTAGCTAATTATCAACTCCAATTTCATGCACTGTTTTTATCCATTTAGCTCCTAATGAAAGGCTTTGATGCTGCATTTAACAGAAAAATTCCAGTTCATGCTCACCTGCTTTTTAAATCTCCTTTGCCATGAGTGGAGAGATGCACTTTTTTCAGGAGGCTGAGACCTCCTCTCTGCTGAGCTGTTAAATTCATTGTTAAGTGCTATAGCAGCAAGAGTACATTGTGTTTTTCACCATAAGGGCTTTAAACTAGCCAGGTTCTACTTACATATGTGCTACAGAAAAGGACAAGGATGAGGAAAGACCCAGGTGCAGATTTCTCTGTCCAAGTGCTGCTGTGTGGTGGCACATGAGAGGTGGACAAAGGAGCACAGTCCCTGCTGTGGTCACTGGTGGGAGATTTCAGTGGATGTTGCTCTTCTGGAGGTCTCTCACTCTCCATTGCCATTGTGGTTTTAAATGACATGGCAAATTTAGGCCATTGAATCAGGTGATAAAACTGGTAACCATGCAAGGACAAGAACAGCAGTTGGAGTCTGGTGCATTCTGATTCCATAAATCACACCTGAATTTCACCAGGCTTGCTTCTTTGAAGAGTGTCTTCTTAGGACCATGTGTAGGACAGCACAGGATTAAACACATGTTTAATCCTAAATGCATAGTTCCCTGGATGCATCAAGGGGAGGAAACTGATTTCCTACAGTGCTGCAGTGGATGTGGCCAAGAAAGATTATGTGTAACCTCAGTCTGGCAGTGATCACTATCCAGGCTTGTGACCCTGATTTTCCTCAATTATGTCATCAGGATAATTATTTTTCCCCCATTCTGCCTGAAGACACATTTCAGTTCCAATCTGTCCCAGCTGAAACAGCTCAGCTTGATCTGGCAAAAAATAGCCGGAAGATTTCATTACACTTAATGTTTAACTTTGACACTGAGTATCTGAATGAACCCTTTCTTTCTTTTTATGTCTTCAAACATAATGGAACCTCCCATCTTCCTCTACCTCCACAGCACTGCAGAAAGAGCTCTTGCCAACTACATCACCAGCTGATAGTGGGGAAAATATCCATGTGATTTCATAAAAGCAGTATGGAGGGACAGAGACTTTCTTACTGTTCCCAGGAGAAGATCCCTGGGTGCATCTGGAGATTGAGATGTCCAAATGGTAGAGTGGGATGAAGTTAGACTTGGAGAGGCTAGGAGACAGGTTGTGTCTGCACATATGGCACACAATGATCTCCTCTCTGCTGGGTGCCTCTTTACTGGGGGTTCCTCCCTAGGAAACTTCAAATAGAAAGCATGAAGAGTTTGGGCCTTTTTTGTTCTTTGCTGCAGAAAAGAAAACGGCCAAGCAGCATAGACAGCTCAGTATCAAGGCCTCTGGACTTTCTTGGTTTTTGAACTAAACCACCAGACTTCAGTAAATCCTCCTATTTCAGCATCATTTCAAAGCAAAAGTAAGAATCTTAGGGTTTATCCAAGACCTAACTGCTCAGAAGAGCAATTTTGTTTCCCTTAAAATTCAGGCTAAACAGTTTCAAGCCTCCAGAGAATTTACTTAAGCCTTGTCAGGTTCTGAAAAAATGACTTTAATAAAGGTAAATAATCTCTACTAAAGAGACTGCCCATCCTGGAGAGGTGTTTACTAGGGCCAGCTAAAAACAGAGCCATAACAGCCTTGGGTAGTAGTCCCTCAACACCCCATGGAGCCCCCTTCCCCTTCCAGCTGACTAACCCTGTTTGAAAGCCTACTGCATCCTCATTTTCTGTGTATGCTACTGGGGTATAAAGGACAAAGGAGAGGCAAAGTGTGCAAAGAACTGCTCCTGAAGATGGCTGGAAAACTGCAGTCAGTCTGGCACAGCCCACCTCCCACACAGACCCACAGCAAGGGTTAATGAAATCAGAGTAGATCACAACACTCTGGAGTGCCTGTGTTCTGCCATGCAGCAGCCTTGTGAAGGGAAGGTTTGAAGCTTTAACTGCAGCAAGAAAACCCTCCCTACAAAGAAAACACACAAGGAAAAAGGTGAGAGCTTACAGTCTGACACCAGTGACTTTACGCCATGTCTCAATAAGGCAGGCAGCTTGTCTGGCCGGCATGCTATCCAGAGGTGATATCAAGTATTGATTTATTTCCAAGAAACCTTAATTACATTGTTCAAAGTCTTAAAAAAGAAAGAAGGTCTTGGAGTTATCAGCAATTCAACACCAGGCAACTGATAACAAAACCCATCAGTGATTTTGAACTGTTTTAATACACTTCTTGATATGTTTCTTAGAAAAAAACCAAACCAAATCAAAACAAAACAAAACCCAAAATGAAACAAAAAAAACCAAACAAAACAAACAGGAGACAATCATCAACAGATATGCTCTTTTAATCTAACTAACCATTGCAGAATGCTGGCAGCAGCTTGTTCCATTACCTCCTCACATTGTCAAGGCTTTATGCTTCACTTATCTGAACAGATGAGCAGACAACCTCTATTTCCAGAGCATCCTTTGGATTTTTTTGGTGTTTTGAATTAGTGATGCAAATCTAATTTTGCCAAAACAGGCCTAGACTTCATTACTGAAGGAGCACTTTCTATGTGGATTAAAAAGGCTGCATTGTGTCACTGTCTGATGTCAGGTGCAGAAACGCCCGATTTATCAGAATATTAAATGCCACAGCCTGTTGTGGTTTCTCTGTAGCCTACAGAGTGTACATTTGCAGTTCTGCAGCTGAATTCCCTTCATCAAACACCTCATTACCTTGGCAAAGTGAAGGGAAATAGCAACTTAAATACTTCAGGAATATGCTGCTTATACATTAACTCATGAGCTGTAGCCATAGGAATCAGACAAGCACCACAGCGTATATTTTGTTTAATAGAAAATCAAACCAGAAAAAAATATATTCCTGTTGATTCTGGGATGTCACTCCTGACAGAAATGAGTGTGAGGGACAAGGAATTATGTTGGTAAAGAATTCAGTATTTTTATACTGAGGTACCTGAGAGCAAGTCTGAGGTGTGTGCTCCCACTCTGTGCTGAAATAAAACACGGGTATGTGCCACCCACCCCCGCCAGGCTCTGGTGTCCCCAGTGGGTGTGCGGGCTGGGCAAAAGCTCTGACAGTCTGAAAAGTCTCTCATCTGCACTTCCAAGGGAATATGATCCCACAGTATCCCCCATGCTATTGGGGGATACTGGCCAATTTAAACATAGACCAGGTTTTCTTTCATACTGAGTAAAATCTGAGTGACCTTGTAGAATTGCTTCTTCTTTTGTGGATGGGCTATCCACGAAATCAGTGTAAATCAGTGTGGGGAATTTTTAACTATTTAGCAAAGTATTTGTAATGGAACAAACATTGGAAATTACAGATGTAATTCTGTAGAATTCCAATAGAAGGAAACTTATAGGAACACAGGAGCAATCTTCAGGGTCAGCCAACATACCATCCCTTGTGACACTGTCCTTTTGCAGTGAAATTGCCAAAGAGAAAACTAAATTGCAAAATATCTCTGTGCAGTAGGGACAATGCATAATCCCTTTAGCACAGGGTCACTAGGAACAGAATATAGGGCTATTGAGGCTTCAGAAGTTATATTTTATCTTGAAACACTTCTGCCTCAGAGGAATCATTGCATGGAAACTCTCTACCTCTGAAAACAGAAAATGCTCCCAAATTCATCTGGAAAGCCTTTGTCATTGTTAGCATCTTAACTGTGGCAAACAGGGAATGGTTGCCAGCAATCAGCTGAGCAGCTGCCCCACCAGATGAAAGAGCTGGCTGGGATGGTGACCTCTGATTTTGTGGCTTGTGCTGTAAAGCTCTGCTGTGCTCAGGACTGATATACCTGCATGGGAAAGAACACTGCCATGGGCTGCTGTGTGCAAACCCAGAGCTGTTATGCAAGACTTAAACTTCCAGAGAACTGTAAACTCCAGTGAACTGTGTAACTTCTCTGTCTGTTGTTGTTTATGTGCCTATTGATTTATCTATCCATCCATCCACCCAAAAGTAACTCACAGCTAGAGACTTCTCAAATGCAGTACGAGTGTTTCCATGTTCCTACTTCCATTCTCCCAGGAGTTATTTTTCTGGCAGTTCACAAAACTCTTTGTCAGTATCTATTAAGTAAAAAAACTTAATTGTGCAGAACTGGTAGTTATTTGCTGATAGAACTCTGTCTACTGGTTACAAAGATTGCCAAAAATCACTGGCACCTTACTTTTGGGATAAAAATTG
Organism: Geospiza fortis; assembly: GCF_000277835.1. Lineage (NCBI taxonomy): Eukaryota > Metazoa > Chordata > Aves > Passeriformes > Thraupidae > Geospiza > Geospiza fortis. Next base: position 2,653,796 of record NW_005054322.1, read on the forward strand.
AAACAGAAACTGTGTATTTTTTATTACATTGAAAAAAAGTCACTGCATTTTCAAAATGTACCTTCATTTGTATGTACTGCTAATCACCCATTTAACCAAAGGGGAGAGCTATTGCAGCAAACCATATGGGGGTTTGAACAACTGGAAGAAAAGGGTCTTCTTATTAGTGAAATAATGGGAGTAGGTAGAGTTCAAGTTCTTTGTTTGTTTAGACTGCCCTACAGCAGATTCTATAGGCATGCAAGGAACAGAGAGCATCCTCAAAGGCACTTGAATCTCACTTTAAATCCCCTTGAAGTTCCTTCCCAGTGCAGAAACATTTGAGCATCCCAGCAAGTCCTGTCTGTGCCAGTGAGCTTTGAAGACCTGACCTTGAGGGTCCTTGGCCCAGATTGGTAGACACATATAACTCTCACTGAAATGGGACTAAACAGGGGTTACTGAGGTGATGAAGAGTCAGTTCCTCATTTTCACTGTCTAACTCAAAAAGGTATGGGGACATAAAACTGGGCACTATCAATTGCAAATCATTATGTGAGATCGGCATTGAAGGCCAAATCTAAGGCAGGCAGATCTAATGATGCATCACTCAAAGGGAGCAGGCAACAAAATGTTCCTGATCTTTGAAGATACTATATACTCATACACTTGCATAAAAATCATCTTAAAGGGGATGCAATTAATTTAATGATATCCCTAAGCTGGATCTGGGCAGGTGCAAGTGGCAACTTGTATTTCTGCAAGTGCTTTGGACCTTTCAAAATAATACATTTTTGAAATTTGTGATTTTACTGAGAAAATTAACTCAGCTGACATCCTGAGTGATCAGGCTGAGTAGAATAAAATCCAGTGACTTTGGAGGTCAAAAAAAGCAGTCAGCAATTTTTGCTTGAAGAAAGGAGCCCAAGGAAAGACAGAAGGTCTTTTTCTGGATCTGGAGGTTTTCTTGTTGAGTGCTGTTTTGGGGTTTTTTTGTGGGTTTGGGTTTTTTGGGTTTTGGGGTTTTTTTTGGGATATTTTTAATTGTTGTTGGTGGTTTGGGGCTTTTTTTTTTATTGTTTTGTTTTTTGGGTTTTTATATTTTTGTATTTTTGGTTTTTTTTGTTTTGGTGGGTTTTTGTGGTGACTAAATTGCAATTGATCCTTATATAGGTTTAATCTGTGTGTGTGATTTTCCTCAAGGCCATTTTGTATTATGCAGACCTGAGTAAGTGTGCCCTGGCTCCTCTTATTTCTTGTACATGGTGTGCTTTCCATTTGTACCTATCCTGGGCAGAAGTGCAAGATTACTCAAGCAGCAGCATAGCTTTTTTCGTTCAGCTGGGTCTAAGTGTAAATGATTGAATAAAATTAAACATAATTAAACATAAAATTAGAGAAGGGTTAAGCCATATATCACATTTTGTTCCCAGTCTTCAAGCTCTGAAAAATAAAAAGAAATTATGTTTTCTGAAACCGTGACTCTTATCTCAAGATTAATTTCTACGTTCCCTTCCTTCCTCCCCTGCAGCCTTTTGGGCCCAGCTGCCTGAAATTTTTCTTATCTCTCTTCCTAAAATGGACCATATCTCCTTCCCACCACCTCTTTCTCACAAGCATTTGTACAGCCGTTCCTTTCCACGACAGGAAGCCTGAGACGGGTCTGCTCTCGTGATGATTGTCAGAAGAATCAAGTTGTTTAATTTCTGGTTTGCATTCCCTGCTGAGCCTGCTTTGACAGTGTCTTGAGGCTCCTCCCAACCTGAGTGGTTCTCTGAGACAAGCCCTGAGACGCTGACCCCAGGATCACCTCCCCAGTTGTCTGCAGTCATGCTCCAGCATTAACCAAAAATGCACATCGGAGCATCGCACACAGAAAGTGCAGGCAGAGGTACCCAAATTTAAAGTGTCAAAGATTGAAACACAAAGTAACTCTGCCTAAAATCTTTGTGGAAAGGCAGAAGTGGCAAGCCTGAGAGAAATGCTGCCCAGCCCCTTGATCTTGTCAGTTCTTTACACACAGTGAGATCTGCCTGCATTGCACATCTGGGAGAGCTGCAAGGTGGAAAGACAGGCAGGACTTCTCTGAAGTCAGCTACCTGTGGGGTTTTATTGTGGTACAAAAATCTGGGAGTTGTACTGGGTGCTGCAGCGTGCGTGCTAGAGAAGTCCACTTGTAAACACACTCACAATGCCCCTGCATCCAAAGCAGGCAGGAACATGTGCACTGAAACCACTTATGCCTGGAAAGGAAAGGAACACAAACAAACAGCCCCGGGGCTTGCTTGCGTATGGTCTAGAAGCAGACTTCCTGTGAGATAAAGAAAACTGCTGGGAGTTTATGGTTTGATCCTGACCTGCTCATAACTCCAGGTTCCCAGGAACTTTAGGAGCAATTTGCAGAAAAGACTGACTCCTCTGACATCACCCAGGTACACAAATTTGCATTATGTTAATTACTGCATTTGGCACATTTGAGAGGTTTTTCAATCATCTCTTCTGCTGCTGATGTATGTACTAAGTCAGAAGTGGGAAGGCCCCAAATTAGCTAAGTGCTTCCCTTCACTTGAGGATGACCCATTATTCTCACTCCTGTGAGAAAACACAACATTCTACAGAAGACTGAGAAATAAGGTTCTATCAAGTCATATTTCTCAAATCCTTCTGAGGTCCTGTTAAGATCTGAAACTGAGAAGCCTATTTAAAGTCATTCCATTTCACCCATTGCTAATTTTATTTATGCTGAAATGCTTTCAAGTAATATTTAACCAGTGTGCAAGCAATAGATGTGCATATGGGAGGTAGGTAAGTAGGCAGGCAGAAGGATAATCTATGACCCAAAGAAACCTGTAAGCCAGTTTTACTAGTTATAAATGATGCTCTTTGTGTTTCAGATCTTTGACACTTCAATTTCCAGTTAACATATATGATGATTTAGCCCATAAACCAATTCTGCCCCAAGACAATGCATTTCCTTGATTAAAGGGTTTCTTAATTTCTTTCAATTCTTAAAGGGAATATTTAATGTATCATATAACAGTAAAACTCTTTTTTTACAGACATCCAGAGCTGTGTCAAACCAAGGTTGCACTGGCAATCCTGTATCTGCTTCATAGAAAGCACATTTCTCCTTTTTACGCTGGATTTTTAGAAAGTAATAATAAAATATTGGAAATGTGAATAAATAACAATATTCAAGCCTTTCTTGGAAAAATAAAAGGAGTTTATAAGTAGCTGGACATATTTTCAGGTATATGGATATATGCCATTATATCACAGAAATGGGAATATGGAGCGCTGGGAGGGATCTTGAGAATTTTCTGGCTGGAGTGTACCTAGACTGTATGACATTTATAACTCAGGATATATAAAACCATTTCTAGGATGTTCATGACCTGTCCATACAGATGGTTGCAAAAAAGCCAGTAGACAATGCTGAAAAAATAGGCAACATGAGAGATAGAAGGAGTGTAGGAAAGGTGGTGAGAAACCAGAAAGAATGGCACTGGGATCTTGATGTGAATTAGGTATGTCTATGTGATAAGAGGAGGATGAAACACCAGCAGTAACTATCTTGTCCATTACACTCACCCAAAAATCTCTTGGGAGAGAGATTCTTCTGGTCTCTAACCAGTTCTTTAAAAACCCAGTGAGGGTGACCAGTGTGGTGCTTCAGTAATTTTCTTTCCAATGCCTTTCCTGCTGATGCCTTATTTCTCAGGGCTTGCTGTAGAAAAATGTGAGGCTGGGCACTCAAATCAAGGTTCCTCTACCAGCTCTTCCTGGTTTCATCAATTTCCTGGCTGTGCTCATCCATCTGTGAGCCACTGAGTGCAGGTGGTTCGGCCTCTGTGCAAGGCTCCTGTCCTGCCCACATCGTGGTCATGTCCTGCCGTCCTGTGCAGGGGTTCTGCCTGTGGAACAGGGACCAGACCGAGTGACAAGCTCCATGAAGTCTTTGTCATAGGTGTGCCACAGCAGCAGCAACATCAGTGGGTGCTTCAGACAACTCCTGGCATGTCACCTTTGGTCTCAGAAAGCTGTGAGAGGTGATACATGTCCATGTGAAGGGACAGCATGGATCACTGTAAAGACAGACACAGCAAGAGGTCACATTGGTCAGTCAAATGAGATACATCTATTTTCTAGCCACTAGGTCTTCCTCATTCTGTTCTTGCATTTACAAACTTCTGATTTCCTCTTCTGTTGTTTTAGTAAACATCTATGTCCATATTTAGTTTAAGCACTTAATAGTGCCTTTTTCTTCCTTTATAGAAAACTGGATTGATATCCAAGCCTAACTGAGGGGTTTTCCTGAATCTATTTTCTTTTAGTGACTTTTAAATATAAACCTCAGTCCCATTTCCTGCCTTTATTCCCTTTTCAATCTCCAACTCTGATGTTTTCAGTAATTCCTACTTTTTCCCCTCTTAACATTTTGAGTTGCATTTATGCATACTGAACTGCAGTCCACTACCTTTTTCAGACTGTGTAGTATTAATTTATGAGCCATAAGCTGAAAACTGCTGCTGTACCATCTTCTCTCTGTTCTAGTAACAGCAAAATTTAGTGCATTTGCACCTGAGACTGTGTGTGTTACAAAACACTGTGGGAGCAGAGGTTGTCAGAAATTGCCTGGGGGGCACAGTAATCATATAGAACAGTCTTTAAAAAAATAAGAAGGGAAAAAAGCTGTTTCTGATCAGTTTTGGTGCAGTGAAGGTGTTCCCCAGTTTATGCTGTGAACCCATCATTTCACTCAGACCCACATGTTTTCAAAAAGCCCCATTCACAGAATGGGAACGCAGAGGTCAGCATTGGTGCTCCTTGGGATGGAGAGAGGTCAGCAGCAGCTCTCTCCATGGCTCAGCCTGCTGGAAATGACAGCCAGGCTCTTGCTTTGTCCTTCCCATGACACAGCAATCTCAGAGGCAATCTTGGAGAAAAAGTCAGCATCATTCACAAGCCCATGTTCTCTGTGCCCATCTTCAAGTGGCTGGCAGAGATGAGATTTCTTGGCTCAGCAGCTGCCTGTTTTTTTTCTGCCAAGTGGAAATGGACCCAATCACTTTCATGCAGGCAAGCTTTACCTTGGCTATGTTCCTTTAAATCAAAGCATTTGCAGTTCAGTAAGAACACGCATAAAGTATAAGTACAATTAAAGCCCGGAGTTCCTTTCAATATGGAAATGTTTCCCAAAATCACTCAAATTAAATTTCATAAGAAGAAATCCATAGTTCCATGAAATTTATAGATGCATTATAGACAAAGAAGTATATTGCAGTTTAGTTGATTTAGTGTTGATCCTTTGGGCGTCACTCAGCAGAGTAAAGGAGGAATGTGATTGGAAATACACTGGAGGGGATTCAGTGCCGAGTTTCATCCAATTTGAGGGGATTTTCACTCTGCTTGGATACTGTAACTAACTGGGTTTACTATTGAATTACATTTCTCTGGATCTCCTGTAAATCTCAGAACTAATGAAAATAAATGCAAGCATAGTGACTTTTGCCTCGCTGCACTCCCATTAAGCCTTCAGCTACTCTGACATAATTTGTTTCTCTTTTACCGTCTCTGTTTTTACGGGCCGTGCATGGAGCCCAAAGCTTCCATGCTGCAGGAGGACGCACACGGGAACAGCCCCTCGGGGAGCAGTCCAAACAGTGCCGCTGGGTGGATTTCAAACAAACCCTTTTGTCTGGGACCAGTTACTGAGTCTGCGAGGCTGACCTCAGCGCTAGGAAGGCACTGGGGGTTTGGAGTGTATTGGGGCCCTTGGTCAGCACCTGGCATTTGAAACCAGGCCCCCCCACCTTGGAGGTACAAGAGGTTTGTGTGTCCTGTCTGCTGGGCACAGCAGGCGACGCTGGCACCAGCAGGTTACATAGCAGGTGTTGCTGGCCCATAGAACATAAACTGGCAGTAAAGATAAGTGGCAGTCTGGGTGACTCTTCCTGCCCATTGTGGTGGATGCATTCAGGAAAAACAAAATAGAAGAAGCCATTTCTTATTCTCATGAATTCAATGCCTTACATTCCATTATGCACCAGAAGGAGAGAGCCAAGGGAGTCTAATCCTGGTGCTTGCTCACAGCCAGGCTTGCTTAACGTAGCGTGCAAAAACCTTGCAAAAACCCACCCTGGAGCCTGTGGCAGAGGTATTGGTAAGCAGACACTTGAAAAGGCTTGGTGCTTGTTAATGTTTAACAAGCACGTCCTCATCTGACTCAGTGGTGTTGAGCTTTGTTTATCTAATCCCTAAATTCTCCAAGAGAAAAAAACTCTCTTTATTAGCCTATGACAAATAAGTGGAGGACCTGGAAGAATCTTGCTGAATTTTCTGTGTCAAAGTAAAGCAGCCTATTCCACACAGCCTTCCCTTTACGAGATGAAGCAATATTTTAGACTGATTTAAGCAAATCTTATTCCCTCTAACATGACGGTGAAAGATGTAATGTTTGTCTGTCCTGGGGTTTGCAAATGGATTTGAGAGCTGTCTTCAAATTACCATTTCTGCCAGACTCATCTGCGGTAGAACTCAGGAACAAGTGAGGCGGCACTGTTTTGAGCCAGAATTAGTTTAATTTTAGACAGGCTCTCATAGTTTAAATCTAAGGCCAAACCATGCCTAAATGGAATATAGCTGTGGGAAATGTGTAGGTTTTCTAGCAACTTTTCAATAATCAGACTTCTATCCTATGGAAAATATAGGTTTATCCCTGAAAATAATCCTTGTGGAATTCTGTGGGTTCATTCTCCCAATTTAGGCATTAGGCAAAGGTTCTTTCTATGGGGAATGACACTAAAATCCTGATGTGGCTGACCAAGGAGTTGCTTTCAAGCAGAATTAAACAACGGGTCTCAGCCAAGTCTATGGGAGTAGGATCCAGTGTCATATTAAGGGCCCAGATTTCAGAGTTTATCAAAGTCTTCATGGCTCAGGCAGAGTGAGTGCCACAGCTGCTCACAGCTCTGTTTCATAAAATCCATGTCAAAAGTGGGACCACAAGAGGTTTTCCTTGGGAGCAGTGTGGACTGCAGGACACATTCCCTGGTGAAGCAGGATGGAGCAACACCACTCCAGTCAGAGGGAGAATCCCCCATTCCTGACCTCTGCTCTAACCGGGCTTATGAGAACCGTAGCACCTAATGAAGCTGCGAGTGCTATTTTTAGACTATGGCATGAGTAATTCTGCCAGGTTTCTGTGATACAGAACAGTAATTTCTTTTAAAAGCCCATGCCTGGTTTTACAATCTCACTGCCCATCCATGCTTCAACCAGCGGTTTTGATTTTGTCTTCCTATTCTGACTTTCACCTTTTCTGGTTGCCATGGTGATAGCAACACAAACATCTCCAAAGGATGAGCTACTTCCCTTGGAAAAAGAGCATCTCACTGTGCACATCAGGACTGCAGAAATGTTTAATGCAATCTTGACCACATGGTAAACTTGTTTGGCGGGTCATAAAGCACAAATCATCATCTGGGTCCAAGGTCATGTCAGTTCCATTGAGGGAACATTTTATTTCATTCTTTTCCATTCTAAGGACTACATTATGTTTCTTAGTCAGGCCAAATCAGAGGTCTAACTTATGAAGAGTATTTGGCAATCGAAAGAACTATTTATAGACTAAGTAGAATATTTACTGCCAAAAGAAGCTTCTCCTCAGATTCAGATCTAAATCAGCTTGATTGTATGATTTCAGAAACATGTTTCAGCCATTTATCCTCCAGAACATGGCATTTTTCACATAGGAGGTTGAACAAAACACCTCAGCCTCTCCACAGAGTACTTATAGTTGTCCGCACACGCCACAATTGCAATTCTACATCTGATGAAACTGGGGAGAAACTGTGCAAATAACTTGATCAGAATGTATGTAGGAGATGAGTGCCAGAAGCTGGAAAGGGCCGGTCCATGGACTGCATGGTGCCTGCTCCCATGTTCGGATTCCTTGAACACAACCCTTCAGCAAATGTGGTGCTGGTCTCCAAAGCAGCTTGAACATGATCAACAAGGATCCTGCAACCTTCCTGCCTTGGAACAGCACCTCAGTACTGGATATTTGGTACAGGATGGTGTGTAGTAACCTTCCCACCTCTGAGTCTTTGCAGGGTTAAAAAATCTCAAACAGTGCTTGGGGGTGGGCTTTTTTCTGAGCTGCTGAATTACTTTCCTGTGGGAGGGAATTGTTGGACCACAGCTGGACCTGGAAAAAAAGTGTTTGTTGCAAATAAATATTCAAGTCGGAGTCAGAACAATCCTTCCAACACGAAGACGGGCAACCTAGTCCATTGTAATCTAGAGACAAACACCCTTCTCTTTTTCAGCATACAAAGAGTTAAAGCAATATACTTTCAAATGTCCCTAGCTTCAGGCTCAACTCCTCCCACTCCTGGTCCCTGCCCTATATTCTGGAGCTGTAACTGGTGACGAAGATTCGAAAGGAAAAAAGGAAGGGCAATATTATTCACATTTGGAAAATATAAGAATAAATGTTGTTCCCTTGGGGAATCACTTGAGTGACACAATGGAAAAAAGCCCCGGGGGCATGTCTTCCTGCACCATCTGCCTCCACACCCAGTGCAAAGGCCCCTGGGCTTCCAATGGAATTAAGTCTACATTTAGTGTTGCACAAGCAGTACACATCTTGAAGAGATCTTTCTTAGCCATGAATATGTCCCGAATCAGCTGGTGCTGCTCAGCATAGAGAGTTAAGCTCACACTGTGCCAAATTTTGCGGCAAATGTTCTTCATCTATCTTTGCAATTCTGAGATTTATAATTTTGTCATAAATTCTAAAAAAAAAAACCAAATCACAAAACCCTAATAAGTGACATTTCTTTGTTTATAATCTCAAAGATAGAAAACATTGTTTTATATATATATATATATATATATATACACAACCATAATCTGAATATTACTAATATATTTACCATCTGTATTACTTTGAGGCTCATATACAGGGTAAAAAGAAACATGCTACTCAAAGGTTTTAAATATTTTGAGAATAACTCCAAGAAGGTTTCAATTTGGTATTGAAGTGCTTGTAAACTTCCTTATGTATTTGTGAAAATGGCAGTTAGAAACAGGCTTTTTAAAATTTACTTGGCAAAAATTTTAATAGCAGCAGCTGTCCAAACATTCTGCAAGACACCCTTACACAAATATACAACACCTACAGAGAGAACTGAACTTTTGGATTGGTATTTTATTTACAAGCAAAACCAATTGCTCATGTACTTCCATCTCATACTGCCTTTTACAGATGGTTGTGTGGGGATTTTTTGTTCTAAAGAGTTTTTGGGGTTTCTAACTCCTATGGTATCTAGATCTATTCAGGAGATTTTGCATCTCTATGAGCCTTCCAGAACAGAGAGGATCTTGATTTGATCAGTGCTTGAAAAAGATCTTGTGACATGCTGGATGTAAATAAGTTGTCACTTATATTCTGCTCTTCTCACTGACACAGGGACATATTGAAGCAAGTCAGACCATCACCATCTCAGGAGTACTGGAGTATCCAGGCTGGCTAGAAAGGGCTCCAGACTGTTCTGAGAATTTAGCTCTAAGAATCAGCTAGTTTTGACACATAGAGCTGATTAAAATAATTTCCTCTGATATTCATATTTCTGTCTCTCACTGAAATTCTGGATTTGGCAGAATTTCTTTCAGGTCTGAAACTTTCATCTCAGTAAGGTGAATGAACCTGATGGGAACACTTTGCAACTCCATGGGTAAGCAATGACTAACAACTGCCATACTGCAAATAAGCACCGTGCAAAATCCCTGGTGCCACTCTGTGCTGTTATTGGCTCCTTAAATTCTTCCAACTTCTTTACTAACCAGTCACACCATACATAATCTTAACTCCTTATCTGGACCATGCAAAGTTTTTGCTATTTAACCATATCACACAATCTCTCTGCTGGTCTACTCCAGGCACTTGTTAGTTGCTGTACTCAGGAATATTTCAGAGCTGAGAAGTTCTGCAGACAAGACTGAGAGCCAGGTGGCTACCCTGGGAGTTTTATGGATCTTCTGGATAGAAAAGGCCAGAGGGGGTAAATGACTCTGTCCTTTCACAGATGAGGGCTCTTAGGTTTCCATGGTGTGACCCTTTGGCAGCAGCTCTCCAGTGATTTCTCTCATTTGGAAGTCCTTGTGACTGCCAGCTGGAAATGCTCTGTCTCTCACAGTCCCTTGTACAATGGCCTGGGGAGTCACACAAGTTTTTTTTTTAGAAGGTCTGACTGGTGAAAGCTACTCCTGTGCCTACAAAAGGAGGGCCCATGCTCAGGCACCTCCTAGGAAAACCAAGGAGACAGATGAGGCTGTAAAGAGACTCTGGTTCTTGGAAAATTGTAATATGAAAATAACCATTTTTTGAGGGGCTTCACTGAATCAGCAGAACCACATACAACTATTCCAATAGCCTCTAGAAGACAACTGCTTTAGGAATAACAGGGGGGAAAGAATAAACGGGGAAAGGGGGAAGCAGAAATACTTCAAGAAAAAGCAGGAAGAGGACAAAGAAGTGACCTCTGGAAAGATAAGAGGAAGCAAATGAGCCAGAGTCATACAAACATCAGTTTTAGTCTGTTGCTGGGAAACTGAGAATGCATCTGCTCTACTCCCACTAGATCTAAGTGGTGGCTTTCCCAGAAGGTATGAAAGCACAAAACAAAGCAGCATTCAGTTTAAAAGTAAATTTTTGGAAAGAATTAAAATTAAGGCATTGAAATTGTCTACCAAAAAGTATTTTGCCACCACCCCACTGTGTTTCCCACCCTGTGTTTTCCATCCACTGTCTTCCTTATATGAAAGCAAGAGCTGTCTGAAGACCATCAAGTAGTCAGCTTGGTGGCATCTGAGCATGAGAGCATTCACCTACTTTTCTTATCTGTGGAGCTGAGTCAACATTTCCACAGAAATACAAAGATACATAGATTAGACATCCACATGCGTTCCCTCTCATGTGTCCTGGTGTCTCCTCACAGCCATGTATCAGCTCAGACTCAGAGAACGGCACAGAGGTAACCATAGTGATATGTGCTTTGAAATGGTTATAGTCATGATAGACTTAACAATTTACAACAAACAGTTGCATAAGTCTGGCCTAATCCTAATGAAATCCTCCCAAGTCTGGCAACCTAAAAATAGAAAGATTAAAAAAAAAAAAAGAAGAAAAGAAACCCCCCATCCACCTACTCAAAACCAGTTTTGCCTTAAAGAAAGGAGAATTTTTGCTCTGCAGTTAGATCTAAATTCCACCTCCGCAGGAGACAGGGCCTTTGTGTCACAAGTTCATTGTTATATTTTTAGACTCAGACATTGAAAGGTGGGGCCTGAATATAAACCTCATTGTACTTTGCCAGCAAACAGGAAACAAATGATACCTCATGGAGGTCAAGCTCAACTCAAGTTCTCTGGAAGCCTGGGGTGTGTTAGTTCATTTGTTTGTTTTGGTTTTCCCAGACACTATAGTTTTCTCATTACCTCCCTTCACAGGAAGTTTTTAGTAGCTCTTCATGTGCCTATTATGGTGGTCCCAGTGCAGAGGGTTTTAAAGGCTTCAAGTGACTTTCAGGAAGAGAATCAATGGTGGGTTAAATAACCACAGAGGGTTACATAACCACTCTGCTAATTTAACTTGGGTCTTCTGCCACTGCAAGCCTGAAGCTATCTTTTGTGGGTCAAGATGTCAGTACCCACAGCTGCACTTAGCTTTGGAGAAAGGTGCTGGCACACCTGTCAGCACTTGCTGTTGTAACAGGACAGAGTGGTACGGTTCAGAGACAAAAAAGGGAGATCATGTCTGGATCTGGAGCTTGTGTGCGGGACCAGCTCCTCCCGAGCACATACTGGCAGTACATCCTGGCTATCTAGGGAGCTGTGTTTATGAGGAGATAGTGTGTTTTCCTGTGCTCTTAGGAACCCATCAGTCTCCTCTCCTTCCACTTCCCAGTTCCATTTATATATTTCTTATGTCTGAGCATCCAAGAGGACCTTCCACTTCCCATGTGTGAAAAAAGCCATCATAATGAGGTGTTGATATGTTTGGAATGCTATCTGCTGCTATAATAGAAATTATTAACAGCAATAGATCATTTTCCACACCCACACAGATAATAGCGTCTCTCTTGGGACAGCTGACAATCTAATTGTGGCAGAATGCAGGGAGGCCTGAAGCACATTTCATTAGTAGTTATTGACTGGGCTAGTCTGTCTTGTCCTTCAGGGGGAAAAAAAAATTACAAAAAACACCTGACAGGAAAAAGGAAAAGCCTGTGCAGTACTTTTTGAAAATCAGCACAGACATAATTAAGGTTAACAATGCAGCAGCGAGTCAGTGCAGCCGGTCGGCGTTCTCTTGTTCCACCCTGCACGACAACATATTTTCCCCAGGAGACGTTTTGTGAGGTGCAAAAGTTCACCTGCAGTCTGGTAATTCACTTTGAGCTGGGACTGTGATCACTTAATGGATTCTTCTATGCTGGCTGCTATGGTAACTGCTGCATCATGCTCTCTGTAGGCTTGTTTTCGGAGGACAGTGTAAACCGTGAGAGCAAATCTCAGATGGGTTTGTTACTGGAATCAAAATCCCAGGGCAGATTTGCAAGTCTACACACAGTCTTGGCCCATGGTGTTCTCCTTTTATGGGCATGTTTGCTCATTTGGCTTAATAATAAACCCAGTCCTTCTGCATTGTGTGCTGAAAAACACTTCTTAGAATCAAAGTCTTTTGGGTTTGGGTTGGATTGGAAGCATGTGTCAGATGTGTTAAAAAAAAAAAAGGCACAGAAAAAATCCTAAAAGATGAGACAAATAGAGCAATGACTGGGTTTAAACATCGAGCCCATCTCACTCAAAGGCTGCAGAAGCAATGCCCTCTCCAAAAATAAGCAAAGAAATATCCTTAAGAGCTGGGGAAAAGAGCTAACTTGTGTTAACCAAATGTAACCAAAGCAGGTTACATGAATATGAATATACATGAATATACAGGTGAATATGAACAGTCTGGAGCAATGTTCAGAGACCTAGGAGTGGAGATTTCTGATTCATGTCCTTGGTACAAGCTTCACCATGAAAGGTGACATTTGCTGTCCCCTGATCTGTTTGCAGAAGAGGGGCAAGGCTGGGGGTCAGGTCCAGGGCAGGATTGCAGTGAACAGGAAGAAGTAAAGTACAGTGGGAAAGAAAAGGAAAAAGGGACAAGGGAAAGCCAAGAGGCAGTAAACTGAAGTGGCTTCAAGGGATCTGCTAGAAGCTGGCAAACATGTTTCTGCAGAGGGATGAGCGAGTGTGGGCTTAGGCCAGGCTGTGGGTGGCACACAGGATAGAGGCAATAGCAGAGGATATGGGTTCTTATCTGGGCAGGAAGCAGACCTGGAGCTAGAAGGAGCCTTAAGACATCAAGAAGGTTATTCCTCTGCCCACAGCAGGACCCTCCCTGTCAGGATCATTCATCACAGATGCATGCCTGACCAGTTCTTAAAGGTCTCCAGCAGCAATGCTCCAGGACTTTCCCAGATCTTGCAAAGTTTCAACCTCTTCATTAACATGTTTATCTCAGAGATAGTGTCTAACCTTCCTACTCTTTCTCAGATGGATGAGAAGGTGGTCTAACCTTCCTGCTCTTTCCCAGATGGATGAGAAGGTGAGATTGATCATATCTTCTTTTCAGCAGTATTTGAAGAAGACTTGGTCTATTTGTCTGCATTTTTCTCTAAGCTTTCTTAGAGTGTAATGCTGAAGTATTCCAGGTGATACCTTACCAGTGAGCTTCAGAAGGATCTTCTCATGCGCGCTATACTTGCCTCATATTTCAGTGCCACACCATCTGTTTTTGTAACAATATAAAGTTCCCGACCCAGAGTCTGATTCTGATCTACCATTACATTCATACATTCCTCTTTGAAACTGCTACCAACTCGTTTTCCCCACTGTATAATCTTATAGTTGATTATTTTAGCCTGAGGACAGTACCTTTTGTACCTGCTGAATACCATTTGGATTTTTCCTTTCAGACCATTTTTCAATTTGTTAAGGTAATTCTGAATGTTAACTCCTTCCTTCAAAGTATTTCCCATTACTGTGATCTCCAAATTCACTGATTGTCCCTTTTAGTCTCTCATCTATTTTGTTAATGAAAGTACTGAACAGACATAATTCAAGACTGATTCTTACAAAGCCAAATTGAATCTCCTCGCTTTAACATGGGTCTTCTTCCTGTAAAAATGCAGCAGATGAGATAGGAGAATAAAGAAGAAAGTGTGGTTAGGTCAATTAGTGTGAGAAATATTTGGTGGGGGCATAAAGTTAAGTAATAGGGAAATGGTTTATTGAGATATTACTCCCTAAAGCCATTAGGGTAAGATACAGAAGTGAATGAAAGGACTAAACCAAACAGGCTGAAAATCAAGGCAGCCATAACTGAACTGGTGGGTTCCCAAAGCATTTGATCAAATCAGTGCATCAAAACAATTTTTTGAAAAATCAATATGGCAACCAACAAAATACAGAAATTATACATGGTGGTTGTTCAACGAGCCAAAAGGAAAACACTGCTTATGGGTATGTAGAGAGATGTTTGTGGGCTAGCCCTACAGCCACATCAACCAGTCTGAGAAGGGTAAAAGTGCTGGAGCAGCAGTTCATGCAAGGCTGGATTGTACTGTTCTCTGGGGCCTGCACCTGCAAACCACTCTAGTACATCCACATCCTTGGATAAGCCCAAGGAGAAGTGAGCATGGTATGAGTAAATATCCAGTGAAACGCAGAGCAGGAGACTGAATGGCTGAAAGTCATCTGGTATTAACCATCAGCAAGGAAATTATGGAGAGCTGCATATCTCCCTGCTGCTGCATTTCTGCAACCTGCCATGTGTGAAATCAAGGTCATCAAAACAGGATCAATCTGCATAGCCCCAAGGAAGACAAGCAGTGGAGAAGGAGGGAGGTATATCTTACATGCTGCCCTCCCTTGCTGCCCCTTTCCAGCTGTGGCTGTCAGACACTGAGCCTGCTGTGGGTTTGCCAAGCTGCAGTATCTGGGACGCCCTGACTGCCCTCATCACGTGGCAGAAGCTATTTTGGCTGTGCAATGACTTCTGAGGTGGTAAGAGCAGCCCAGTGTGAGTGGGAAGGCTGGAGGGCTGGCAGGGGTGGACCGCCGTGATGAGATTTTCCTGGTGTGCGCCACCACATCTGTCACTGTGAGGGTGTAATGACAGGTCACCAGGCAGGCATTAAGGTCATGGGTGGGGAAATGACCATTCCAGCATTCCGAGTAACGTGCACCTGCTCCTGACTGTCCCAAAATATGCCATACCTCAGCAAGGACAAACCTCTGTCACTTGCAGTTGGCCCAAGGTCGCAGTCACTGATGGTGATTCACATGCTGAGCTCCTCTTGCTCACCATACATGTGAGTCTGGATCTGACGTATATTACCCAAAATAGGAATTCCTTTTTAGCAGCATGGTTTTCTCTGGAGTCACGTTTGGGCCTCACACAGCTCAGCTCCTGAGACAGCAGGCTCACACTCCTTGGAGATACAGAGCTTCTCTTCCTCAGCCTACAGACACTGCAAACATCCCAGGAAGCTTTCAGCCACGCAGAGCAGACAAGCTGTGATAACACTCTCTTCTCATCTATTTTGCCCATTGGCAACTCTTTCCAGATGCCACCAGCAATGGTTTTGTTCCTTCTGTGGAAGTTCTACTGGTGGGGCACAGCATGAAATGCACCTGAGCTTGGTCTGCAGCTGCAGGAGAGTCCGTGCTTGCACAAGTTGCACTCAGGGGAGAGGCACAAGAAAAATGCGCTGAGCAAGCACCTTCTATGGCAGTGAAAGACATCACTCTAGCATTGCAGTCCTCCAGGGACTCTATTGCTTTACATCCTTCCAAATGAACCTATGGAAAGGGACCTCTTTGCTCCGGTTTATGCTGGCAGCTGGTTGTCACCAAAAAGAAACCCCACACCTGTTATTTCAGAGACCTTGAACTTTCTATCATCCACTGTCCTCCAAAACAAGAGCATATATAATTATGCAAACAAACAAAGCCTAGGCTTCTTCAGCCTCTGCTTTATGCTTTTATGTATGAATTATACCTCAAGGTACCCAAAAGAAACATAAATTAGTCTGAGGCATCTATTTTCCAAGGTACCTGAGCAGAGTTTTCTGTAAGAGAAATATGAGTCTGAAGCTGTCTGTTATTTCCTGTGAAATATCTCCCCTGTCTGACAGGGCTGACTGCTGCACCTCTTATTTCCTTTACACATGCAGACAAAAAAAATGGCAGCTCATGGCCACCCACACTTTGAGTTCAGTGTACTGATCTCCACAGTTTCCTCCCGAGTCCCTGCCAGAAAGGCAGCTCAGCTGACTGCAAGCAGTTCTCATTAATCTCCCCTATCTAAACAAGATGCGGAATGGAAAATTGCAAGGCAGGAAAACCAGCAAATTGCACCAAAGCAACGTTTTGGGAAACCTAAGCAAGACACTTTTTGCAGCACACCCCCACTGATGAGCAGCTGTTTCTGAGGAGTTGCTTTTTACTAGTCTAAAGCACACAAATTTGTATGCCTGTAAGGACATTTGGAACATCTCTGGAAGGGCGCTTCCTTCCTTCCGTGTACCCACTGCTTTTTCCCAGAGTTTCCACTGCATTCAGGACATTAATTAGCTGACTGGGGGCACTGACCCTTCTTATTTCTGCCCTTTTAAAATTGTTTGTGTTTCAGAGGAGCTGATAAAAGGCAACAGTGGCAATGCTGTAAGAGAAACTCTGGCGCTGCCTCCACGCTTCCTAATGCCTCCTTTGGCTGCCCTTGTGTTTAAAAACACAGCAAGAGGGACGGGAGGGTCTGTTTTCCTCTCCATTCCTCCTAGCCAACACTGCTATGGGGAAAACCTCCATCTCTGCCTGCTGTTTGGCTGGTTCATTTCCCTGTTTGCATAGCTCATGGGTGAGATAACATAGGCAGAAGCTTGTTGTGGCTGCTGCATTGCACAGGCAGTCTGGAGAGCAGGCTGGGCTTCTGGCCTGGAGGAGGTGGAGGAGCACCTGGTGGCAGGTCCCCCTGGCATGGCCATGTTCTGTTGTGTCCCATGAAAAGGGGGAAACTTTAATGAAAGCAAAGCCATTTCATGGGATCACAGGGTAATAGGTGATGTTGGCAAGGGCCCCTGCTCAGAGCAGGATCAACAGCAGCAGGTTTCTCAGGGGTGTGTCAAGTCAGATTTTCAATATCCCCAACACCGGAAAGACCACAACCCCTCTGTAAAACCTGTGTCAGGTTTCAACCACCTTCATAGTGAGAAAGTTTATTCACAAGAGTTTCCTGTATTTTGATTTCTGTCCATTTCTTCTTGTCCTGTCACTGGGCACCACTGTGAACAGGCTGGTCCTGTCTTTGCTCCACTATCAGGTGTTTATGCATATGGATACAACCCACCTTAGCCTTCTCTCCTTTGGGCTGAGCAGTCCTTGCTCTTTCAGCCCCTCCATGTATGAGAGATGCTTCAGTCCCTCCACCAGCTTTGTGGCCCTTCATGAGACACTGCTGATGGGGATGCCAGCGACTGCCAGTTCAGAGTTCTGTATTGCGCCTTCTCACCAGCTCCTCTTGTGCTGTAAGCACTCTGTCAGGCTGGAGGAACCCAGCTGAAAATTGCTCATGTGCTGATGTCTGTAAGAAAGATCTCCCAGCTCATACACATGACGCCTCCCTGACAGCATGCCAGAGTCGGATCACTCCACTTGCTTCTTGTTTTCCTTTCTCTGCCAAACTCGCAGACTCAGCAGCCACAGAAATATAGCCTCCAAGGCATGAAGTCGGTTTTTGGTAAAGACACAGAAATAAGTGTTGTTTGGGTTTTTTTTTTGTTTTGGCAAGTGAAATTGCCCATTGCTCATATCCCCTACTACCTGTCTCCACTGGCAATATAAAGAAAAGGGAGCTGAGTCTTTGACTCTCTGTGTGCCTAGAAACTAATTTCTTTTCTGAGCTTAAACATTGCAATTGTTGAGACCTGTAGGACAGATAGTCCCTGTAAATGAATTGGAATCAAGTGGGGCAATTCATTGCTTTATTTAAATAGCAATAACCCTGATTTTTTTCTTTTTTTTTAGGTTGAAGTTTCTGCAGAGCATTAGCCTCTACTAAGTGTTAACCTGAAAAAAAGAAATCTGTGGTGGTATGACATAATGGGATACATGCAATATATTATAATTCTAGATAGATGGGTTGTTATGTACTTGAACATATACATACATACACACACTATGAAGTCTAGCAACCAAAATGCAGAGTTTTTTTCCCTTGAGATATTCCTCTTACAGGCACCCAGAGCAGCTTCTTCCTGCCTTTTCTTAAATGAAATTAGCAAAACAGGTTTCTGAGTTTCTTGCTGTTACAGAGTAATGGTCATGAACCAGCGACAGCTTCAGGACCTCCCAGCTTTCCTGAAAGCCACATCTGCATGGGTTGCAACAGTACCCATGAGTGCAGGCGTGCTGGGATAGGGGTGCAATGGGACTGCATGTTGCTGAAAATCCAAACAAAGCCAAATCAGACTGATTTACTAAGAGGATGTAACTTTGTGGCATTTCAAAGATTTCAGGCAAAAAAAGAGTTGGCAGTTTGGTAAAGAGTATTAAAGCCCTGCAAAACCCTAGCCAATTTTCCCCAGCTTAGCAGGAAGAAGGAAACCAAAACAATTGATTCAAATAGAAAGTAAATCCCTTACTAGTCAATCTTTCTAGTGGGAAAGAAAATTATTGCATAGACCTGGCCAGGGACAAACACATATTCCATCAGGGCCATTTCTGTGGGCCAGGACCCACAAACCTACAGTGAGAAGGGGCAGATGAAGAGACCACCTTGGCTGCTGGACAGAGTACAGCCCACTGCTCTGCAGCCATGTGCTGCTTCGCCAGCTCAACTAAGTTACAGCATTTCCGAAATCCACGTAATGCACTGAAGAGTTATTAAGTTGGAGCAGACCAAACAGCAGTGGGTGTGACAGCTGTGTGGTAAGTGCTTGACTCAGATGTCTACCACAGAATTTCAGTTTCTCATATATTTCTGTCTTCAGTGAAGACAACAAGCAAGGCTGGAACTTATTGGTCAAGGGCTCAGCATGAGGATGTGTCAGGATGACTAAACACTTGTCCCGACTGTGGCACCAATCCCTGACTAATCTCTCTGTGCCTGAGGTTTTAGTCTTTCCAATTGCTTTGTTCTCGGGAATTGCTCACAGCAGGAGAAGAGTAATATTTTTTCTGGAATAATTCCCCTAGCCTTCAGTTGATCCAAGACTCAGTTAAATGTGTTGTAAGTGATAGAGCAATAAAAAAACATGAGGAAAAGCAGGAAGTTGGTTAAATTTGCTACAAACGGCTATTGTCGGCAGCCTGTGTGCACTGACAGGATACAGCACAGTTTCTGGCAGGGCAGACTGGATATGTCCTCTCATTCTGCAGATCCAGGTCAATGAGTCTTGCAGCATAAAGTGGCACACACGTTTGGTTGTTTTCAGGAACCATATCTCAGCGGTGATACTGGGAATGCTCAGATGACTGTACTATTATGTGGGGCCATAAAAACAAAGAAGGTCAAGAAGAAGTCCAAAGATCTTGGAGACAGAGTGAAGCACAGCACAAAACCACTCTTGGATGTCCTGGTGCTTATAGACTGTGTCCACTCAAGCATGGCAAAAACTCTCTTTCTGGCACAACTGTTATTCTTTAAACTCTCTGGTGTAACTTGGCTTCAATAATTAACTTCACTTACTGATATAGCTGTTTAGATTAGTTTAAAGTCTGGGGACTTTTCAGACTCCTTTTGGTACAGCTGCTCCCGATTCAGTAAAGTGTAGTTGGAAACTTCCAGCTAAATAGGCTCTGAGCTTTTACTGTCATTTTAGGAATGTTTTTCCACAGAAGCAGCAACAGAATTTGGTCTCCATTCTGTAGTATGAAGGTTTGTTAGCTGTCGCTACCAAAGCTGTGGCAGCAGGAAAAAATGCATAAATGCAAGCCTTGTTTTTCTTGTGGGTAGATATGTGTTCAATAAAGTGTGACCCAAATTTAGCTGCTAAAGTACACAAGCTAAGTACCCTAAAATAACTAAACCTCATTCTATTTCAGACCAAAAGAAAGGCTTTTGAGCAAAAAAAAAAAAGGTCTTTCCAAATGGAAACGGTCTTAAGAAAATATGTGATCACTATCTGTAAATACTGTTTGTCTGTGGTTTTGGATTATCACAGCTATAATAACTCTACTAATAAACTTCATTTTGTGTTGTAAACTCTGGTGTCAATCTGAATCTTGAGTTGAGATGCAGATTGTGCAGTGAGTGGAATGTTTGCTAACAGAGAATGTCTCATAACGAACTAATGCCTATTAGTAACAGCAGTTACTGATTTAACCACATGATTAGCTGCCATCTGTGAGGAACTACCTTTCAATAAGTAACTAGAAGGAGGATTAAAGCCTTTGTCTGTGGTTTATTTTGTTGTTATGCTCTAAAGGTTTTTGATTGTCGTCCCCCCTTATAAACATCAGCTAAAACAAGTCTCACTCTGACACTTATTTCTTCGGAATGCCTTTCAGTACATAATACTGAAAGTGATGGGGTTAAAAACCAGCCATTGTTAGGGGGACCTATTATGCTGACTTTGTTCTTAAAAATCCTTTGATATTCTTAATGAGATGTGAAAAAGTACTAAAATAAGAAACAAAACTGTTCTGAATACATCTGCAGGTCCCCCTAGATTCTTCCTGTAATATTGGAATGCAAAGAAGACACTGAGTCTGGGACATCAGACACCATTATCTTCCTCTCTTATGCAAGAAAATGGTTGCAGGGTATGTTCATAAGGAGATAGCTATTATACACCAAAAGTGAACCTAGCTTGGTGTTTGGGAAATTTAAGCTGCCATTAGAGACTGAAGCTTAAGCCAATATCAGGTTTCAGCGCTCTTCTGACACAGGCCACAAAGGAAACTGCTGTGAGTGAGTTTTGTCAGGATCTATATGCTAGGCTGTACAATAGGGATGATTCCTGGCGTGGCAAAGATTCGATGCCACTAATGTATCCAGGCAAAAAATATCTCTGCAACACAAGAGATACTTCTTCTTGAGCCTGCAGGCCTGTTCTATCTGACTTTTCAGTAACTTGTAGCCTAAGCTGTGTCAGGCACAAGCAGAACTTCCCTCATCCACTCTTGCTTGAAACAAAGAACATTTCTGTCTGAAAACCAATCTGGTCTTGATTTGGAAATTGCCAGTGATGGAAGAATAAACTACAAGACTGGATAAATGTTTCCAATGGTTAATTATCTCTGTTGTTATAAAACATTCCTTACTTCTAGTCTGAATTTGCCCAGCTGCCACTATCAATCATTGCATCTCATTACAGTGCTATTAACAATGTTAAATAATCCATTTGCTCTTTTCTCTTATACATGTAGACTTTTACAGGCAGGATTCAATTTATTCATCTTTAGCTGCCAAACCCTGAATCTGCAATCTAAATTAATCTGGTAGGTCCCTTTGCACTCAGTGCAGCGAGACGGCTATCCCTCATCCTCACTCCTTGCTGCCAGTAGGCGTGTCTGCTATATGTGACATAGCTGGGCATTCATTCACCTTCTCTCTGCTCCTGTTTGACATTGCATGTGACCTCTGTGCCCCTGTGTGACTCTTGCTGTGACTCTTCCATGTCTGGCCACGCACCGAACAGAGGTTTTGTACAGGCGGTGTCCCTGATGGGGCTTTTACATCTCCAGATTCTTGTTTTGAAATCCCAGATATGTTTGCCAGTCACCTGATTTCTGTGGTTTGCCCACACAATATTTCATAGAATCTTAAAATTATAGAATGGTTTGGGTTGGAAGGGACCTTAAAGATCACTCAGTTCCAACTCCCCTCCCATGGGTGGGGACACCTTCCACTAGACCAGGTTATTCCGTCCAAAGCCCCATCCAACCTGGCTTTGAACGCTGCCAAGGATGGGGCACCCACAGGTTCTCTGGGCAACCTGTGCAGGTATCTCACCACTCTCACAGTAAAGAATTTTTCCCTAATATCTAATCTAAACCTGGCTTCTTTCAGTTTGAATCCATTCCCCTCTGTCCTGTTACTGCAAGCCCTTGTAAAAAGTCCCTCTCTACCTTTCTTGCAGGCTGCCTTCAGGTACTAGAAGGCTCCAATCAGGTCGCCCTTAAGCCTTCTCTTTTCCAGGCTGAACAAATCCATTTCTCTCAGCCATGGAGACATGGTGCATCCCTCAAACCCCTGTGGTGGACCTCCTCTGACTTTTCCAAACAGGTCAATGTCTCTTCTACACTGTGGACCCCAGAGCTGGATGCAGGTCGATGAAGAAAGCTAATCTGCCAAATTTCAGGGCAAGCAGGCTATTCCAAAAAAGGTGGCTGAACTTCTTCCTCTTGAGGAATGAATCATGATTTTCTCTAGTAGAGTCCTCAGCTCCACAGTTCCCCAAGACTCTCATTTTCCAAGAACATCAAGAGCCACTGGAAGCATTTCCTTCTCTTTCCATCTCACTGTGACCAGCCAAGCACTCAAACTACCTCCACAGCCTGCTTCTCTTTTTAAGGAGATAGGAAGAGGTTTTCTACACTTGATCACTTCCATCTCAAGATTTCTTACTGATCTGAGAGGGAAAGAATGCTCTATTTCCTTGACTCCATCAATAGGAATCATGCCAGTTTAGTATCACTTTGGCAGATTCAGAACAATGGAACCAAACTAAGTCACTAAGCCATGGAATATCAAAAATAAGGATCTGAATGACCAGGAAATAACATGTGTGTTCAGCTCAGAGTAGCATATTTTTGCTTTTGCAGAAATTAGAGTTTAAAAGCTCAATACAACAAATGGAGTAGTTCAGTGTTGATTACTTGAAATTTTCTACCACCTGTATTCTTAGACTGATATGAATCATTTGTACTTTTAGTGTCAGAGACATAGCAGACACTGGAGCAAAAAAAGAATATTTTATGTAGGGAAGAATCTCCAGGCCAGGAACATTTGAAAAGATTAGCTGAGGTTTGAGTCTTTGTGAGTGAACAGACTGGGGTCTGGGAAACACTGGAGAAGTAACTTCATGCTTCACCCAGTGCCTAATGGCAAGGAATTCTGCTGCAGTGGCAATGTGGCTGTGGAGACCACACTGGAAAAGTGCTGCCCTTTACAGAAAAATTC
This sequence comes from Geospiza fortis, assembly GCF_000277835.1. NCBI lineage: Eukaryota > Metazoa > Chordata > Aves > Passeriformes > Thraupidae > Geospiza > Geospiza fortis. Next base: position 2,677,020 of record NW_005054322.1, read on the forward strand.
CCCCTGAACCAGTGAGTGTGTCTATGTTTATGTGTATGTGTGATCACAGGCACAGCCACAATGGATATCACATTAGCAGAGTACTTCCACCACTGCTCACAGAAGCACAGATGTGCCAAAAGCTGTGATCCAGAGGGAACACGTCAAAGTCTGAGTGAGAACAGTTAATCCTTCACATTTATCCCATCTTTTCCACTGCAATTGCCTGCAGGAATGTTGCCTATCACCTGCTGTGGCAGGGTGTGTAGGTGAAACTGAGCTGGGGGATCTCAGAGCACCACAAGCCCCTCCATGAAAGCTACTACACCGTGATGGTAACACCCTGCAGCTGACATTAGCCCAGCCTGGATTTGCATTGTAGTCAGATGCTATGTTCAGGTGGCATAATTTGTGACAAATCTGCATTCCTCTCCACCAAACAAGTGTCACAGTCTCTTCTCCAATGCCCACAAGTGCAGCATCCTCCTGGGTGGCATCATAGTGTGGTGGCAGTTCCCTGACCAGGTTAAAATAGATCACTCAGATTACTCTGAGGTGTAAGACCACAAAGTCTAACAAAACTGGGATTTAGGAAGATTTTTTGGGGAAAAGCTGAATATGACCTAAACTACTTCTACTTGATCTTCACGTTTTGATACTGGCAGGGCAGAGGGTTTCCTTCTTCACCCATAGAGATCTAAGTTATGGGCCTCTGCCCTCCTCACAAAGATATTTATTCTTTGTATTTCTCTGGAGATGGAATAAGACTTTTAAATATTTGTAAATAATTTAGGCAGATAACTCACATCCACTTAATGTAATTCTCCAGGAAGCATTCAAAAAAGTCCCAGTCAGGGTTTTAGGAGAAATTTCTTTCTGTGGTAGAAAACTTTACACAGCTACTGCCAATACTACTGTGGAAATAACAACACTGTAAGATTTCAAAATCATGTTTATAAGCTGGAGCTGCAACCCAGTGATTCACCAGCACTGTTGTTATGGTTAATTTTCCTGGAAAAGTACATTATTGCAACAAGTTTTCTCTTTTTATTTTCCTTTTTTTTTTCTTTTTTAAGTGATCACAGTCTTTGCTCCATTATCTGTTTGTTTTTACTGCTGGATCTCAGTTTGGCACAGGGATCCTTGTATTTAAAAAGGGTTTTAAAAACCACCAGCATTTTGAAACATATACAAATTGCCAAGGGATTTTATTTTTGGCTTTTTGACTAATGTTGTGTTTTTGTACTTTTTAGCAGCAATGAGCAATGCACCCTCTCAAATAGCAGAGTTTTTAAGTGATGTTTCAGCTTTTTGTGGCTGTGGTCCACTCTTTTATAATGTGGGAAATGTCCTGCCTCTGAACTGTGTGAGTGATACGTCACACTCTCCACATGTCTGCTTTTGAACAGAAAGGAGTAAACACCTCCGAGGTTCTGAGGACGTGCTTTTAAACTGTGTCCAGGGCTTGCAGAGATTGAGATAGCGATAACTGAGCAGTCAGTTAGAGAGAAAACAGTAGGTCAGAGAGTCGCCGAGGACAGGGCAAGAGGAGCAACTTGAAGTAACAGCATAAACTGGAGCAAAGGAAAATTACAGCTTAATTTCCCAGAAGCTGCCAGACTGCCAGCTGAGCCTCATGGGGAAGATGGTGTGAGTCCCAGAGGATAAGCCATAAACATGGGCCTGGACAAAGCACTGAAAAGTTTGCTGCTTGCTGGCAACCCTTCTGCTATGTGATGGAAATAGTATAGGTGACCTACGATGTCTCAAAAGTCATCTGTGAGGCATCTCTAAAGGCAGATCATGAGCTCAAGGCGGTGGCCTCCAGCTCTTCTTGTTACTGTAGCCTTCTCATGCTTTCCGGTCCCTCCCCCTGCTGCTAATTTCTCCACTCCCTTGGTGCTCTCCCCTCTTTTACAGCTCTCTAGTTTGTTGTGACTCCCTACAAGCAGTTTGATAGCATGGTGACAGTCCGGGTTGTCACAGTACACAAGGTATCAAGATCACTCATATCACCATCACTGAATGATACTGGCTGTCACAGACCTTCATCACCTGCAGCTTGTAGAGATGGCCACAGCTCACCTTAAGGTTTTCCTGAGAGAAAATGGGTCTGGATGTTTGAAGCAGGGCCCTGCCACCCTGGGGTGGATGAGACACAAGGGTGCAGCATGCTCATGTGCTCCTCTCTGCATGCATGTGGGCCTGTGCTCATGGAACAGGCCAGAAATTTCAGTGTTGTGGTGGATGTTTTCAGACATCCATCAGAAGGCTGGTCCCATATGACAGGAACACTAGAAAAGATTGGAATGAAGAAAAGTACAGGATAAACATCCTCCTTTTCCATAAAGAACAAGGAAAGAACAGACAGAAGCATTTTAAGAGTGGTGTCAAATTTTTCTCACCCAAAAGCAATCTCTCTGTTTCAGATATCTCTGAGCAGATTAAGACACCTGCATTTAGGCATCCTGGATGTCTCAGCATCTGCAGGAATAATAAGCACATCTAAAGGTGGACTTCTCATCCCTAGGCAGACATTTCAAATGTGCTGTGTATTCCTTTGCATTGACTCAATGGGGATCCAAACGGTTAGCTCAGATGTAAATAGTTGTTTTGTAGACATGCAGCAGCAGGTGACATGGATGCTGCCTCCATGCCTTGACATGCCCTGCTCTCCCTCTTTACCAGGGCTGTAGGCAGCAAAGCTTCAAACCGATCCCACCTCTATAGTTTAATTTCCCTTTGCCTTTCAGTACATTTTTGATTCATGCCTGGACTTTGTGTCTTCTTCCTTGACACTCCCCATATACAGAACATTCCTTCAGCTGAGGTTTGACAAACATCTTTATTCTTAAAACAGCCCAGACCCACCCTGGGCATGGTTTGCTCAGCCCTGCAGTGCGCTGCTGGCACTGCCAAGGGAGGATCTCCTCTTGCTCCTATTTCACCAGCTTCTGATTTCAAGAAGATGCTGGATCACACACACATTATAATGAATTTGCCTCTCTAAAATTTGGAATGTCAAGTCATGCCCCTGTACAGACTGGAAGATGGGGGAAAAGCAAAAGAAGACATGGGAACTGTCCCTTGACTGTCAGCAGGTAAATGACTCCTGCCAAAGTGGGGAAATAAATTGCTCTCTGTGGCCACTGGAGGTTGGAGGAGAAGCAATGTAGTTGAATCACAGCCAAAGTTAGCTGTTAGTGAAAGATTTCTGAAGGAAAAGGTTGTGGGGATCTGCAGTACATTATCTAGGTGGGAGACACCCTCTTACAGCCGATTTTAAGATCAAGTTTGAGAAACGTGTCACACTGCAGTCACAGCCAGAGTGCAGAGTCAAGGGTTACATGGCTGTTCATGACCTGTTTTCCAGAAGCAGATAAGTATCCCAATGTAATGAACCACAGGACAGGAATCTCAGCACATCCTGGGGCAGGACAGTGGCAGAGGGGGAAGGTTAGCAGTTGGTGATGTGGTTTTGTAGCCCTGGGGAATGTTGCTGTTGGGGTCATGACCCTGTTTGATTTTTCATGAAGTTGCTTAATTCTGCTTAGCACACAAGGAGAACTGCTGAAGTTAACAAGAGTTGAAGTTCAGGAGAGGGAAGAGAGCGGGTAAAAAGGTAAAAAGCCCTTCAGATGTGGTTGTTGCTTCTACTTATTGCTCCAAGGGATCTAGAAAATGTAGATCTGACAGGTGATTTTCTCATTTGGAGAAGTTTTCTAAGTATTCTCTTTGTAGTTATGAGTTGCACCCCATTCCTGTAGGTCAAAGAGCTGCCATTTGAATAGGCTTGCATGTAGACTGGAGAAATATCTGGTTTGACCTGGGAAAACCAGGTTTAAGGTTAGCACAGGAGGTGAGAAGCTACCAGAGTTGCAGTAGAAGTTACAGCGCTAAGGCAGAATGGCTCCCCGTGGGCAGAGCTGGAAGATAAGGTGAGTGCTGTCTCACAACCTGTTTCTAACTCCCAGCCCAAGAGCCACTGCAAGCAGCAACTCTTCTCATGGTTTTTCTGTTTCCTCAGCCACATACAAATTCTTAGGAAGGTTCAAGTGCTCTGTCAGGCCCTGATATCCCTCCTGACCAGAGCTGAGCATCAAAAGCAAATTATATTTGCAGCTCTTCTATTGAGTTCTGCAGTCTACCCCAAGCACCATATTGCAGTAGCTAAGTGGTAGCAGTACCAAAGCCAGGTGGACTATATCAGATTTACCTCCAGACTTCCATTACAGACATACAGATACAGATAGTTGTAACCTGGCTCCACACAATGCTCTCATCAGTTCTCTTCAATACCCTCTACGTCATTGTCCTTTCCCGAAGAAGATTTAATGAATTCCATGGCAATAGGAATTTGATAACATGAAGAAAAGAAATATTTTCCATTCCCATTTTCCTCAGAGACCTCCAAGACCTGTTAGATGTCTAGCCTGTGGGACAGACACATAAGAGACATCTCACAATTTGGTCCCCCTCAAAACCAGGGAACCATTTTGAACATGTCCTAACTCCCTTCTAACTCAGTTTCTTTTAATGGAAACACCTCTGCTGAGTCACATCCTAGGGAGGAGCAGGAATTTGGCTAGGGGACACAACTGGAAACATGAGTGGACAAACATGAAAGGACACCAACCTAGCATGCTTGAGCAGGCTCTACACTTGCTTTGGCTTCCTGTCAGGTGGTCATTATGCAGCATTTTACTCTTAAGGTTGGCCCAGTTGCTCAACTTCATCCTGCTATAAGGTCCCATCTGGCCTGTCCATTTCTGCCACCCAAGGATAGGATCGTGGCACTGTTCCAGAGGGGTGTCCTCTCTGGAGGCAAAGCTGTGCTGCTCATGTGTGTCTAATGATGTGTGATGCCCCTGACATGCGTGACTGGACAGGGAGTCAGACTGGAGTCAGACTGCCACATGCCATAGCTGTCCCTGTGGTGGCTGGCACAGACTGCTCCAAACCATGCTGCCACCTCCTGAGCCTCAGAACGTGACATGGGAGTACAACTGACTGTGTTGTCCTGCCACAGTAACCACACTGTGGAGGGGAAGCTGCTGCACTGAGGGGGAAAAAAAAATTTCAGGACTGGCTGGAATAATGGGGAGGGATACATGCCCTAGGCTGGACTGTTAATTTGTCCTTTTGCATTTGGGCATAGACATCACTGGATGGGTCCAGTCAAGTTCATCCATATAAAACAATCCGCACAAACTCCTTAGGAACTGTGAGGATGCCAGGGACACACTCCTTCACATCACATCTTCTTAGGTATGATCTCCTGCACGGTGATCTGAAGACAGATAAGTAGAAGTGGGGTTTGTTTCCACCCTGCGCAAAGTCAAGACCACCTTAGCCCAAACTCATGGACCTAGGAAGGTTCCAGCACTGCTGTAACCTTCCAGTCAGTCCTGTCAGGACTGGCAGCAGAAAGCCCTCTGAGAAGGGGGTGTGAAGCAGCCTCAGGAGAGGTGGAAAGAGGGAAGGACTAGCAAGGGAATTGGCTGAGTGAGACAAGTCAGGTGAGGCAGTGAATGAATGTATCATTACCAGAGCAACCACAAGACAACAGCCCGTGTGGTTGCCATTCCCAGGCAGAAGTGTGTGCCCACACAGTGTACCTGGATTACTGCTGGGGATGAATCCCCTCTCAGGACCCAGCAGATGAATCACCTTTGACTCAGGTCTTTGCACTCCTCCTTGCTCCCTGCTTGAGTGCTACTGGATAGAGGAGGCAAAATATGAATGAATCCTGTAAGTGTTTTTCCTTTGTGACTGCTAGTCTTGCTATACGCTGTAAAACTTTCACAGGGGCAATTTTTTTGTGGACAAACTTGCCTGCTGCTTGCACACATTGAGCTGTAAATCCAGCCTTTCATAGGAAAAAACAGCATCTATTTATAAGCATCCCATTAGGCAAGAGCGTGCTTCATTTTTTGTGGGGAGACCATTCTCCTGCCCACATGTTGAGGTATCTTGGAAGCAGTATGTAGCTCTTTGAGGACCTATTATTAATTTGAATTTATTGAGTGCTGGCAGACATGCATGGCGTTTTATGGTCACATAAGGGAACCCTTGTGGCTGCAATGTTTCAAGAGAAAATTCTCATGGAAAGGTGGAAGCCCTCTTGGCTTAAGGAGGTTGAAAGACTCTATTCTGGTTTCTGAAATGTTGGCCTCAGAAGCACTCTGCAAAAAAAGTACTGAAAAACACCAACAGGAGTAAGCAGGGATTTTCTCCTCTGCAATCACATAGCCAACATTTGCTACGCTGATTCTGGTCTGCCTGAGCTGTGTCTGAGGAACACAAACATGCTGGGTACACAGAAATACAATTTGGTTTCTTCTCACCTATATAGCCATGAGAAGACTTTATATTTCTCTTTCTGAAGCCAGTTTGTAGATTTATTGTTTTCTTTGTTCTCCCATTAGTCTGTCCTGCCAAAGGGACAACAACTCCTGTAAGTCTGTGGCAGCTAGAAAAGGTGTAGTAATAAAGAAGAAGCATATTCCCAAAATATTTTATTTTAAATTATTTTTCTGTCACTCTGTTTCAGCAGGGATGAGTCGGAATTCAGTTAATAGATGGACACTCATAAAATTCTGAGTCTGGGCTTGACACTACAGAGTAGTAAACCATACAGACTGACACAAAATAACTCATTTCTTCTGTAAAACAAAACTGAGTGTTCTACATGGGTAGATATGTCTGGGTTTCCTGGCTATCTATTTATGAGACATTTTTGCAGCTTCACAAAATAAAATCTCATCAAACTCTTTACCTCACTAAGAAAGCCTTGAAATACTTACAATGGCTAAATTGTTGTAAAGGCAAAGAGCAAACAGGCATGCTCCATTCTTGCAGTAGATGGGAGGAGGCAGGAGAGTCAAAAGGGCCCCACACACACATGCTCTTTAAAACTAGTGAGTCAACACCATGTGGGATGGAGTCTGGGAAACCATCCTGCTAACCTTTTCCAGGTCCTGGAGCTTGTGTGTGATGGTGAAGGTGACAGTGATTAAAACAAGAATCTGGTATGTTTGCGGAGGTGACATGGCAAACCATTGTAGTTATTTTTTTCTTTCCCCTCCCACAGGTTAGATTACACTACAGAGAAAGAATTTACCCAAAGGCAGATAATGCTTAAAGTATTTAGAAATAATTAATAGACATTAGAGTCATTGCATACTGCAGAAAACTGTGTCCTGAAAGACTGCACAATAACTTGCTTTGTTAGAGTAAAGGATGTTTGTTTAGGCTTAGTTGGTGCTTCCGACTACCTAATTACCAAGAAATGAGGTCGCTGTGCTCTTAAGGACTTCAGAAACACACACTGATGAATGCAACAAGGGCCACATAATTTTCAGAAAAACATGCAAATAAATTGGCAAATTAGTTTTGCAGGTGGGAGCAGTGGGTCTGTTTGCTTCTTTGAATGTCTTTCATGTTTTCCAAAAGATCAATATAGCACTGTATTTCATCCGCAGAATCAATTCCTTCCTTTGGTAACATCATGCATTGAAATAGAACCTTAGGGACAGCTGATGCCTCTGCTCAGAACACACCAGAGGGCCATGGCCAGCAACAGGACCCTCTCTTACCACTCATTGGTAAGCACCATTCCTCTTTGGGGCTGCTGGCAGCAGGAGGAAAGAGGGGATTCTCTCCAACCACCAAGTCCCCAGGCAGTCCCATAAAACACAAAAAGTCATAGAATCATAGAATCATTATCATAATGATTATCATATAATCAATATAATTATATGGTTGGAAAACACCTCCAATATCATTGAGTTCAACCATTAACTCAATGTCACCACTCACCACTAAACCCTATCCTTAAGTGCCACATCCACACACCTTTTGAACACTTGTAGAGAAGGCACCTCCACCACTTCCCTGAGCACTTTGGCTATCCTTTCAGTGAAGAACTTTTTCCTACTATTCAATCTAAACTTCCCCTGATGCAACTTGAAGTCTTTTCCTCTCATCATGTCACTTGTTGCGTGGGAGGAGATCAACCCCCACCTGGCCCCACCCTCCTTTCAGGCAGTAGTAGACAGTGATAAGGTCCAACCCTGAGTCTCCTTTTCTTCAGTCTAAACAACCCCAGCTCCCTCAGCCGCTCCTCATATGATTTATGCTCTGGACCCTTTCCCAGCTTTGTTGCCTCTTAGACACACTCCAGCACCTCAGTGACTTCTCGTAGCGAGGGGCCCCGAACTGAACACAGAATATGAGGTGCAGTCTCACCCGTGCCAAGCACAGAGGGAGAGTCCCATCTCCTCTTGCTCATTTTGGCTGCCCATTCTCCCAGGGCAGCAAGTGCTGCTGCTTGGCTGCTGGAAACCCTCGCACCCCAGGGACAGCACAGCTGGCAGAAAGAGAAACTAAACCAGTCCCAGCTCCTTTGCTTGTTAAACAGCACCATGGAGGAGGAAGGGGATACATCCACTCCTGAGATTTTGCAGAGGACATTGGGAAACATCCCTTTTTCCCCTGAGATTCCTTGCAGCTGCAGTTGTACAGCCCAACCATGTCCCACACCGGCAGCACAGCCCAGGCCAGCCGAGCCTTTCTGTCGGTGCTGCTTCCTACCTCATGCTGCTCACAGCTCTGGCACACATGCCTTGGTTTGGCTCAGAATGGGAAAGGTCTGTCCCACTGAGCTGGGATGTAAACAGGAGCTTAGCCTTACAGCAGCTGTAAGCCAGCTTTCTGGATTTGCTCCTGTTGTTTGCCAAATACTCTCTATTCACAGGAAGATGATGAAAAACATTTAGGTGAGTTTGTGGCTGTCTACCTCCCAGCAAGCCGTAAATATTAGGGAAGGGAGAAAACCCAACCCCCAAACCCAAAAACCTGGACAACTTACAAGCCTTCTCTAAACAGAGGCTTGGTCTAATTCCTCTAGTTGGCAGGAGCAGAGCTTACCATTTCCCAGACAATCACTTAAGTGCATGCAGCCACTTTAACTGCTATGCCTGTTATTGTGCTGCGTTCCTGTTGGCCTGGTTGACATGGAGCAATGAAATTACCCAGGTCTGACATTACAGACCCAGACACTGAAGCCAGAGAATGAATGTAAAAGGCAATAAATACCCTGCTAATCTCTCCAGCAACACAGAAGCAATAGCAGCAGCATTTTGCTCCAGAAAACTCAAGATGGTGTTGATTAAAGCTTTTTTTTCATTCTCAGAGTTCACCTTATCCCAATTTTTTGAATATACACATATATTCGTGTCCAAATGATTCATACTGCTAAAGTAGGAGTCCAACTTTTTCCTGAAACCCGAAGACTGCATTTGCCTATGACTCTGACATGTCACTTAACATCTATCTGTTACTAAAGTGCCCATCTATGAAATAAGGTTGGCACACTGTACTGAATTCTCACCAATGGAGCCTCTCAGCGCCTTTTCTTATTGAGCTGCTTTCAGGAGTGCAGCTATGCTCAGATGGCTTTCATGGCAAAGATTTCCATCCTTGTGGCTGAGGCCCAGGTCCTTCTCTTGTGCCCTTGGAGCCCTCTGACATCCTCCTTTTCCATCTTTCTGCAGGGTAGGGCAGGAGCCTGGACTAAAAACCTGCCTGGCCAGGGAAGCAGCTGGGGTGTCCATTGTCTGCTGCTCATCCAGGGCAGGTGTGCTTGTGTGTAACCCAGTGTGGCCTCAGAGTGCCTGCCACTCTGGCCCTCCTACACTAACATCTTTCTCTCCTACAGAACTTTTGGAAATGGAAAACAAAGGTTCAGGCTGTCTGGAATCCACGCATGGGAGCACAGCAGGATGACATCTATAAATATCAAAAAAAAGTAATGGCATCATTTAGCTTTCAGGGGAAGGCTTATTTATGTCTGAGAAGATTCAGAGATAAATAAGGGTTTCCATGCAGAGCAGAGCAATGGAGTAGATATAAAGCCTTGACAGGAAATTTTTTATACACAAAATAAGATTGTAAATTTCTGGTGTAAAGCTATGGATTCCATCCATGAGACAGTAAGCTGGATGGTTCTGGTTTACAGACACTAGAGATTTTGCCTTTACAGCCATTTGGAATTGTGATACCTAATCAGACTGGTAAAAGAAAGTAAGGGAGAGCAGCATGCCCCATCCCCACAAGGACCAGTTGGTGTCTGGAGGCATGGCAAGAGACTCCAGACTGGCAAAAAGCCTGGCTTGCCATCCCAGGAGCTGCACCCATGACCAAGCACAGCACCTGAGAGAAGGGAATGATGGCTCTGTGCAGCCTGGCTGCACTGTGAGAGCTGCTTTGGGCACTGCTGCTAGTTCTGGGTGGTAAAATAATGAGCAGAATCAAGAAAAAGCCTGAATTCACTGTGCCTGAGGCTGAAGTTGGCACCCTGGTGTCTGCAAGCATGCCAGGCATGCAGAGGGTCATCAGCTCTGAGCTGGAGAATGGTCTGGGCCATGATTAACTAGTGGAGCAGATGCACCCTTGACCCTGGAACAGTGATGGCAGATATTCCATGGAGTTTCATAGAGCTGGTGAATAATCTTCAGGAGACAGAGCTTGATTCTCATCCCACTTTCTGCACTCTGTTAGCAGTAGGACACAACTCTTGGAAGCCCAGTGACTTAGAAAGTGTCCCAAGACATGAAGAATCTGTCCCCACCCTACTTCTCCAACAGAAAGGTAACAGCAACCACTGGGTTTCTGAGACAGAGACATGAGAATATAAGAGGAATGTCAGGCCAGCTGTCCTTGTAAAAATTAGGCAGACAACAGAATGACCAGTGCATACTGGAAATCCCCAGAAGTTGACTCCAAGAAGTTGATTGCAAGCATCCCCTGCCCCCTTCTCTAATACCACTTCAATTTGCATGAAGTAGCATCTCATGTCACTGGGGTCAATGAAGCAATCCCTGTGTTTGGAACCAAAACAAAACAAAACAAACCACAAATAAAACAAACAAACAAAAGAACCCCCAGCCCCCAAAGAAACCAGCCAAACCTCTAAAAAAAACAACAACCGAAATACCCCAAACAAATCAAAACCCTAAACAAAACAAAGCAGAAAAGGAAAGGGGAAAAAAAACAACAAACCCAAACAGTGATTCTCCATGGGGCAACAAAAGGGATGTGAGAAACATCATTACGGATTTTGGATGCAGGCTGAGTTAGGTAAAGCTCTAGGTGTTTCTGTTGAGCCATGCTGACATTGAGGGCTCTGCAGCAGGAGAGCAGATGTGCTCCAGCTGAGACAGTCTGGAGTCAGGGCAGGTGGATTCTCCGCGATTCACTCGTTGGGTAGGTAGAAGAGACAGTGAGACAAAGAGAGAGGAAGGGATCCTGCAGGGCTTATGTAATCATATAAAGAAAGGACATGCTCTGGTCTCCTTCCCAGCATGTGTTCAGTGCTGTTACTTAAGAAGAACCTGGAATCTAAGTATAGTGAACATTTACAGTTGTTGCAAGGACACTCATAAGTCTACTTTGACTCAGAGCTGAACATACACATGAGGAGGTAATAAGACATGTTCGCTGTCCTGAAGAAGTTTTGGTCCAAATGCACATGTCAGGGCAAGGATGGGAAGAGAAATGAAGGTCAGACAAGCCTTGTGCCCATCAAGTCCATGGAGGAGGTACAGTCAGGGGAGAAGGAATTCCTCTTGCTCTCCTCACGCTGGTGCACAGTTGCAGCCTGCACCACTTTGATGGGAAAACTCTATTGGTGAAGTAAAATCTGGCCTCTGAATGCCTTGGAAGCAGATGATGAGTCTGGAGTCACAACTTCATGGAGTTTTGTCCAGGTAATTTTAGCTATGTGTTTACTGGGGGAAAAATGGGTGTAGGTAAACTTGTTAACTGAGTGCTTCTATCAAGTTAAAATTATACATCTACAGACCACCATGGTCACCCATTGCTGCTGCACCCAAGCAATAAAAGTGAGTTGAGGCTTACAAAGCCCCTTCAATTTAATGACAGTTTAGCAGCCCTGACTTGCACAGTGGAAAGTGAAGGACCGGAGGAAAAGCCAAACTTTGTAAAAGCCATTCTAAGGAAAGCAGATTCCCTATCAATCCATTCTGCACTCTGGGTTAGCTCCTCAGGCCCTTGGTGATCCCACATCCCATTTCCAGTGCAGGGCAAAAGTGAGATTCTCCCTCTTGCCCTGTGCTGCAGTTAAGCTCAGCAGAGATGAGGGACCTGCCTATGCAGGTGCAAGACAGAGCAGTCCCAGGGGAGTGCCTTGGGCCTTGGCGGTGCTGTGATTTGCTCCGTTGTGCAAATGGGTTCCCAGTACACAGCAGGCTTCCCACTCCTTATTCAGTCATGGCTTGTCCTGGGCTGACCTGGATGCAGCAAGTGAGAAAAATAGCGGACGGAGCCTTGCTTATTCCTGGGCTCTCTTTGAACTGCCAGCCCAGCCTCCTCTGTACCAGCCTGTTCCATTGAGAGGATGTGGACAAATATATCTGTGCTGAGGAGTGGCAGAGGCTGCAGTCTGCATTTAGAAATGCTGAGCAGTGTGTTTTTCTAAGCTGGCTAATTAGTATGGGCTTGAAACTAACGGCTGTGTTTAACTGACAAGGCAATATGCCCTTCACCCATCCCTTGAGATGTCAGGAGAATTATTCCTTTCAAAAAGCATGCCTGTTAACTCGTTCTTCTCTATCCCCTTTGATCTTTTCAATATAAGCCTCTCCCTCTGCACTTCATTTCTCCCCATGGAGGAGACCATGAAAGCAAATCATGCTGATTTGCAAATGGCTCTTCCTCCCTTGTCTGCTGGCCTGCATGGCTGTGTCTCCTGTGCCAGGGACCCTGGTCTCATGTGAGGAGCTGGGGAAAACACAGCACTACCATCACAAAGTGTCATGACTGGTGCAAGCCCAAAAAGATGCTGTTAGAGGAACTGAACTGCTGCAGATGCCTCTGCCCTTCTCCAGTGCAGTGAGGAGATCAGGAAGAGACAATGATTCAGCAGGCACAAATTTCCTCCCAGGTTATTCCACTGGGCTCTGGATAAAACTAAAAGTCAATGACCTGGCCTTTAAATGGGAAGGAGGATAGAGTTTTCTGACAAACCTCACTATGATCCAAATACTGTGCAACTCTAGCGTGATATAAACCCATATACCCAGATACATGTGATTTTTCCCCACACCAAGATCCTTGTTATTACTTGATGAAACCAGAATCTAAAGTGGGAAATAAACAAAAGGAAATAGTGGGAAAGAAACAAAAGGAATATAGTAATAAACAGATACTGATGTTTAGGGCCAAATCTCGACCTCAATTTGAAGGATTCTGTATAACAGTAGGAAATGTATGTGGGTATCTGCAGTTGCATACACTGTTGGGTATATCCAAGAATTGAAAAGTTAATTGCCACACTGGCAAATGCTGCACTTCTCAGTGTTGGTATGAGTAGTGAACATGGACTTGCACAGGAGTCAGTTTTCAGTGTTTAGGTTGCCCTTGAGATACAAGAGGCATAATTTTGCAAGATAAATGTTTATCTTTTGCATTTCCAGAAATATGCTTGAAGAGACTCTCTTCCCTCCCACAAGAGTTTGTTTGGCACTTGAAGAGACTCGCTTGCTTTGCATTTCCAAATAGAGATGCCTCTAGTTTGGCTTGCACATCCAGGGAATGGGCTAACAGTAGCTGCATTCCAGAAGTGCTGAGCACTTCTCCACATTATTTACAGTTACTGCAGGATGCAGATCTTTAGGTCTTCACAAGGTCAAGTCACCCAGACTTAAAACACTGCAGCATGGAATTATAGTCCTATTTTGTGCCACCAACATTTTTGTTAATTTTGTTTCAAGCCAGCAATTGTCTGCAGTATCATACCGAATTAAAAAAAAATACAAAAGAAAAAAAAGAGGCAGAAAAATGTAAGGGAGTTAAAGAGGTTTGGCTGTGATTAACATTGCTAAACATTGTGCAGCAAAAGGAGATGGCTTCAGGGACAAGTGACCCTTGTGACAGACTTCCCAAGTCACAGGATGTCAATGTTTTTTGAAGGCACCTACTATGTATTGCAAAGGACTGATGTGAAAAAGTGCATGCTGTCCCTAGACTAAATAAGAGTCGCTCTGTTTTCAACTTAGAAAAGACAGAAAGAAAGACTGAAAAGAAGGGAGAGAAAGAAAGCATGTCACAGATGAAAGCACATTCTCAAAGGTCAGGGCAAAGTGTCCTTACTTCAGCAAATGCTCTGGCGTAACTTCATAATGAAATAATCCTGCTATCTGATACTGCCTGAGAAATAAACAGTGTTTTTATAAAGTTCTTGCCCATTTCACAGCACTTCCCTGTGACACTGTAATAAAGTAGGTTGCAGCAAGTATCCTGCATGCCATGCCTCCAAATGTACCAGTTAATTACTGAGCCCTTTAAACCTACTAACAAGACAAGCCTTGTTCTTTCAACCTATTGCTTTTTGCCAAAAAAGAAAAAAAAAGAAAAAAAGGAAAAAAAAAGTCATTGGGCAAATAAATCTTTCCAGAGAAAACAGATTTGTTTCCAAACCAGTCAACTGTGCTGAACTGGAAAGGAAGAAATGTTATTTTTTCCAGGATGAAAGCAAAACAAGATCTCTCCCTGCTTATCCTGTCTCACCCTTTTCTAAAGAAGGTCAGTTTAATTTCTTCATTACTTTTTCCTGCTGTCTTATTTATCTTGAAGTCTTCTAGTCTTTTTCAATTCCACTGTCAAAGCCCAGCCTAGTTGGTCCAACACAGGAGTGCACTGTGCTTTGCTCTTCACAGCCATGTGAAGATCCTGAATAGAGCTGAGTGAACTGTAATCACCCAGACATTCTCCTTTCTTACTTGCTTTCTCCATGCTCCTGAAAAAAACCATAAATCTCAAGCATTTATTGTTGACTTCGTTTCCTTTTAGCATCTTATTCATTACAGATGCTCCAAAGCCCATGAAAACAATCACAAATTCAGTCTGCCCTAGCCCTATGTGTTGTGCTATGATGAAATACAAATCTTTGTACCATAAGCATCTTTTAACATTGGTGCCTGGGACTGAGTTTGGAAGGAATGAACGTCAGTACCAATACAAAACAATATAATAAGCCAGAGAAAAGAGCTTTGCTACCCTTAAAACCAGTAGTGTTTGATCTTTAACTCAGAAGGAACCTAGGGCAACTCTTGGGGAGGGGGGGGTGACTACATTTCAGCTCCAGGCAGCAGAGGCCATCATATTTGCCTGTGCCAGCCCAGCTAGAATACAAGTGGTGTTTTGCATGCTGCAGAGTCAAATGCAGAACTGATGTACATATCTTTGAATAGCCATGGTCTGTAAGAGAGGGTCATTAGATCAGTTTGATCTCCTAGATGACACCTTAAGG
>NW_005054322.1:2692342-2699923 GCF_000277835.1 Geospiza fortis
ATCCATCCTGCGTAATTGTCCTCTAAGTGTTCTCATTTTGCTGGGTTGGTTACACCAGTTTAACCTCTTCTGCAGTCACGTACACTCCACTGGCTTTGGAGCATCAGCAGAACAGCCTGAAGGGAGGTATATACCACCTGCCATATGCAGATCTGGGAGTGAAAGGCTCTGACACAGGATCAAGTGCCCAAGCCTTATCTACAGCCCCTTCTGCCTTGTGTTACCTCACTGCTGCCTCGGGTGCTGCGCATGCAGACTGCACACCAGGAGCAGAGGTTGGGAAGGGATGACTCAGGCACTGTACCCTGACCAAGTGCCTGTGCCCCAACTGTGTCTGGGCAAGTCTCGAGGCAGACCAGGTTCATGCAGTGCACACACTGGAGAAGCTGGGAGAGCCACCACAGCTAAAGGCTCTTGGTGAAACCCTCCAGTGATATCTTGAACCCATAGTGAATTCAGTTCTCAGCTTGGTCTCTACATAGCTGTGGTCACAGCCCTGTTGTACTATGAAATGTACTTTTAAAACCAGAAAACTGCAGGATGTGATATATGGCAGTGTCTGCAGGATTCCATGGCTTTGCTAGCAAAATGAGCAGCAATTTCACATCTTTTTTTTTTTTTTTTTGCAAATCTTCAGGAGATAGTAAGAGGGAGAAAATATTTTCTCAGATTATGATTCCTTCAAGGCACTCTTTGGTCTCTAGTCAGATTTTATCCACTGTCCCAGAGCTGCCCCTGGATTTATTTTACCATGTTGTTCTTCATTTCCCCAGACACTAGGAGATCAGTTATGCATTTTGCTCTTTTCCAATTTTGGTGGCACAGGATGCAGACCTTCCTACATCCACTGTTTCATCAGAAATGCTTTCCATCTTTCAGTGTTTGTTCCTTTTAAAGTGATGCAGGCTTTCTGAAGTTACCTGGGTGCTCCTGATGGAGTGAGAACTTTTCAGGATGTGATCACCTGCTTATTTCCAGGAAGCACAAATACTCTTTCTTGAGGTGCTGCATTTCCCAAGGTGCAACACCTCTGTCAGAGAGAAGCACATCTGTTTCTACACACAGGTTTCTCTGGCACACAGGTTTCTACTAAAAGTAATTGTCTTGGTGGTACTTTTCTCTAAACTAGATTCTGTGATGAGAACTGATCCCATAATACCAAAGCCATTCAGAAAATGCTACCTAACTCAGCTCAGGTCCCCACTGCTGAGATATACAGACTGTTGTTAAATGTCAACTGATCCGTTCTGCTGACTGTCATGGGAATGTATCCACACTCCATCATCAATGTTTTCAGTTCTCTGGCCCCCTCAGACCTCTGGGGGTTGTCATTTTGAATCATTGTTAATATTAAAGAAAGTATTTCCACAAAAGCAAATGGAGTGGCTGTGAAAATTGTCACACTCCCATTGAAGTCAACAGGAGTTACCTGAGTGGGAGCAGGTGGCACCTGCTTTTTCTTTATAACCAGTGTTTATTCATTCCCTCTAGGTGCCCCTAAAAGCTTTACACTGCCAACCTTTCTCTAGATAGATGTAACCCAGCCTGCATGGAAGCAACATTTGCCAGCTGGGTTTCCAAGAAATTACAGTGCACAAATAATTACTCTAGAGGAGAATAGCCTTGGCAGCAACTACTTAAGTACTGGAGAAATGCAAGTAGTCAAAGGGCAAGGCTTTGGAGAGCACTGCCGCAAACTATCTGGTGGAGCGTGTTAGAGAGACATTCAGCAAATGTGACTGAGGCCTCTGATTCCCTGCCAGTTGCCAGGTTTGGAATTACAGGCACAGCAATTAGCCATGATTACTTCCCGATGTTGTTAAGTACAGTGCAAAGATCACCAGTTGTAGTAGTTTCTTTTTGTGATATTTAAGTGCCGTGCCAGAGAGGAGTATCAGATCTCAGGTCTGAAGACTAGGGATGCACTGGCAGGTGTGCTCAGGGAAGAGACAGGAGGGTCAATATTTACTGTTTATGCTTAGCAGGTTCCCCTCTAGGCATGCACTGGCAATATCTGTTAAAACATTATTGAAGAGATAAATAAAGATAATAACCCCAAGTAGTGCTGAAGAGGTTACAAAGTCATCCTATGACTGTAGTAGTCCAGCCAGTTGCCCTGTAGTTTGACCATAAGCTATTCCCTTATCAAAAGCATGAAGAAAAGATCTATTTTGTTGCACAACCAAAAGCATTAAATGTTAATAAATTATTGGACTTCACTTAGAATTTCTGTCCACCTTTGGAAGGGCACTGGTTTAGATTGCTAAGATCTCACAGACAAAATTGATGAGCAAGCGTCAGAACTATATGATCTGTATAAGATCTGTATGAGCACCCTTCATATCAGGTTATCAAAAAAAGTGTTTCCATCTGAGGTCCTTTGGAGATCATATCGAAAACTGGGAGAGAGCACCTCTCTAGGCAGCTTGGGATACTGGTTGCTAATTACAACATCAGCAGTAACCTATGCAATGTTGTTATTTGAAGCAGGGGTAAACAATATATTCTAAGCTCTCTACACCTTAATTTTGTATTTCAGGTTTACAATTTCAGTGAGTATAGGATGAGGGTTATTTACTCTGCTGTGTAACATCATCATAAACACCCTTTTCCCTCTTAATTTAAATACTCCCATACTCCTACCTCAAATCCTCAAGGCTTTTCTGAAGACTGGGAAGTGAAGATAGTGAAGATAGGGCCAGTGTGGAAAGATGAATCAGTTCAGCAGACCATGTTGGAAGACTTGCTTATCCCTGTTGACATCAAAACCTGTTGAAATGTCAAAGTGTTTACCTAGAGACACCATGACTCCATTCATGCCTTGTTTACAAAGTCTGAAGTTGAGGTGTTTGAGCCCCAGCTATTGTGGTCTGTAAAAACAGTCAATGCACACAGAATCACTGTTTTTAAGACCCAGATGAATAATGTACCATCAGTAAAAATCCAAAGTTTTCTTGAGTACCTTGGCTGCTGGACACCTGCTATGCAAGAGGTGTGATATAGAGCTGTTCAGTTACAAGCAATCACAGGAGGCAGAATCCTTATTTACCTTCCCCAACAGAACAGACTTACAATCAGACTTTGGCTAAATGATTAGGAAAGAGCATTTTTGCCAGATCAAATGAATGCCCATGGAAACCAACCATGGCAGACATTAATTCAGTTAAACATTTGAACTAATCCTCTCTGAAATTCTTTTGGTACTTTTTATTCGGTTTTAATTGTTTCATGAACACACAACAGTTTAAGCCGGGCCTTAGAACCTATGTCAAGCCCATACAGTTCATTTGATACAATTTAATTTGACCACTTGAGAGGCATAAACATTCTTAGCATGTAAATTAAAGGTGTCTCTGGAAGGCATTCAGCTTTTTACTAAATGTTGTTAAGAAGTAGACAGAAGCCAAACAGAGGACTGTTGTACAGAGTCAGTAATCTGATATTCTGCTATCATAAGCATGAAGTTCTTTTTCACAGTAAAAACACCTTGGACTTGAGATTCCAGGATGAGGTGATTTTTTAAATATGAAAGAGTAAATGCTTTGTTCTTCCATAATTGGCAGAAGAAAATTCTTGCTGAAGTTTGCGAAAGTTTCACTTACGCAAGATTTGGAGTTATACTGCTCCCTTACAGCACACAACCTCGTAAGTTATTGTTCCCAATGTTACTAAAAACTGTGTGGTAGTGTAAGGTTAGCAAGCACAGAGCAAACTGTTTGATTTTCTGTGTCTTCTCTGGAGACAGGAGAAATCAGTGGATAAAAAAATTATAGAAGATATTCTCTTAGCTCAAGTAGGAAGATTTTAACTCTACACCAAGCTGAAGGCTCAAATTTTCATTAAGTTAAATTGAAAAAAAAGGTTTCAAAGACTTGTCTGCTGCTGCATTGTTCAGGAAATAAAGATAATCCTATGACTTCCCAGCAAAGTTTGTTGCAATGAAAGTGTGGGCATGCACAGCTCAGGAAAAACCTTGTGCACACACTAGGAGGTACAGAACAGCCTTTGCAAGGATAACAATGCTTCAGGTTCCTGATTTCCTCTTGGTCTGTCCCTGCTAACCAATGTAGCTGGAAAGATACATCTGCTTTTGAAAATCCCAAGCACCTGCAAAGCAGAGGTGCCAAAAAGGATCGACACTTACAAGGCATAAAGGCCACTGTGGGCCAGCCTCACAGAGAGTTCTGGATCTGCTGAGGAGAAGCAGCTTGGAGGGTGAACAAAATGCAGTTTGTACCTTTGGCCTCTGGTAGGTTTGGGATGGGAGAAGTGAGACACGTGTACGGGTGCTTCAGCCTCAGGCAAAGTGATTAGTGAGGGTATCTAGGGGCAATTAGACTTCTGGTTTAAATGCCTCGGCACAGACTGGAAGATAGGATGAATCTTGTTTCCAGAGTTCACAAAAATACCTAGGTAAGCCAGTGGTTACCACTTTGATTTATTATGCAAAGACAAAGAGGGAAAACAGGAAATAATAATAATAATCTGCCTTCTGAGCCACTTTAAGTAAAAGTGAAAGGACATTTGTCAGTCAGGCATTTGGAGAGCAAACTCAGCACAATGTTGGAAACCGGGAGACAAAAAAGTTGGGAAATTGTGTCCATCAACTTAGCTGCTGTTCTGTTCTTAAGAACCTTCTCTTGCCTGCTCTGGAGCAATTTGTGACTTACATTTTGCTACCAATCAAGACCAAATGAGTGGTAGAAGCACAGTTTGTCCACAGAAATGGCTGTGGATATGCTCCAACATGGTTCAGACTTCCTAGAAGCTTATCTAAACAAACAACTGTATCTTGATGTAGCACTTCTCATCCCTAGATTAGGGTCACCATTTTCTACCCAGACATATTCTATTTTTCTGTAGATCTGGATGGGTGGATTTCTGTCCCTGAGTAGGGGGAAGATAAAGGGGAATGTGCACTTACCTACTTTGGCCAAGGGAAGAGCAGGAGTGATGTCCTTCAAGGATAGGTGCAGGGTGGATTGCATAGAGAGATGGACCTCAGGGAGCTGCAGAATACAGGAAGGCTGACTTTGAGCGTCTGGGACAGCCAGGGTTAGAGGGGCAGGTGGAAAGAGTAGGAAGTGAATGGAAGAACAAAGTTACAGTGGTTTGGGAGTCAGTGATACAGCAGAGGTAGGATGGAGCAAACTCTGAGATAAATGCTGAAGACACGTCAGAAAGGGTAAGTGGGGATGAGAACAGCAGGTCAGGAATGGGACTGAAGGATAAGGAAGGGAAAAGCAAAGTGCTCTGGTGTCTCAGAGGGAACAGGGCAAGGACAAAGAAATCACAGGGTAGCTCTCTCCTTCCCCACCTTTAATAGGAATTATTTTTATGAGGAGAATGACATGATTGCATAGGATCTCTCTATCCACTCCAAACCCATGAGAAAAGCTGCCCACTACAGTCTCTTTTTACTATGACCCTTGTGTTAATTTAATTACTTTTAATTAAAGTACTTTAATTTTCAAAGGACTTTTAGGAGAGCAGTACTACCAGTCACCTATGGGAACAAGAAGACTATCTGGAGGTATTTACCAGTTCAAGGTGGGCCTGCTCTACAGATACCTCTGAGACTCCAGGGAATATATGGTGCTTGCTGCTGATAATTGCAAACTCACTCACAGCAAAAGCACAGAGCTCAGTTCAGGCTGCAAAAACTCAAATGAGAGCTTGAGCAACTGGAATACCTTGCAGCACAGAGACACAGGGGTCTCATTCTTTAAACAGGGACTTATAGTGCTGCTTCAGATCCCTGGGGGTACCTAAGAGGTCTGGTCAGCCTGATAAATACCACAGAGATCTTAAATGCAACATAACCCTTTGGAAGAAAGAGGTGAAAGCCGTACAGAACATGTTTTGGCATCTCAGATAGCACTAGATGCCTCTGCATGAGTAAACTGTCCTTGTATTTTCTGTAACATTCCATCTCTACTGCTAAAGAAGAAAAGGCAAGGGCCACTGCCAAGGCCAAGCAGCACAAACTGACTCCTGCCCCTTCTTTAGGGCTTGTGGTCTCCTGTCTAGGCTGCTTGGTCTTAGATCTCATCTGAGCAACATGTAGTTTTCCTGTGATTCTGAGAGAGAAATGCTTCTTTCTGTTTGTTGTCTTTTCCAGTGGGAAGCGCGTGAAATACCCTGACAGCTGTGCCTCACTCACCTAAGGGATGTTTTTCCAGAATGCTCACAAAGACATATCACAGCCTGGGGGTATGCTATTAGAGTGTGAGTGTGAGGACACAAAGCCTCTTGGGCATGCTGGAGGACTGCTTTGGGTAGAGGGAGCCAAACCTGAAGCATTCTGACCTATCCTGCATTTGGGAGGGCTCCATAGGACTTTTTTTCAGAGCAGTAAGTATCTGGGATCAGCATGTGCATGACCTTTGGTCAGCTGATACAGACCACTGCTAACATCTGATGACATTTCGGGTCTGAAATGAATCACTGCCATTGCTGTTCAGTTTTCTTACTGCAGTCAGTCCCACGAACAAACACTCGGTTGTTTGGCTAATCGGGTAGCAAAAAAATAGAAAAGGAAAGCAAAAGTGGTTGCTTAAGAACCTCTGCTTTTTGAGGGCTTGGGATTTCCATTGCTTTTGCTGGTCAGCAAAAGCTGCTAAGCAGAACCAGCCGAGTGCAACCCCCCTGTGCTCTGCTGTGGGTTTGGGTTGGAGCGTGTTCCCTCACATCCATAGCCCGGCCGTGAGAACGAGCTGCACTGCCCTGCAAACCCTGCCCAGCCCGCCTCCCAGAGCTTCATGTAGCTCTTGGCCTGCTCTCCTTTTGGCACCACTTCCACTGCAGGCCTCAGTTTAATGCAATTATTAAATCTAAGACGAATACTGCGTAGGATACTGCCATCAAATCCTAGGCTATAGGTCTGGGTCTCAAGAGATGGTGTTGCCAGTCCTCATGTCCAGACAGTCAAACATACCCCATGATACCCCAAATGATGTTCATCCAACTTACTCCTAAAGCCTCCAGACTCAGAAGGAGCTCTGGTAGCTCTGTAAGTCCCAGAGCCACAGCAATGGCACAGTGAGCCACAGTGCCCCTGTGCTCACAAGCTGCTGCTGCTCTGGGAATCAGGAGAACTAGGCATTGCTTCCCACTGCACTTGATGATCTAATACCTGGTGACCCTTGCAGACTTCTCAAACTTAGGAAAGAAGAAACGATAACATTGACTTTACCATGACAAACCGCTTGTATGAAAAGCATTTTTGATAAAGATCTACAGACTACAAAGTTCCTATTACCAGCATCTAACAGTGTTGCCAATTTCAAATAGCCACTATTATTAAGATCGCATAATAACTAACTTTAATATCCTTGGAATACAAATCCCCATCTAATTATTTTGTGTGTGTGTGTGGTTTTTGGGGGTTTGTTTGTTTTGTTTTGTGTTTTTTGGTGGTTTGTTTGTTTGTTTGTTTGTTTTTGTGGGTTTGTTGTTTTGGTTTTTTTTGTGGAAGGGAAATTTTAGGGGACTGGTTCCCTTTCTCTGACTTCCATAAGATTTTGGCTGCAAGTTGCTGGATGGCAAGGGAGGCAAATTTCTCCTCTTTAGTGTATTGTT
>NW_005054322.1:2699979-2722492 GCF_000277835.1 Geospiza fortis
TTCCCTGTCTGATGGACAGTCTGTAGCCAGCTGTCTCCATGTAAGAACCAATGAGCATGGTGAGAACACAGGGTCATCATACACACAGTCCTTTGCCTTTCTGACCTGGAATTTTTTCATGGCCCTGGGGTTCTTTAAGGTGTTTTTAGAAGGAAGGCTTCAAGTGCATTCCTGACTCCTTTTTTTTGAGAGAAAACCACAATTACATGGGCAGAGTATATAGTGAAGGTTTCTCACTGCCAGGCACTGGAGAGAAGATCTGCAGGAACACTTTTGTTTGCGTAGCTTGGGTTATTTAATCTGGAGTGTCCTTTGACTCAACTGCCCTGTCCTCCTCTCCACCGGTGTGCACAGAAGAATGGGGCTCTGGGGGGACTTCCACTTCCCCCACACAAGAATTTTGCCTCTGACATGTATGAGGAGTAGGAACAGGACTGCAGCAATAAATAAATACCAAAGTGATTAAAAACAAATGTGTGAAACATTATTAATGATACACTGGAGAGAATGGAAGCGTACAATGCCAGAAACACCATCAGGAACAGAACAGATATCAAGGGCTACAGAGTCTGATGTTAAAACAGCTGAAGGGGACAAAGCAGTGATTTACTGTGCAACATCTGAGCCTGCAGCTGGATAGCTCAGGGTTGATTAGTGGAGTTGCTTTTTGAACTAGCAGGTCAGGTCAGACCTGGGTCTATGCAGGTAGCCTACCTCTGTCAACAGGAACTGCCATGTTTTGCCTTGTTCTCAATATTCAGCACACCCCCTGCCCTTCTTCCATCATGTTTTCTATACTCACAGCTCTTGGAGAAGTTTTGACAACTTGCAGGCCATATGTCCTTGCTTTGAAAGCATTTCTGGAAAGACAGCTGGAATGTCTGGGTGCCCAGCAAAGCCCTCTATTGTGCAAGAGTTTGGTGACACAGGGGGCTCTCCTTTCTATAATCTTTCCCATTTTTCCCCTGATATATTTGAAGTGCAACCACCACATATGCAGTGCTTTACTCCAATAAGTAATTATGTGACAGCTCCTGTTCTGAGCACTCATGCAACCACGTGCAGACAGAGAAGGAAACAAGTCATTTGCATACAGAGCAAATATTTTGTCATCACCTGCTGTTCATCCTAATGAGATTTTGCCAGACTCATTAGAATGATTCCACGCTTCTTAATACCCACTGGGATTGCTTTATTATTTGATGGAGTCAACAGTTGGCATATGCCACAGTCTCTCTGTATTCAGGTCTCTTGAAACCTCTGAAGGCAGCTAAACAAAGGCAGTGAATAACCAGTTTTGTTTCCTTCTTTCTCCCAGGATGTCTTAATGCTGACACCAGTGACTCATGAGCACCAAAGTTAAAAGGATCTCTTTATCAGCCCACTCCCACAAGCTGCTGGAGACAGTAGGCATCTTTTCACTAGGGACTGTCTTCTCTCTGCATGGCTGAAAGCAAGGACCCTGACCCCTCCCTGCAGAGGACTCCTGAGGATTTCTGTTTTTCTATTTCCCCTGTTGGTTTCAAAAATCTTTTTTTCAAAAATCATGGGTGGTGTTTTTTTCTCTCTTCTTACTCTATCACAAAACTACATAAACAACAGGAAGGAGACCTATTAAGAAATTACAGAAGATTTGGGCATGGCCCAAATCCACATGATCCTTTTTGTGTGTAAGCTTTCCATACAAGTTGGGGATCATGGATTAGCTCACTTGGTTAGAACTGTGCTATTAGAACATAGTGCTAATAATGCCAAGATTAAGGGTTCAGTCCCTGTATCAGACCACTCACTTAGGAGCTGGACTTGATGATCCTTGTAAGTCCCTTCCAACTCGGAATATGAAATTAGCGTGCTAGGAATTGCAGTAAAAACAACCCAAAAAATAGAGATTAATGCTTTTTCTCTATTCTCACACCTGTAACCTGAGGTGTTCCAATGGGATTAGTGGGATATAATTGGTTTGGGTGTTACTTATGGTGGAGTAAAAACCAAAAATCCTGAAGTGTGATATTGAAGTTGACAGTGTCACTTTAAACAAATTCACTCGAGATGATTTTTGCTTTGGGAGTCTCCCTTCACAAACAGACCTTGCCAGCAGCCAGAGTAAACACCATGTTAATCTTAGATCAGCCTTTAATTTTCCTACTTCCTTTCCCTTCCCCTTTCCTTTCTATTTCCTTCTAAGACAGCAATATTCTAGACAATTTAAATCAGACATGTCCGTAGCTGAACAACAAAATCACCAACTGAGGACAATGAGAATAACAGTAAACTCAACACAGTAATTATTTTCCCATCACATAAGCAATTACAAAAGCCAAGAAAGAACAACTGAGTGCTCTTAACCTGATATTGATCATTTAATTTTCTCAAGCCATGTAATATTAAGCAGGCTAATGCTCCTACAGGGAACCCTGGCAACAATTAAGCATAGCTATGAAAAAGTCAGACTCATTGCAGGCTTCAGCAAGGGGGATAACTCACTGTTTGAGCCAATGGTAATAATTATGAGCAATGGAAATAGTGAGATGAAAGACAGATTAATACTTGGGCACAAGTTCACCATTTCGGAGAGGTTTGCATCTGGCCAGGTCTGTGTCAACGTGGCACACTCTGTTTACCTGGCATTTCACTTTGGTCAGTGGTTGCCACAGGCTGACTGGAGGTGTAGCTTGTGTCGACAAGGTGAGGAGAGAGCTTGGCAAGAGGCTGGCTCGTGAGCATTGTGACACACAAGCTCCTCATTCACGCTGTGTGCTGAGGCACCACCATAGCCTAACACAGGAGAAGCCAAGCTGGAGCTTTTTGCTCTTGGGCTGGTTCTAAACTTGAATCATCTGTTGCTCATTCCAGAGAGCGTGAGCCTCTCTTTAGACCTAGAAATTTGTTTGCCAAAACAGAGGTTCTGGTTCTGGCTGAGTATCCTACCTAGTGTCTAACTGCTCCTCCTAGATACTATTAATAGTTCCAAATCATGTTTGCCAGCCTGTGTGAATAGTTAAAATATGAGAGAACACCTCAAAAGAAAATTGATACCTGTGTTGATGTGACTGGGTTGCACCCCAGCATTTGGTGCCATGTGCAGCTTTCATAAGCTGCTGACTGCCCTGTCTGGGTTTCAGCTGGCCACACTGGGAGCTCAGGCACCTGGCTCATTGGAGACACCAAGGGCGTGCTGTGTCTTCTGAACCCTGGAGCTGCCCTGCAGTGGTGTGGCTGGCCTCTGGCTGCCTCTCCAGGCAGACATGTGCCTCCTGTAGGTGCTGTGCCACGTCTGCCAGACCAGCCTGAGCACCTCAGCTGTCTCACAGCATCTCAGGTGGCTCCTGGTGCTGCGTGTGAGCAACTTAACTGAGCTCATGGAGTTCCTATCAACTGCTTCCAAACAGGGAGACCTTCCAGTGCTGCCCTCGAGATTCAAACCATGAACAAGGGACAAGCCTGCTTATGAGAGCAAACTCAGAATTGTGCTTAATTTTGAGTGCAAACAAAACCCACAAGGAGTCACCATGGGAGGAGAAAGAATGATGAACAGACACTGTGGGGTGAGGTTTTCTTCTCCATGCTTTCATGGTGGGTGCAGTAGCAGTTCCTCAGAAGCATTCTTTCTGTAAGGATCCTGTCAGATACAGAGGAAACACCAAATTGTAACCATATGTGGGGGCCCTGCACAATGCAATCCCATTCCAACTCCATTAATTTTAGTTTCTGTTATTTCATGTTGTACCACTTAAATGTCTCTTGGCAAATCATCATCAAAGTCCTGCACAAATTAGTAAAACATTGAATTTTTCCTTTCCTGATTCATGTCAAGGAAGAGAGTCCTGATTTAGACAGGTTAAGAAACTCCACCTCAATCCTTCCACTACTTCTGTAGGACTTTAAAGAGAGTTCAAACTGTTTGAATGGGTGTGCTTTTGTTTCCATTTCCTGAGGGAAGCTGGACTAATTTATGTTTGCAGTATTTCTGACCATCACCAATCCCTCTAGCCAGTGAAGGAAAAGAGGGAAAGAAAGAATATGTGAGAGAAGTGCCAGATAATCAGACATTCCCTCTAGTAAAGGATCATTAGTGAAAGATACATGGATTCTAATGGTCGCATGGTGTTATAGGAAGCAAGCACAGAATATTCTGACCCTTCATTTTTTTTATTACTCCTTTCATTTTTGTTTTATTTTCCTTTTATTTTTCCTAGTTTCCATATAAATCCCATATTACAGAAATCCATGGTTTTCATGATAACCAAAAATCAAATAAGCCAGAAGAATAAGAGTTGCCAGTGACATAAAACATGGGCAGACATAGAAAATCCTGCCCATGCATAATCTGCCTGTGTGCAAGAAAAAGAAAAGAAAAAAAAAAAAAAGGAAAAAAAAAACACAAAAGGGGGGGAAGTGCAAAAGCACAAATTGAAATATTTTCCTTTAAATTAGAATTTGATTTATTTTAAAAATGAGCCTATTTAAAGCTGTGACGAACACATGCTAAAGCCTGGATTTACAACATTTAATAATATGATTTGAGTTATATTGAAAGAAATTTATTTTGTATTAAGCACTCTAAGTTGAATTACCAATTTTGAGGAAAGGTAGAAAACTCTGAATTTGTGAAAGTCATGGACTAAGCAGAATTTATATGTCTGCTCAACTAGGTTTTGAAACAAAACTGTGTATTCAGCTCAAGTGTCCTCCATAGTATATGTGTTATTGCAACAAGGATATTTTGAATAATAATAATAATAATAATAGTAAAAGCTGCTAGCCAGAGTGTGTCTTCTAGAAGAAGACACACCTCAAAACATATGGCACCAGCCACTTGGGCAGCTGTGCAGGGAAACAGGCTGGGTTTATGAGCTTAAGCTCACTACTGTGCAAACAGGACCATCCACCTCCTGAACCTTCCCTGACCTCCAAATCCTAAAGCTGCCTTCACATGACACTGCACCTGAACCCATCAGCCTCGCTGCCTGAGCCAGCTCAGGTCTGCACCCAGGGCACAGCTCATCTGCACCCAGACAAACTCACCACGGCCATTGGGCAGAGGGACAAAGCTCAGTCTGCCATCTTATTCACTTTAGGCTGAGAATGTCTGAGAGTTGGAGAACTAGGAGGACTTTTTTCCCACTTCTAGACTCTGGGGCCAGAGGATCAGCTGTATTCATCTAAAATCTTGAAAACCCAAGCAATCAGATCAATTCAACTGCATCATTTTCACAAATGCATCCTTGTAAAATAAGTGTATTTCACTTTTTATTTAACTCCACTTTCTGTGGGAGTAGAATCCAACATAAACACAATAATAACAACAACAAAAAAATATGAGTGGATCATTTACCATTTCCTGCTCTGAAAAAAATCTATTAAAGCTATGTTTCCAAACAAACATGGGCCTCCCATGCTGTGTGTGCTCTAGGACCTCTTCTGCTCCTGGCTAACATTAAGAAAAAGAACAGAATGTATTTTAAAGCAGCCATACCTTATTTAAGACATGCAAGTTAGTACTTACCAAGCAATAAGAATTTATTCTCCTTAAAGAAAACAAAAAAATATGAATTCAAAACAAGATTTAAAAGCTACTATAGACCCAGGTTCCTTGCTTGATGGTTTAAAACATGCTCACTTTTGTACACCTTGTCCTAACCTATTAATTCTGAAAGCTGTCCACATAGGTTCAGTCAAAGGATTCCTTAATTACACTTCCAGCCTTATTTTGAGCCATGGATAGTATTGTCAGTCTTGAACATCTTTATTGCCCATCCTTCTCAGCCTGCTTCTTGCAGAAAACTATCTCCATCCAGTGTGACATTTCAGGAAAGAGGGCTCCATACAGGCTCCTTATTGACCAGCAAGCCAATACTCTCCACCTCCCAGTTCAACCCCTTCTACACAACAGAATCAGAGGAAAGCCTTTAATGGAAATCTCCACTGTCATTCTTGCTTTCTGTTTTTTCTAGGGGAAAAAAAAAAGCCAAAGCATAAGGTCATCCATGCTTTCCTCCAGAAGAGACATTTAACCTCCACCTAAAGCTTATCATTATTTAATTGTTGCTTTATGCAAGCAAATTCTCTCAATATAACCCAGTATCTGATCTTGCTCTACCTTGAACATGATAAAAGCCCTTGAGAAGGGCTGGTCCTATCTCCATCTCAATCCTGCAAGATCCTGGACATCTTCCAGTTCAGCATCTAACTGGCATGTGAAACAGAAACAGTGCCTAGTGACAGTGATGGATGGTCTGCTCTTGGCTGTTGCCTGCATTCACACTGCTGGATATCCCTACAGTATTTGATTGCATAAACCCTGAAATCCTTTTGTCCACATTAAGGATGTTTGGTCAGCACTATGAGATCTAAATAATCTCTGCAGAGGAAACTGGCAAACTAGTGTCCAGTGTAAGCAGAGAGTGTGCAGAGACTCGCTGCTCTCTTATGACTATGGAACTATGGAATTATTTGAAGTAAACTAATGATTAAAAACAAAATAAAATTGTCCCCTTTTCTACCCACCATGCCACGGGGCAAGGAGAGTTCTTGAACCAGACATCTCCCTCAAAGTCTGTGCTGTATTTGCAAACCCATCTGAGGCCTATCATCATGTGAGTCCACACCCTGACAATTGCCTGAAGGCTGGGGAGATATTTTTTAGGAAAGGGGAACAAAGAAGCAAACAGAAAGCAACCCCTCCCCTTTCTGCATGTAATACTTTTTTGCCTGCTTATCATCAATAGATTTTGGAGCCTCGAAAAGCAGCATGAAAGAGATGGGTCCTTTCTGCATGTCAGGCCTGCCTCTCTGCTGCCCAGGCTGTGGGTCTGCCCCCACAGTGCCCCTGGCACAGGGGGCTATGATTGAGTGAAGTCTGATGCAAGGACATCATCTTCCCTTAAAAGGTCTGACAAAAGCATCCTGACCTCTGCATGTGCCCTTGAAAACCAGGGTAGGGGCAGGAAGAAATAGTGAAATCAGAGCAGGAGAAGGAATCTGGGTTGAATTGGATTTTGTGGGGTTTTTTTCATACCCAGAACATTTTGTTACTTGGTGGTAGCTTGAGGCAGCCACTTTAATAAAAAAGTTTAGTCAAAGTTTAGGGAAGACACAGAGAAAGAGGTGCATGTGTGTGCATGCTTTTACCAATGCCATTGCTGACAAACCGAGGCTGGATGAAGTACACTTCTTGCTTGAGGGGGATCTAACTGTACACCTTTCGCTACTGCAGAAAGAAAATGCAAAATATATTTACAAAGCCACAATAAAAACATGATAATGTGTCAGGGGGCCTTTTTTGGCACGTAAACCCTGAGAATCTGCCTGTAAACCCCTTCAGTAACTTCTGCATTGAAGGTTCCCATATGAGTTACCTCAGTTAACATTGGAAGGGGTTAAGGATGAAAAAACCCCAGCTTCAACCCCAGCTTAAACCTGCCTGTGTGAATTGGTCCTGGATTCCTATGCAGGCGTGTCAGGTATTTTTTTGTGCTTCTGGGCTTGGACCAGCCAAACACCTCTATTCTAGAAGTCATGTGCCTGTCTTTCTCACCCACTCCTCCACCACACCAATTTCTTTCATGATCATTTCTCCAGCCCATCTCTTCAGGGTACTCTCAGTAGGGAGAGGGGAGTGAACATCTAATCCCTGGTTGTTGGGTCAGGCTTGTAGGAAGGCCTTTTTTTCCAGGAGAAAATCAGGAAGCCTGGGTGAAGGAAAACAGTTTTGTGATTAGAAAGCGGGCAACAAAACAAAAAGGCAGAGGCTTTCTGGGCAAAGTTTCCCCAGGGAATTGCTGCAAGCCACAGTCCCACTATGAGGATGCTTTTCATTTACAATCATAGAATCATTCAGGTTGCCAAATCCAAAACTAAACCATGTCCCCAAGTGCCACATCTACAGTTTCTCCAGGTACCAGTGTGTGTGCTTCTGCTCTTGATAGAGTAAACAATAATCAGGTTGTATTTTACTTCACCCACAATGTCTTTCTAGGGCATTACTTGCCATTAACAAGTGGTAGAAGTGCAAGGAGCATGAACACATCTCAACACACATGCAGGAAAAGTTCATCCAGCATCCCAGTCCTGGAGCTGTCTGCTGGCAGGAAATAGTCATCAGCACCAGAAACTTTAAATTTGCTTTCCTAGAGTAAAACAAGAAACATTGCTCCAGTGACACACTCTCCTCTTCTGCTTCTGCAGGCAACTTAAGGCTGGGGCTGGTAACTGCAGCCTGTGTGACAAAGCCTCTTGATGGGTGATGCAGTTGGCAGGACTTGGATAGGATCCTTCCCCTCAAAAGCTGCAAAAACAAGACTGGTTTACTTTGGGTCTTTAGCTCTGTTTTAGTGTTTGATAGAACACATGGCATTATAGTCAGGAGAGTCTGCCTCTCCCCCCGCGACGCTGCCCAAGGAGTAGACAATAACAAGTAGCACTGATTTATTGCTGCAGAGGAGGTAGAGAAAGAGGAATGTAATAAATGCTGAGGAGATGAGAAATGCACCCATTCCCTCACCCCCTACACACTCACAGGCACTCTGGAGAGGAAGAGGAGGTTATCTGCCATGAACCAGCACATTGCTGAAATTCTAATGAAACAAGAGTCAAAGCAGGTAGGAGGTGGTAGAAATGCTGAGCTTGATGCCCATTTATCTTCTTCAAATGCTGAACCCAAGTTGGAGAGGAATGTCAAGAGAAGGGCACCCTTATTATTTGCAAAAATATTTCATAAGAAAAATAGAGCTAGCTATTTCCTATGCGTAATTAGAATAAATAAGCTTTGTTCCAAAACTAATCAAATCTCCTCTTTGAAGGAATACTAATAAGCTTGACAGAACAGGCACACAAATGCTAGAAAACACTAAGATTACCTTTGATACTTTAATGCATCTCCCATACATACAAGAATTATGCAGACGTGGTTTGGGTTGTCTGATCAGGCAGTATTTTCCCACACAGCTCCTTCCTTCAGTACACAAATTAGACCCACTTTGTGGCTATGGCAGCACCTCTTCTTCATGTTATTCCAAAAGCTAGAAGGGAATAAGGAACAGGACTGTGGGACACAAAAAAAAGTACAAAATTACATCCTTGGATATTTGTCCCAGAGAGTTGGGAAATACTGTTCATCCAGGTTTCTCATAGGTGGGTCCTCATTGTGTCCTTTTACTTTCCAGGTGCCTACCTTCCAAGCCCAGTGGTTTTAATGTGCAGAAATGCTGAGCTCCCAGTCTCAGCTGAGACAGGCAGAGATGCTTCAGTGATTCACACCCTCGTGTCATACAGTAAGTGCTCTGAGAAATCAAGCCCCGGTGGGTTCAGGCTTGGCAGCTGCAGTGCTGACTTAGATGCCCATTTGCCAAATGACAGTATCATGATATCTCATCACAGAAAAGTTCTGCTAAAATGAACCAGCTAATGGCTGGGGAGCTCTTGTTCTGCAGTGGCAAGCACTATAGAAAATCCCTTGAAGAAAATATTTCAGGATTCAAAGAGCATGGTATAAATCAGGAATATAGTGGAAAATAACAGATTGAAATAGGTGCTTGCCAGCTGAGACATGTTTTTCTAGTGCACAGGATGAAGATGAAGGACTTTGAATACATGAAGAAACCCCAAGTACGTGTGTGCAATTAAAGACAAAATTAAAGGGAGTTAAGTGCTGCTGCATGACATCCACATGACTTATCAGCAGGGTAAACACCATGATGTTGAGATTTGCCAAGGCAGCTGAAAGACCACACCTGTGGGGTGAGAGCTGGCTCTTGCACTATGTGGGAGATAAAACATGCTGTCAGCAGTGGTTTCACACATAAACACTGACAGCAGTGGACTGGTGAAATTTAGGAACCAGCCCAGTCCAGGCTATAGACTAGTGTTTTCTCTTGGGTGCAAAACTTTAAATGGTTACCCTTGTACTTTCTGCCTCACACCCTAGCAGTTGGCTCACTGCAAACCTTCCCCAGTCTCAACAATTCAGTCCAGTTCTGTAAAGTCTGGTGTTTGTTTGGCCCATTCTCCCACTTTAAATCATGGTATACTGCCTGTGTCAGCCCACCTCACCCAGGCCCTCCATCACTCTTCCCACAGTAACCATCAGTTTGAGCTGTGCCCATAGAGTCCAATTCTGTCTGCTCTGTTTTCCTTTCTCTCATACAATTATCTTTTCATTTACAGAGCACTGGAGAGTTTCAAAGGGTAAGTTATATCATTTTTTTACAAACTAATCTTTTCCCTCAATCTATGTCTTGGCCATGAGGAACAACTACACACAAAGTTTTCCTCTCTATCAAAAGTAATTCAGCCTCAGGCAAACACCTGGACTGGAAAACTTTATTCCCAGTGGTCAAATTTTGGCAACAATGTAAATGACTGGTAAATGAGAAATCTTAATAAAATGCAAAACTGTCAGAGCCACCTGTAAAAACCTTGAACTCTGGACAGAGTTCAGCTGCTTTAGTGTCCCCAGCCTCAGATGTCTGTCCTGGCCATGTGTTGTATATTTTCAGCTCAGAGCTGAGTATGCACCAGCCCTCCATTTAGCTCTGTCACCCTTGTTTCCATCAAAAGGAAAGCTGCAGTGTGACCTGGATGACTGCAGGGCCAGGACCTCCTCAGCTCTGTTGCCTGGGCTGGGTAGATATGAACCCCAAGAGATGCTCCTGGGCCCTTGAGAGACCTCCTGACATGTCCCAGTGAGGACAGTGCTGGAGCCATGGAGTTTTATCCCCAGAGGCAGGCAGGAGATGGTCCCTCAATCCCTTGGGACCTGCTACCCTAACAGGTCCCCAGGGGTACTTGGTGGTGACCAACAAGGTCAGCAGGGTCTTGCTGTAGGGTGTGAAACCAGTGTCCATCCATTTCTGAAAATGTGTGCCTTCAGCACACCCTGTTACATGCTAATGTAACATCAAACATTAACTGGAAATAAGTGAAGGTCTCCAGCTTTTTCTCCTTACTGTGGACCTACTCTCTGGCCTTGAGCAAAATCCTAAATTTTTCTGCGAACCAATTTCCTCAGTTAATAAAGTCTGTGGATGCAGTGAAGATCAATTTATTAATGTTTGTGTACCATGGGAACGTCCTTGAGGGGAAGGCTCAGGGGAGAGCAGCATTGTTACTCTTATCTCCTCCAAGTTAGTATCTAACACATCTGCTCAGGGTGACTCAGTCCCACTCTAGCCTTTTGCCTACTAGAAAGTATAGCAGATTTTCTATAGTACAATGAAGCATTGGAAATAAACCGAGACAGGGATTTATAGCTGCAGTTTCTTGCAGTGTGTTATAATAGCCAGCATTATTTAATCACAGAAACATGATCTGGCCACAGCTAACTAGCTTTGCTCAGGTGTGCTTGTAAAGTTAATTTGAGTTCCTCTACCTTGTGGAGAAGTTGAATGCAGGCTAATGTGTGTGCTGGAAAAATAACAAATCGTATTATGGTATAGAACAGGAAACCTTTCAGTTTCACCATAAAATAATACAATTCAATGCATGCAGTATTAATATAGCACCATTCAGAAATACATTTTAAATCTTTTTACAAACCACTCGCATGCTATACCACAGCCAACATGTCAAATCCTATTAAAGAGAAGAAAGCCACTGTACAAACAAATTCTTCAATATATGTTTAAACAAAGCATTCATTGGGAGAGGAGCCCATTAACAATTGGAACTATATAGTTATTATTAATACAGGTCCTGATAAGAAACCAGATCCATGGCATAAAATATTTATCCATTATGTTCTCCACATAAATACTGGTATAGTGTGTTTTATTTTAAAAACAGTGTCCTGAATGGCAGGATGGATGGGTTTGGATGCCCTTTTCCACTTGCATTATCTCAGCAAATGACAAATGAAAAAAAGGAGGGAAAAGAAGGTGGAACAGAGGCAAAAGGTGTGACAAACTCAAATCCTCTCCCTCACTCTGCTGCCTGTGTGCTCTCCATGGTGTCCAGTGCCTAATGCTTGCTGCTTACTCCATTGTGTTCCCTCACCCACCCACTGACACATTGCCGTTGATCGCCCACATAGCTTTAAGCATTTCCAACCCCCTGCACTGAAAGCTTTTGCAAGGCAGCTGAGGGACCAACCACTGTAACAGGTCATGTGGTAGGAGGAAGCACATTTTGGGCCATGCGCATCCCTCTGCATCAGCTCTGGGGTCTGACAGACCCCTCACAGCCTCCTAGTTGGGCAGAGGTCCCTGCTCCTGGGGACAGAGGGGTGACTGCTGCTTTGGCTGAGGGAGGCACAGGCTGCTTGGCTGCTGCATGATGTAGCTTCTACTCTTCTGCCTTGGCAATGTCCCTGTGGTAGGAAGCATGGGAGAAAAGCCAGAAAGAAACCACTATACTGGGAATGTGCTGTTTGATAGTACAAACAGCTGTGAAGAAAGGACAAAAAACTGCCCTTGAAGTCTCATCCTGACTTGGTTGTAGGCAGCCTTGCTGCTGCCTTCAGAAATACTTTTACAGTCCAAAATGACTAGAGAGTATCTGTGTTGGATTTATCATAGTAACATAACAGCATGTCCCAAAATAGTATGTCTAGCCCTGGAAACAGAAATGACCCAGCTTTTCATCAACGAAGTTGGAGAATAGTATACAAATATTAAGTATTACTGATTTCTTTTCAGATGCACCTCATGAATAAAACTGATTGCTGGTTCACTTGGGTTCCTGGAAAACCTTATCTCTAAATTGTAATGTCAAATTAATATAGTAAAGAATTTATAACTTGTGTTTCTCAGAGGTTGTTTAACAGCTTGATTGCTTGCCAGCAAAGCTTTGTCATTCACTACTTCCCACTGGCATTATCTTAAAACTAATACCAACAGCCAGTTGTTGCAGAGAGCTTAACTGAAATGTGCAATACTGGGAGGCACAGCCAACACACCAGTGCCCACTTCATGTGCATTTAGAATTACACAAGAAGTGGTGCTTATTGTACAGTCAGCTCTGGTGCTCTCTGAGATGACTCACCTTCTCTCTCTGCTACGCCATGCTGACTTTCACACATATCGTCTATCTGCATGGATAGCCAGACTCATCCTCTCTAACTCTGAGCTTTTTGGCTGGGATCCTTAACTTACAGCCTGTCTTTGCTTTAGGCTCTTCCTACAGTCAGAGCAGGGGAACATGCGCCTCATGAAGGCGGTTCTGCTCCTTGGTGGGCTGAATCATTGCCGGAAGGCTGCACCCCCTCCCTGTTGCTCCATTGACGGGGGAAGGAGCCCCAGGCAGGGCTGGCAAGCCTGCTGTGTGCCTGCCCCAACCAGCCCTCCCTGCTGCTGCCAGTGGGCTGAGAGGAGGCCTTGGAAGGTGTGAAAGCCTTACTGACGCTTGTCGGTGGTGACTCGACTGCTGGCTTGGGCAATTCAGTTAAATAAATAAATGCACACAGCCAAGCCCAAGATGACTTAAGTGGCAGCCCCACTCCGAATTGGAGAGGCGCCCCACCAAGCCCCGGAAGCTGCAGTCAGGCTTTCCCAGCTTGCAGTGGCTGAACTTGCACAGTCAGTACAAACCACACAGCCCCGACCTCATGCAGGGCTCTCCCCAGGCTGTTTCCAGACAAAGCCCTCATTTCACCTCTCCTTCCTTCACAGCACTTTGCTTGTTTCCCAAGTGCTTACCATGTCCCTGCTGCCTGTTTCCTCAGCTGCTGCCTCACACATGCTTCCTCCACTGCTCTCTGGGTACACCCTCTCCCTCGAGCATTTCTCTCCTGCATTGCTGCTGCTCTTTCCCACCAAGCACGATTTCACCCCTGAGTTTCAGACAGAACTCCAGACATTCACTAGACTCCAATTCTTTGGGGTCATGTCCTGCAGAAAGCATCCACTGCCTCCAGGGACCTTGAGTCCCTTCCTCAGTCATGGGGAAGATGAGAATTAATCACAGAGCTGCATCACTGGCTTTTGGCTCCAGCCACAAACCAGTCTATGGTCGGAGACAGAGAGTGGAGCAGCCCAAGGGTGTTACAGATATTTTCATGGAGTAATGGCTCCCCAGTACCTTGATGCATGGAGTTACCTTCTCTAAACCTGCTAAACATCTGATCTGCACTGTTCCGCCATCCTCTGTCTTTTGGGTGTGAGGTAGAAATCATTTTCCTTAACTTCAAATGTTTCTAAAATGAAATGACTTTTAGGCTGGAAGTCTCTGCTTGTTAGTGTGAAGTTACAGACAGGGACTAAGGGGTTTCTTGTGTAGGTGTACAGGCTTCTTGGCAGGAGGCATACCATCCTAAAATGGCAGCCGGTTTATGGAGTGACATGACAAGTGCGCCAGTGTAGGATACTGCAGGCATGTGACAGCCCAGTCCCCTGGACCTGGGATGCAACAGGTCCTTTCTGTTGTAGTGCGTTTTTATACTTTGTGATACTTTGAAGTAGTTTTGTTTTGTATCCCCATATTTTTCCCAAATGGTTTATCGCAGACTGTACCCCCCTCCCTTTACCTGTGTTATCCCTCTCCCTGGATGAGATCATCCCCAAACCCCCACCCTCGCTCTCTGTCAATCACTCAGCATCCCATCCCCTCCATCTAGAAGCTTCGGTCCAGGTCCTCGAGTGATTAGCCAGAGGCCAGGGGTCAGCCCCAAAGCCTTGCCCCATACGCTGTCCTAAATGTCTGTCCCCCAGTACCCATCCCTTAGGGTCACTTATTGGTTAGTAAAATGTTATCTACTTTCGGTTTCCACCTCTCTTTAAATGTAACCCTGGCACATCTCCCGGGGCTCTCGGCAGGAGGCCCCCTGAGGTGCAGGAGCTCCTTTGGGACTCCTAGAATAAACCTTGGGTTAACCCCTGCTAAGAGTCGGCCCTTTATCTTCTACCGATGTCCCTGGTGTCTCTTCTGCTGCAAAGGCGAACAGCCTAGGTGCCCTCAGTACCCTCAGGGCACGGGAGAGTGTCTCCCCGTTGTCAGCCGTGTCGGGGCTGCCCCCCCGGTGTCTGCCGACTCGGGACTGGCCGAGGGTTCCTGAGAGGCCCACAGAGGGACTGAGACACTTTCCACAGCAGCAACAAACCAAACTATGTATTTTCCACCCCAGTCTTTGCTCCTCATGTCTGCCATCAAGCCTAGAACAACCCAGATACTCTATAGGCAATCTCCTGTCCACATTAGAATAAGTTTATGGTCCCAGCATTATTTCCCTCTTCTGGTTTCGGCAAAAAATGTACAGCAGGATTTTTGCTTCTAGCCTGAAGAGACTAGAGTCAGACTTTTCATCCTTGCTGAAGAGTTGACTACTGTAACTATACACCATGAGGGGGTTATTGCATTTACAGAGAATGAACTCAAGGCTCGGCGTTTGAGGAGCATTGCTCATAGAACTACAAAGAGCTCTGCATGGCCTATTAATAGATTTGGTCATGGCCCAGTGCAGCTGTACACCCACTGAGCGGGACAGTATGTTCTAATGGTGTTTAGTTGGCTGATTACCACATCAACTTATTTTTTTACCCCCATGTTACTACTTCATTTCCCTCCTACTGTTTCATGCTGCTGATTGATCCAGAGCTGTGGGTAGAGGAAAGAAATGTATTTATATTACAGCATAACCGATCTATATTGCCAAGTTAATCGAGCAGGGCTGCAAACGGAGGGCAGATGTATTTCACAGCCGCTTCATCTCTGCTGTTTTGCTCCCTTAAGGAGTAAAGCAGTATATGTGGGTGGGTTGGGGAGTGGGAAGGAGCAGGTCAAAGCACTGTGTGACATACCAATGACAGCCAGTCAACTCTTGCACCTGCATGCCAGCCTCAGGCTGTCAGAAGCACCAGAGCCTGAAAAAAACCCAAAACGTAACAATTTCTGCTCTAGTAGGGCATGTGTGTGTGCATAACAACACCTCAGCAGAGAAAAAGTTCCTCTAGTCCAAAATACAGTGCAACATGGAAGATCTTCATTACCCTGATTTGTCAGAAATATGTATGTTGTACTCCCTCACCTCCAAACTAGCTTTCCAGGCTTGGAAGGTCTCTCTGTGCCTGCAAAGGCCAGCCTTGCCCAGCCCG
The DNA here is from genome assembly GCF_000277835.1 of Geospiza fortis. Lineage (NCBI taxonomy): Eukaryota > Metazoa > Chordata > Aves > Passeriformes > Thraupidae > Geospiza > Geospiza fortis. The sequence goes on from NW_005054322.1 coordinate 2,716,002, forward strand.
TGCAGAGTTGAAAACCCCAGTGTCACCATGGCAGGGCTGTGGAGCTCAGGCTGAGGTGGCTTGGCTGTTGGTGATAAAAGCAGAATGTAAGTCCAGTCTTGTGAGCAGTGTGGGGCACACAGTTCACTGACAAGGTAGGCCAATGGTTTGTGCTTTTTTGGGTCCATTCCTTGCACGGGCAGCGCCAAGAAATCAGAATCACAGAATAGCCCGAGCTGGAAGGGACCCAAAAGGATCATTGAGTTCAACTCTTAAGGGAACAGTCCATATAGGGATCTAATATCCTGAACTGGGAATATCTCCCAGTTCAGAGGAGCACCCAGGGTCACAGAGAGTGATGCTCTGTGAGCTGTGGCTGGCTCATGTTTGGTGGTGCAGGCTCTGTAACTTTCCTTGGTGCGTCAGAACCCTTTTGCAAGAACGTCTGACTCAGCTGTGAATCTTACTGTCAAAATCCTTGTACAGGATGTTATCCTTAAGAAAACAGAGGTTTAGTTTGGACCCAAAATGGATATATTTGAATCCACACACCTGGAGTCTTCTGACAGCAGCACTCAGGGTGCAAAAAGCTGCAGAGCTGCAAGACCCAGCAGTTACCTTCTTAACCACTTCTTACATGTGTTGAATCACGGCTATTTTGAAGGTGACATTTTGAACAGCTCCAAGCTCCTTTTGCCTTTTCAGAGCTGAAGGAGTAGCTAGAGCAAGAGAGCCACGGAAGCCAGAGCAGCAGCAGCAATGGATGGTGCTGCTGAGGTGCTGCAGTAGCAGAAGCACCGAGTCTCACAGCGAGCATCTGGCTCTGGCACACCACCATTAACAAAGCGAGAAGGCGCAGAGCAGAGCTCTTGTGGCAAGTTCCAGGCAGGGGAGCCAGGATGTGGCAACTCCATGAGTTAGCCCTGCTGTGATAACTCCACAGATGCATGCTCCTCCCCTAAGATAAACCTAAGTTTGTCAGTGCACATGGGATAAGCTGCCTCAAATTTTCCATGGAGTAATATTTCAGAGACCAGGCAGTCATGCTGGGAGCTGTTGCCGTTCTAGAAGGTCACACCCAAGTTTGCCATAAGGTCACTTTTTCACATTGCCAAGCCTACACAGGGGAGAGTAGCCAACCCAAATCGATGGAGGAATGCAAACAGTGTCTCAGCCCAGCGTCCTTGTAGTCACCTCAGCATAACCCCGTGGGTGAAGAGTGGATGAGAAAGCAAAAGAGAAAGGCAGAAGGAGAGAAAGTTCTGTGAAGCAGAAAGGGGAAGGCGTTTGGGCTTTTCTCAGTTGTTGCATGGGGCTTTCTTTTTAAGATAATTATTTTTAAAATACAGCTCTGCAGCATGAGATAAATGTCCTGTTGTTCCTGTGGGATATTTAAAAGTGACTCATTGAATATTTCAATAGCAATGTATTGTTCTAGAGATGGAAGGCTTGACAGTGAAAGAGAGACTTCACTAAAAATAAGGAGCAGGCAGCTGTGTGTCTGAAAATTCTGCTCTACAGCCCAGTAGGCATCTTGAAATTTAGCTGTATATCTGTTTTTAAAAGTTTGGCTTTATTTAATGGTATAAGTTGGCAGTGGCCTCTTGATTTCCACTGAAGTAAACTGGTTGATACTGGAGAAGGCATGAATTTCATTATGTGTGTTAAAAAGAAAAAAAAAAAAGAAAAAAGAAAAACCTGGAGGTTTTGATGTGGAAAATGTCTTCTCCCTGATGTTAAGAAATACTGTAACACTGCCCCTCCCTATAATTCCTGTACCAAGACCACACTTTGTATTTCAGGTATAGCATGATGTCTGGAAAGATGAAGTTCAGAGACTTCAAGAAGCGAAGAATTCGTCATACCCCCTCTGGACTTATTTCAATGCTTAATTAATTGCTGTTAAGATGTGCGCCTTATTGCTAGCTGAAACATAGTTATCTTCAGCCTCCAGCCATGGGATCTTGTTATGTGTTGCCTGGTAGATTAAAGAGTCTCTACAATAAAAATCTATGCAAAAAATTCACTTGTTACAGAATAAAAATTGGGTGAGTCATATCAAATTGCAGGTTTATAGGTCGCAGGAAGGTTTTTGGATAATTTTGTGCTGATTGCTTGTAACAAATGCTGACACCGCTTTTAGAAAAGAATGATAGTTCTTCTCAGTAATTAGGGAAGCCTGAAGGGCCTGAATATGAGTATGGTTTCAGATGGACTGTAAGCCTTAAATTTGGAGGATAGTTTCCAGCACTATATTTTTCTTGAATGGTTCATCTGGGTTTCTTATCTTCTTTGCCAGGTGAGTCACTTCCAGTGAAAAGTACAATTGTTACAAAGTGCTCAAGAAGAATAAACAAAAGACATGGGATTGTTCTCCTCTCCCTAAAGTGAGCTAAAATCACAGCCTGTGCCTGGTCAGGGTTCGGACACATTTGGAACATATTCATTCCTTACGCTCTGCATTCTTCTTGCAAATAATACATAATTATGGAGACATAAGCCCAAGTCGAAAAGGCTGTTTACACAAGCACATACAGCATACAGAAAATAATACTTTTGACATGCCTGCTTTAGAGATATTTAACAAGTTAATTTCTTTTTATTTGACTTGAGGTCTGTCCTAGCATGCTAGTAGCTGGGCTCTAAATTGCTGCCTTACAGGGATTTCCAAGAGCACTGTGATTTTTATTATTGTTTTCTGAATCTCCTCCAGTTTACAGATGTCTCTTTTGTACTGAGGCACCCCTTTGTCAAACCATGTAAGGAAAACCAGTAACGAGGTAGTTGCTGTGCAGCATAACAGTTTTCAATTCCTGATGCAGGGAAAAGGAAAGTCAAGGAACGGGATATGTGACACTGAGCACTGTGAAGCTTCCAACAGCCAGAAAACATCACACAATAATTGAATGGTTTGGGTTGCAAGGGGCCTTAAAGATCATTTGGCTCCAATCCCCCTGCCGTGTGCAGGAACACCTTCCACTAGAGCCCCATCCAACCTGACCTTGAACACTTCCTGGGATGGAGCATCCACAGCTTCTCTGTGCAGTCTGTTTCAATGTCTCACCATGCTCACAGTAAAGAATTGCTTCCTTATATCTAATGTAAACCTGCCCTCTTTTCCCTTTAAGGCCATTCCCCCTTGTCCCATCAGTACAAACCATAGCAAAAAGTCCCTCTCCTGTAGCCCCCTTTAGGGACTGGAAGGCGCCATAAGGTGTCCCTGAGGCCTTCTCTTCTTTCAGGCTGAACAACCCTGATCATCTCAGCTTGTCTTCACAGGAGAGGTTCTGCAGCCCTCTGATGATATTCACAGCCCTCTTCTGGACTCACACCACCAGATCCACAACCAGTTAGGGTCCCCAGAGCTGGATGCAGCCCTCCAGGTGGCATTTCACAAGAACAGAGCAGAGGGGTGGGATCCCATCCCTCACACTCCTTGGGATGCAGCCCAGGACACAGTGGTCCTTCTGAACTGCAAGTGTACATTGCCAGGTCATGCCCAGATTTTCAGCAACCAGTACCCCCAAGACTTTCTCTTTGAGGTTGCTCTCAAAGAAGAGGTATCTCACAGCCTACCTATCTCCTTCAAATGGGGCATGCAATAAGCTCTGCCCCCCATGGGGAGGAAACTGGATTCTCATCCCCCATCACCTCAGAAGCATCTCCACAGCCTTCAGTGCAATCCTAAGCACCACAGTCTGAATTTGGGGCTGGTGTCTTTCTGAGATGCTCACTGACATCTGTGCAAAAAGGCAAGGCTCACAGAGCTGCCAAGAGAGACAGCAGGCAGGCCAGGAAATGACGATGCCCTAGCAGGGGAGTCCCTGCCCTGGGAAAAGAGGAGTGCTAGGGCCGACTCATACATGTTGCATCATTAGGTAAAACAAATAAATAGTGTTTAAAGTAAGGAGGGGAGCTGGCTGGACTCAAGCACTGGCATGCTGCCTCAGGTTTTGTGGATACGCTGCAGGGTATTTTTGAACCTGAGCCTCTTCTTACCCTAAAAATGGGGACATGGGACTTTTCTTGTTTGTAGCCAAACAAGGCTCAAATGGGAATACTTAACTAGGTGCATGAAGCCCAGGAAGTGCCTACAAGACATTCCCAGTGGCAAGAAGTCAAGCAAAAGAGGGAGGAGACCTGCATGGATGAACAAGGAACTGCTGTCAAAACCCAGACATAAGCAGGAGATATGTGAGGTGGATGCAGGGACCACCCACCTGGGATGAATATCAGTATATTGTTAGAATATGCAGAAATGCAAGTAGGAAGCCCAAGGTTCATGTGGAATTGAATCTTGCTAAGCATGTCCAGGATAAGAAGGTCTTCTTCAAATACCTCAATAACAAGAGGAATTCTAAGGAAAATGTGTGTCCTCTGCTAAAAGGAACAGGGACCCTTGAAACACAGGTTGCAGAGAAGGCTGAGATACGCATGTCTTTTTTGTTTCAGTCTTCACTGCCAAGGCAAAACCTCAGGAACCTCTGACCCAGTGGAACAGAGAGAAAGTCTGGTCCCTTCCATCCTTATCTATTCCATGATTCTGCTGATCTTCTGGCATTTGCTCAGGCAGGATGAGCTGTTCTGCTATGGACACCATCTGTAACACTTAAGGTCCATATCACACACAACTCTCTGAAGACAACACAGTTGTCTTTTCTCAATATTTTTTTCTCACAGAATTCATGTGTTAGTATATGTCAGATTTCCAGGACTGTACTCTTCAACACAAAGAGGACATGGTAACATACAATTTAAATTGAGTGCTATTGAAAAAGAGATTTGTGAAACCTGCATTGGTTTATTATGGAACGTTGACCTCCCCCTAATGGGGTCACTGCATACTTAGAGTTGTTCAGGTTCATCCTCATCTGTTGTTAAACCCAGTTCATGGGCTCTGAACCTCCTGAATTTGTGAAGCCAAGGCTGCAAATCCCGGGAGAATGGGCACTGCTAGTTTCCAAGCCATCAGAGACTGCTCAGGAATTGCAGCTTTTTGTGGCGCAGGTTAAACATGCATTCATCAAGGGCTTTGTGATCACCCACTGATAATGGTAAGAAATCACCTACATGGTCCTGTGAGGTGACAGAAACCCTGCCACCTCTATCTCTTCCTCTCTTCCTCTTCCCATACAATGTACATGTCTTTACTTGAAACTGAAAATAGAGCAGGTACATGAGAAGGAGGATTCATCTTTTCTGAACATCACCACAAGCATGCCAGCCTCTTATATGAAAAAAAGTCTTGGCCAGGATGGGAAATTATCCTCAAGCACGCTATTTTTAATGAAGACACCAGGAGTGGATTTCCATGCCTGTGCAGAAAAAAAACATATTATTATCTGAGGCCTTTGCAGCCAGCCAGATTTGGGAAGAAGAATGTATCAGCTCAACAGGGGCTCTGCAACAGTTCCATGCCTGTTCTGTTGCACGGTCCATAATGTGCACACCTAACCAGGTAGCGTAAGCACTTGGGCAGTGGATATGCAAGGGAGGTGGTGTTAACCCTTTCAGTCTCTCCCATATGCACAGATGTCTATTAGCTCTGCCTCTGTTTAAAAAAAGAAGGCTCAATAAATGCAGAAATAGACAAACTGCTGCTGAAGAAAAACATGGAGACACCAGCAAGGGGCACATAAAACATCTGAAGAATTACTCCCTCAGGAGAAGAAAACTTGTGATGACGCACTACTCAAGACTACAGTCCAGGCTGTTTTTTAAGGCTTTTGAATTCCTTTCTCCCTTTCTGACCTTTTATGAACAGATCAGGGCCCTCTTTGCAAGTGTCATGGGAGGATGCGTGTGTCCCCCTTGGCTATCTGCTTGCAGCTTTTAACAACAGGCTTCTCACACTTGTGCTAAGTGGGATTTAATGACATGTCAACAAGTGTGCCCGATTAAAGGAGAAGATAACCCATTAAGTGGTGTTCTTTCAGAACAGATAACCTGCAATTTGGAAGCAATATGCTGTTTTAAAAACAGGGTAGTTTGTTTACAGGTCATGTCAGGTTAATAAGATTCTTGTGTCCTAGATGACCAGGACATCCACAACAAACCTTACCTGGCTTATCTAATTTCTTTGCTATTGTGTCTGTGTAATTAGGCAGAGAATCATGCCAGGGGAAAGCATCCTGACTCATCAAACATCACATATCCCCTTGTTTCTTTCACCCTGAGAGTCTGTAGGTTTTTGAAAGACATAGCAGTGCTTGAGTCACTGACATTCATTTTCAGTGCTCAGGTCAGTTCATGATCTCCATCAGAAACTCCTGATGGATGGGATTGCCTGGTTTGTGTTTGGTTTCCAGAGAAAAGGGGCAAGATGGGATTATGACATACTGCTTCTCACATGTAAGAGAGTTAGCTCATTTTTCCCAGCAGTGAATAAGGGGCCACCAGTATATTTTCAGATGGACAGTGCACTCCTGTTTATTCCCTTCTTGTACTGATTTGATCATCCTATACCATGTCCTGCCAGCTGAGAGAGGTGTAACCTGAAGGGAATGCTGCTG
>NW_005054322.1:2722522-2730638 GCF_000277835.1 Geospiza fortis
AGATAACAGGAGCTGGAGTCCCATCCTACTGAAGTACTAAGGAAAGTTTTCTCACGACTCAGTATGGAAAGTGGAAGCATAAGCTCTCCCTTGACAGTCACAAGATCAGAATCACCCTCAGCAGAATGAAAACTTACTGTTTAGGGCAACATATTACACCAAAAGAAAGGGACAAATCAGCTGAAGGCAGATGCTGAACCACCCTGACCCCCTCTTCCCTCCTGACTCATCGGGGCGTGTGCTCCCGCAGACACAGGGCGGTGTGGGTGTGGGCATGCAGGGAAAGTTGACATGCTGTTCATGGGACGGTGTTCCAAGGTCCATCACGTAAATGCTGCTCTGCTCCCCGTGACGTTTCAGCTGAGCCAGACATCACTGCTTCCACCACGTCCCCTGGGAGCTGCCCTTGCAGCCTGCTAGCATTACAAAGGTTATTCAGTTTATGTTTTGCTTTGTTCAATTTAATCTAATTGCTCTTAGCCATGAAAGTCCTTTAACCACACTAAACAATTCCTCTTCCTCACTGGAGTTTACACCCATCAAATACTTGTAGATAGTTATCGTGCTTCCTCTAGTCATTGTTTAGCCAAGAAATACAAGTCTAATCCAACTTCTGCTGGTGTAACGCTGAGCTAGGGAGGAATAAAGCCTGCCTAATGCAGAACATAAGGTGGGCTACTTCAGCATAAAGCTTTTTAAGAACTTCCCTCTGGCAGATAATTCACAGTTGGCCTCAAAAGAGGCATTACTAGCCAGGAGGAGGCCAAGTCAAGAGGAGCTAAAAGAGGATCTGATGTAGGGCTTTGTCAGTCAGGTTTTAGTGGTTGGGGTGATACAGGACAGATTCAAGTATTCCTCAAAGCTGAGTCCTCTCCAGCCCAGCCCAGTGTTGGGAGTGGGTTAACCATCTGCAAACCATGGTGACACATGCTGGTCCATGCTGATCCATTGCCTGGAAGAATGCAAGCTGGACTGTGTCTGTAATTGAAAGGACAGAGTATGAATGAATGTGAGACAGTGTCCCGGCTCCTCCCTGACCATTTCCAGTTTTCCAGTACACACACAGTACACAGTACACTCTGCCTGGTTTAAGCCCTGGCTGAGCAGAGGGTTCACAGAAGACCTGAGGTGGACACGACATTCAGTCCCTGCTCTTGGGCACACTTGCCCGTGCAGGCTCTGGGGACTGGAGTTCAGAGCACTGGTCTGGAGGACTCAGTCTGCCCTCTGTCACTGAATTCATGTACCCATAAGACATCATACCATTTTTGTTTCTTGCCCATGTTCTCACCTCATCTTCTGTCTCTTTTTTCTTTTTTTTGGCATTAATTTCCAGCCCCTGCATTGCTCCTAATGCATTTAAAATTATTACTTTATGAATATTCAGGATTAATTTTTTGCAATACTAGGAACAGCACAAGACTTTAGAAACAGGAGAGACACCATTAACTGGTTCCAGGACTGTCTGGAGTAATATAGATGAATCTATTTCACCAGGTGAACAACCCTTTGGCTGGGTGCACCAGTGCTCTGGCATTTCATGCTAGAAAAATTAAGTTTAACTGGAATTGTCTTATTTGAACTTCCTCACCCACTGAGGTACATGGTCATTGGCACACTCAAAAGTGAACACCTGCTCCCTCCCTACACAGCATACCTTTCCTCCTTTGCCAGGCTACAGTGGGGACCAGCTTGGTCCTGCTTTGCACTTTCTGGATGGGTGCAGCAGCCAGCCCTGCACCACTCCTGGGCCATCTGTTCTGCTGGCTGCAACAAGACTTACAGCACTACTGCCATTTCAAGCAGCAACAGTTTTCTCCTCTGGTCTTCTGGACAGCACCATGAAAAGCAAATGCTTTTCCAGCAGCAAACTAGAGTGTGAGTATGCCAAATAGCTGCCTTGCAGTCTTTCTCAGCCACAGCTGAGCATGCCTTATGGATATGATGTCATATTTCAAGATGCACAGAGTGCTGGTTTAGTGCTGGAGGGCTTAGCCAGGCTTGGTCTCTCATTCTGGTGCCTACTAGGAGCAAAGCCTGGAGTGAACTATGCTCATAGCTGCACGTGAAGGCTATTTCAAAGCTAACCAACTTGCTTTCCAAAGACAACCCCAGCTGAACTGTTTACAGTGCAAAGTGAATGACTGGAGGGACCCTGACCAAGGGTGGTACTGAAGACACAGCTTTCCCCAAACCAGTACATGTTTCCCTTGAGCAGCACCTGAAAACAATAAAGTATTCACACTGAGATCTGTGGCATGCTACTGAGCTTCTCATCTCCTTTCCAGATAGCACTTCAATATTCATGCTAAGCATGGTGAGCTTCTCCAAGTAAAGGGAAGTTCACTGTGCCCAGGGTAGCTGTTCATGCAGGTTCCAGCCTTTATTTCTCCTGGAGAGGTCAGTCTTCCATGTCCATACCTTGTGGTGAGTCTTGAGAGCTGCTGCTTGGACTCTTGCACCAAGAGACCCTAACCCCAACCAGGCTCATCAAGGATGGATCCCCTGATCAGACAGAAGGGATTCACATCCCCTGTGGATCCCCTGATCACACAGAAGTCCTCTCTCATGTGCCTCTTGTACAGCCAGGGAAGAAGATACTTGGACAGAGATGAAGTGAAATGCCTCTTGTACAGCCAGGGAAGATACTTGGACAGAGATGAAGTGAAATGACCAATTCTCCTCTATACCCCACTCCTCCCCAGCTGCTGGCTTAGGCCAGTAGCTTAAGTATCAGTTAGGCTTGGAAAAGCACAGTTGTGGCTCTGGATTTGTCCTGAGTGGTCTTCATGTCTCTCTCTGTGTGCCTGGCCTCTTCTATCCACCACATTCCTTCCTTGGCTTGCTAGGGCAGCTCAGCCCCAAAAAGCCATCACTTGTGTTTGGCTTGCTTTAGCCCCTATAAATTCAAGCTGTTTATTACACATGACTTCATATTTGTCTCAAATGGCTCCATATTTGTCTGGATATTCTTTTCCCTTCGTGCTCCTTAATAGTTTCCCCAAACATTTTCCTGACTTGTATTTTTTTTGGGCATGGCTGTGTTAGGAATAGGAAGAAAAAGGAATAGTTTGTTCTGACTACAGATGTACTGGCTTATCCAGAACTAATTTTGGTAGGAGTCTGCCAACACAAGGCATCTGAGCCAGCACTTTTCATGGTGTCTGCTGATTTTTCTCCAGAGAGTAATTTTTCTAGGCGGTGTGCTGGAAGTGCTTCCCCTGCCCAGTGGGCACACACAGGTTTGCAGTATAAAGGGGAGATAGAAGATGCCTACTCAGCACAATCCTCTTCCTGCAGAGCCAAGGAAGAGTCACTTTTTTTCTTGCTTTTATTCAGAAAAATGCTCCTGGAAACTTTGGAGGCATTTGTCTTGGTCATAACCACATTGTACACACTGGAGAACTCCTAATAACGTAAATCCATTAGGTTTAAATGATAAAAGCAGAAAATAACATCATAAGACAGATGAAAAAGAGACTGGCTATTATGGGTTAGATCTATATTTAGCACCTTGGACTCAAAAGCATTGTAGAATCACGGAAATTAAAAACAGACCGGAGCATCCACTCCATGCAAATGCAAGAGGTATGGGAGAAGGCAGAACAAACTGTTCTTGCTTCCTCCAGAATCCCTCAAGCACAAAGGGAACCAGGGGTGGGGGCAAAGGGAATGGTAAGCACTGAGTCCAAACTGAAGAGAGATTTGGGAGGCAAAAAGAGATCAGAGATGACCCACTCAGTTGTGAGTGCAGGGAGGGACACCTAGGACACAGCAGCCCCACTTACTGCTCTGTCTCCTGGGCATATGGTGAGAAAACAATATGTTATTAATAACTCACAATAACCAGCCTGTTATCATCTATTCATATCAAACAATGCTGAGGAAGGAACTGTACAAATTAAAAGCACAATATTCTTTAATTACAACAATTATAATAATAATAATAATGTGGGGACACTCTGCTTCCCTTACATAATATAACAGTCAAGGTAATACAAGGAACTCAGTCTGGTCAGTTCCTCCATGTAATAACCTCCAGATGCCTCTGCTTAAAAGGCAATATGGCAGAAACCTGCCTCCTTTAGCAGCATGGTAACCCCTACAGTGCCCAGCCATGCACTCAGGACAGAGCAGGGGCTCTCCCAAGCCCACCTCTGAAGCTGCAGAAGCAGGGTCTGTGTGGTGTAGGTGGGGCTTTGGGGACCCTGTCCTTCTTGCCCACAAAGACAAGTTTCCCTCTGTACCTGTTCAGCAGCTGGTGAACTGGAGAAATTGGATTTGGCCAGTGAGGGGAGTTTGTCCTCTTCATGAGTCCTGGATACATCTCCAGAAGGTTTCCCTCTCCACTCTGCTCAAAGGGCAACAGCTAGAGGCTCCTGCACAGGTGCTGTTCCCACCTTGCTACAGGTGTCTTAGCTCTCCACTGACCAGAAGCAATGCAGCAACCTCTTTGTAGAGGAATGATGTCCAGGATAATCAGATCAGACAAAACTATCTTAAATAAACATTTTTAAAGAGTTTGAAATCACCAAAGAATCATGAATGATTAAACGAGACTTGGACAAAATGGCGAAAAGAGTCCAAGGCTGAGATAAAACCCTGAGCTGTATTTTTGGTAGTATCTCTAAGCAGGATAAATTCCTCCAATTAATTAGTAGCCTTCTTTTTCTCTGTCTGACTTTAATGATGCTCCCTTTGTCTAAGACAAGAAAAGCCCTCTCCCTCCTCACTCTCCTTCTAGAAGTTTATCCCAATAACTACCATCACAGTGCAATGAAGTTATGCCTATGTAAAGGAAAACATCTGAACTTCTACAAGAAATCTCATTCACCAGAAGTTCTTAAAGCCTGCACAAACGGAGAAAGAAAGGAAAAAAAAAGTCTTGTGTGTGGCAATGCTGGGTATCCACATTCCCATGCTTAAACTCAAGGGTGATCATTTGGTTTAGCTGCGCATTGTACTTTGCAAAGCTCTTCCACTGTTTCCCACTGGTTAATTAGAAAATTTTAAGTCTCAAGCAATTTGGGCTGCTCTATACTTAAGTCCAAAAATGACAAGGAAGTAAACATGCTTCTGGGATGACCTATTACTATATAAAACAGGGGTGGGGATGGAAAGTGAAGTTTATATGCCCTTGGGATGCAGACAAACATTGAGGGCAATAACAATGGCATCTGCTGATGGTTTGGGGTCATGGGCTGTAAACTGCTTGTCTGTACAGAGAGAATTCCTAGGGGCAAGGCTTCATGTGCAGCTCAGGGTGGATTTCTTGGCAGAGAGCATGTGAAAAGGGTGTTTGTGGTCACGTTTGGCTTGCCCTGTATTAATGCATATGTATATATATAAAATTACAGTTTGTTGAAGAGAAAAAAAACCCAAGCAAATCACCCAGCTGATGCACCTGTGACACTGTGCCTGACAGCACAACAAAGCCTGCACTGATCTGAATGGCTTGCACTGTCTTCATCACACAGGTGCATCTACTAAAAAGGTGGGTGTTTACATGGTTCCCACTGGTTTTCTTATTTAAAATACTATTTTTTCCAACACCTCCTTCATTCTTTCCTGAGCACTCTCCTGCACCTTCCTTACCACTGCCTGACATCCCCCCAGTAGTCATGGCCTGACAGAGATGCTCCTGAGATCACTTCTGCTGAAGCAGAGACTCGATAAAGTTGGAAGGTTTGGGGTGACCTCTCCCAGTGTGGTGTCTGACAGCAGATGGGACAGACACCACAGCAACAGGATGAGATGAAGACTTTTCTTACTCTCTCACCTTTTCACCCCTCATCCTCCAGGGGATTTTTCCCTGTCAGCTCAATTAGCACCAGGGTCAGACTGGACAATTGGTCCAGATTAAAAAACAGGACGAGGGGGAAGGGTTTTGGCAGATGTTCCTTAAGCCAGATCAGTTCCTCAGTTCAATTCAGTGTTGTGCAAAGTATGCAGGGAGCTGGGGGACTGCAGTGCCACGCATGGGCACAGGGGCAAGGACAGGTTTTATGTGTCAGGAACACCTTGGGTCAGCATGGATACTGGAGACTCTATCTCATGAAGTGGCATTATGTATTAGGCACCAGGAAGGAGAGGTGACAGTGATTGCTTAGACGTGCCTTTGGCTCACTCAAATTAGATTTAAACAATGTGGTTTGAAGCAGGTAATTTAAAGCCACCTTGAAGAAAAACTAAAAGTACTGGAAGAGATTTGAGAAATACCAGCTGCATTGCAGGTATGCTGAGGTAGCAGGCTGCAGTTGCTTTTCTCCAGCCTTGTTCCTTCAGGAGCAAAAGTCTTCCAACAGTACTTCTAGGAAAATAACCTGTAGAAAGGTCTGTGTAGGTTTTGGATGGAATAGTTAATTTTCTTCTAGTAGCTGCTGTGGGGCTATGGCGTGGATTTGACCAAAACAGTGTTGATAACACAGAGATGTGTTTGTTACAGGTGAGCTGGGCTGACACTGAGTCAGGGCCTTTTCTGCCTCCCACCCCACCACACAAACAAGAGGGCTGGGGGTGCACAGGAAGCTGTGAGAGGGCACAGCAGGGACAGCTGACCCCAGCTGACCAAAGGAATATCCCAGACCATATGGCATCATGATCAGCACATATAGCTGGGGGAAGGAGACAGGGAGGGGCATTTGGACTACTGGTGTTTGTCTTCCCAAGTCACCATTACACATGGTGGAGCCCTGCTTTCCTGGGGATGGCTGAACACCTGCCTGACCATGGGAAGTGGTGAATGGATTCCTTGTTCCTCTTTGCTTGTGTGTGGCTTTTGCTTTACCTGTAAAACTGTCTTTATCTCAACACACAACCTCTCTCACTTTGAATCTCCTGATTCTCTTCCCTATCCCAGTGGGGAATGACTGGCTGTGTGGGGCTTAGTTTTCAACCAGAGTTAAACCACAATGAGATCCTAGCAAGTACCAAGAGAGAAAAGGTAAAAATAAGAAAGTTTTGCTTTGAACTACCAACTATCTTTGATAGCATTGTTTCAGCTTTTTTGTTTTTTCACCTGGAGTGTAGTTTAAGCTGTGTCCTCAGCTGGCCTGCTTGTGTACCAATTATAAGGCACAATTACTGTCACCAAATGCTATGGCTCCAAAGCAAATTAATTTTATCCATTCATCATATTGAAGAACATCTCAAGCCATGAGGTTTCTGGTTTTCATTATGCAGGCCATATTTTTTTTTGTATTGTGCAACTGAGAAGGCAAAATTCAAAATCTGTAGGCAAGAAAATGTCACATTTTCATGGAAAAACAAGGAGGATGATGTATGTATTTTATACAGTTCATTAACACCAGAGATCCAAAGAAACTGTTGAGCATAAAAATATTCAATGTCTGTGAATAAACAACAGTAATGATTTAGAAACTCTTCTATCGTAGTCCTCATGTCCCACTGCTGCCCAAGGCACCGTTCATGCCCAGGAGTTTGCTTGTGTGGGGGAGATCCCAGCTGGGTCAGATTTTCTGGAAGCCTGATGAACAGCTTTCTGCACAAAACTGAATCACAGCTTTCTGTATTAAACCTGAAAGCCAAGGATAAAATCTCATCCAGTTTTTGAGGCAGCTGTTTGATAAGAGAATGGGTTCTGCCCTGATGCAAACAGAGCTCAGCAGCTCCACTGAAAGCACTGGCCAACACTGCTGTCCCTCATTAAGTCCTGCTAATTATATTAGCTGCCTCTCAGCTGCTGCGTGGGCAGTAGCCAGGAAAGGGATAGTGACAGAAGCGATTCCCGAGGAGGACTCTCTAAATGCACTGACACATGTAATCCTGCCTTGCCAAGGGGAACAGACCAGGTGGCCTTTGGGGCCCTTTTCTCACATTTTGTAGCCCTGGCCAGACTCCCCGAGCCACCTAATAGAGATTGCAGCAGAAGTTGCTGCCAGTTCCAGATGGCAAAAGCCACCTTGGTGAGCTGTCACCAGCTGACAGCAGGAGCCTGCCTGTGCTGAGCTGGAGACACACTGCCCTGGGAGCTCTTGGTGCACATATCCTGAGGGGTACCCCGAGCATCCTGCTCCTTAGCGCCATTGTGAGCCACAGCTGTCCTTGCATCTGCCCTGCCGGGGGTTTGCTGGTGAGGCTGGGCCTGGGCAGGAAT
>NW_005054322.1:2730681-2779524 GCF_000277835.1 Geospiza fortis
GAATGCAGAGTGATGATGGTGTGGTTATTCCGAAGCTGGACTGCTGACGCAGGATGCAGCACACAGCAACAGAGGCCAGGTGAGCAGTGCTTCCTCTGGGCCAGCAGGTACCCTGAGCCTCCAGGGAACCCACATGTGCCAGCTCAGTCACCCTGGCAGGCAACCAGCCAGAGCCATGGTGTGATCCCTTCTAGCAGCACTTGGCATCACGCTGCAGTGTCCCTGCCTCTCCCCTGCCTGCAGGAAATGAAGCAGCTGAGGAGAGAAGAGAGAAAAAAAGCCCCACATCAAAGGCATCCTGATAACAGGAGAGCCATCTCCCAGGATGTGGTACCAAGTTCCTGCCATGACTGAGCCAGAGAAGGTCTTCCACATTCCAGGAAGGACCCCCTGATGGAGAGGTGAGACATGAGTTGACCAGACTGAGAAGAACTATGGTCTGGGCTCAGGCTTAGCAACAGAGACTGCTGCTTGAGCACCAATGCATGTCCAGACCTTTTCTCTGTCTGCTTGGAAGAGCCAGCAAAATGCCCCCAAGAGAGCATGGCCACTGGAGTCTCAGCTCAACATTATGGCAGGGAGAAATTTATTGGTGCACAAAGGGGGACTAACTACTACACTAATTGAAAATGACTTTAGGGGAATATAGGTCAGCAGAGCATAATCTGTCCTGTAGTTTGGCCAGGATACTATGTTGGTACCTTGGCCACAAATGCTGCCAGGAGAGGTTCATGGATTGTGCATGGTTAAAATAGAGGATTGTGCTGCATCCTGAATACACAGGAGCAGTGCTAGCAGCCAGAGTTAATAGTCAGAGCCAGATGCTTGGCCACCTCCCACTCCTTCTCCCCAGAAAACAGGATGCCTTTCTTGCCTGCTGCTCACTGTTCCCAGCACCAGCTGATGAGGCGTCTCCTTCTCCTCCGGCTGGTACAAAACAGGCGTCCATCTTCCAGGAAAGGCACAAATCTTCTTTGACAAGCAGTGATATTAACAGGGATTAGGGAATGCAAGAGCCACTGCCAGAATTGAACAAAGGATGCAGCCCAGGCTGCCTGGCCCTGGAAGCTTTTTAATCAAGATTAAAGGTTGCACTGAGGATGGGGCTGTATTTTCAACCCACCCTGAAGCCACCCATTTGTTCACCCACTCACTCAGAGCCAGGATTTCTGAGCAACTGTCAGCCTGTGATGGGGAGGGCCTCAAACCAGCATCCATCCTGACCTCAGGAATGGGGTGCACTGATGGAAAGGGAGCACTGTGGCTGACAAGGCAGCTAGTGAAGGCATCACCCTGCTGGCTTGTGTTGCTTCCCAAGCTTAGATGGCATCATGGCACAAGATATTCTCCTATCAGAGCTCCCTTGGTGTGTGGATGACAGGTAAGCCTTGCCCTCAAACCCCATGGAACCCTCTTTGTCAGGCAAAGGTTTTCCATTCTCTCACAAGCAGTGGGTTTGGTAATTTGCAGAGAACATCCACCCCTATCTCCTCATCTCCACTCATGTCCTCTTGCAGCAAGTCCCCACTGCACACCCAAGGTAAGGTCTGGACCTGCACAGGCAGTAAACAAAAGCACCTGCAAATAATAAAATCCCATGTCAGTGTAATCTGTGGTTTCCAGTGTTCCACCAAGATTATTTTCTGGATGCATTCAAAATATCTTTTTCTTATATTTGATCTCTTTTACTTTTAAAAGGCCCTCAGGAATATTTGCCATTTGTTTGTGGGATGAGAAGTGATAGATTGAACTCTAGCAACAGCTGTTGTTTGAGTACCAGGATCACACTTGGGGCTTGGACATACATTTCTGACACTTGATACTGAAGTTTCAATGTCTTGAAGTCATGTGTGTGTTAATATAGCCACAAGACCACATTCAAAGATTCAGAAAAAGTGAACTCTTTAGCTTTTGCATAGAGTAGAATAATCACTCTGACTGACACCTAGTGCAGATAAACTCTTTCAAATGGCCAGTTTTCACAGCCATTTCAGCTATGGCAAAGTGGGTCTCAACACAGGGCATAGAATTTTCATGGTGAGCTGAGGGAACATTCAGGCTGAGCTTTCCTCACCACACCTGGGCTGCTGCTGGCACCACAGCCAAACTGGGTGCAGTGCAAAGTCTGTGTACACCAAGGGGTGTGTGTGCACACATTATTGCATGTGTGGCAGCAATCCTCTGTGTGTTTTAAAGTGCCACCCCATCCATATGATATGCTGGACAACGAAAACATTTACACGTGAAGTTACACGCTGGCTCTTGTCTGGATTTGAAGCTGGTTACACCCAGCCTTGGGTTTCATGCGGTTTTAAATGAAGGTTTTCTTCCTCATCCTTATAAGCGCTTCCATAGTCAAACAGGAAAGAGGAGAGGGAAAGAAAATAGACAAAACCAGGGATGATTCAAGGCACCCACCAAACCAGCTGTCTCTGGTTACTAGGTGTCTGTTATCCTGTATCAGTCGTATGTGGACAGCCATTAAGTACATGTGTAAATAATCACAACTGCTGAGCCTCTTATGGGTTTTAGCAAGAAAAATTGCCTTTGTGAAATTGCCACAGGATGTGCCTTATTCTCTGGTCTCTGCTTATTATTCTCTTGTATAAAAATTTCATTTACGTAGTCAGAAACAATGCCATGAGATCTAGGCCAGAAACCGCACACCCTAACTAACCAGGAAGAAAAGCCAAAGCAAATATTCCCGGGCTGTGCAGAACGCAGTACACACTGGGTAATTACCCACCCAAAATATTCAGAGGATAAGAAATACAGTATTAAAAAGAGATAATATCAGGATTGGTCCGTGAGACACTCAGCAGCCAAATGCTGAAGTAACAAATCAGGATTTTGAATCAGTTGCTGTGGGGAGTCTGTTCAGTGCCAGGGGGCTCTGGTCCTGCCCCACTGCTGGAGCCCGCCGCAGGGCTGGGGGTGCCAGAGCAGAACGCCCTTCCCTCCAGCTCTGAACAACCACCCTGCCCATCTCAGCCCAGCCTGCAATGCACAGAGCTCTCCAAAGCCAGTGCTGAGGACAACAGCTGCCCTGGGAACCCCAGGCTGTCACCCTGCAAACAGCGCCTGGGCTGGTGCCAGCCACGGAGTGCTGGACCCGCTCCCATATGTGTGTGGACTGACTTCCTTCAATGCAGTACATTTGGTCCCTCCTCAGGATGCTGAAATAAATAAGGTCACTTGCACAAACACACCCTGTTTATCTTCCTTGCTGCCACCAGCTCTCTCCCTCTTCAAATATGATTGCTATGTCCCCACTCACGTACCCTGCTCCAGCACCCCTACTCTGATCTCCCTCCTGGCTAAACAATGCTGGTTTTGCATTGCAGTCAAAATGAATTCCAAGAAGTGGTCCTGCAGCTGGTAAGAAATGAAATGTTATGATGACTTAAAGGCTTAGGAGAGGGCAAGGGTCAAGTGGATTACCCTCCTCATATAGCTCACAGGTTTTCTATTAGGAAAATCCCCCTCCAGTTGTCAAGAAGGCAAGTTAGAGAGATCACAAACACAGTTGCTTCTCAAGACAGCACCTCCCACCTCCTCCCTCTGTCCCTATCTCCCACTGACCTACGCCAGTCAAAACCTCTGAGTGGCTTACTTGAGAGCAGGTTGCAATTTCTTACTCCAGGGCTCCTCCGTGGACTCTGGGTGCCAGTTGTGGTCTGAATGAATAAATAATTATGTAAGCAGACACCTTTAGGTCTGGATTACTTTTGAGAAGAGAGGTGCAAAGGCATTTCCCTAAGATATACACTAAGGTGAATGGAAAAGACAGGATCTAGACACTGTCTTCCAGGGTTCAGTGCTTTGAACTAACTTATTAGCCCACTAACAGATTAACTGTTCATTAAAAAAAAAAAAAAGACACCAAAAAAAACCCCCAAAAACCAGAAACAAATACAAACAAACAAAAAACCCCCAAACCCAAATCATAGCTCTTATTACTCCAATGCATCTCAGCAGTGATATCTCAGCATCCTACTACAAAATTTTCACTGCCTGTCATTCCATTTTCAAATCATATTTCCTCTAATTTTGTGGCAAATTTTTCCTGAATTCTGACATGAAATCCTGGATAGCTGTGCCAAAGCCACTGCCACTGCCACTGCCATAGATGTGAGCTGATTTGGTCTCTCAAGCACGTGATCTGCCCAATGTAGAGAAGCTTATCCAATAAAGCACTGTGATGATTTGTATTTAACCCTCCAGAATAGCCCATCAGGCATCCTGTAGCAAAGGGAGAGGAGAAAAAAAACTGACATGACAGCAAAAGATCATTTTTCTCCTGACGCAGGCAGGAATCTAATATTGTACATCAATCAAGGGCTACTAACAGGTCAGATCTGTTCTCAGAATGTTTACACTGATAAAATTGAAGATATCTTCCAGCTCAGCTTACTCTTCTAACAGACCTGGCATGTGCAGCTTTTGTTTACCTACAAACTTTCTGGTGAGAAATATGTTGGGAAGAGGCTTTGTTTGCTGTGGTTTGCTTTTACAGTATACAGATGAAAGCTTCCTTGCAATCTGGCATGGCCCCATTTCTCAGTTTTCCTCTTCCAGCAGAAATTTTGAACTCAGCCAGTTCATGGTAATTCCTGATTTTCTCAGCTTCCCTTGTTATTGCTCAGGGCTGCAGCTTGGCCCTAGTCTCTGAGAGAAACTCATGCCTTGAAGCAGGAGTGTGGACTAGGATTCATCTGCCACCACCAAGGATGATCTCTGGAGGGAAAAAGCAGGGTTAAGCTATAAGACTTCATCAAGAACCACCTCAGTGAGACAGTTCCACTGCAGGTGAAATACCCCTGAAATGGGTGGAATTGCACATATTCAAAACTGGAATAATGCAGCTGGGTACTCATCTCCTAGTAACCCAGCTGAGGGCTGTCCATGCACACACTGCTTTGAATATCCACACAGGGAATGACAGACCACAGTGCTGCAACTTGCAGTAATAGGAGAAAACAACAGATCAAAGGTGGCCTCTTAATCTGTTTTGATCTGTGCTCCCCCATCTCAGTTCAGGAGGCAGTACTTCGTGTGCATGGCTGGAGGGAACCATCCAGCATTTGTGCTTCTATTGTCTGGGAGACTTCGTCTCCAGCCTGAGTGTAGTCCAACACACATTTTACCATCTGCTCTGTTTCCTATGTGCCTATGAGATCATTTTTCTACACGTGAAATTATAGCATGAAGATTCACATATGCTTACACAGCTTATATCTATTATTATTTGTTTAAACACTGAGAAGTTCCTTGGCACAATACAGGGCCCAGCATGAAGACATATCAAGCCCTGAAGCCATGCTTCATGTGAAGTACACCCAAAATGGCTATTCTGGCTGAAAGAGCAGTGTTAGGAATTTCAAACCACTTCCCTTCCTTGGAGTTCTGAGCAGATTCATGACATTTCTGGCAATGCAGCTTAAAGAGCCATTCACAGAAATTTGTGCTGCAGTCATCACAAAAGCTTTCTTTTTTTCCGCTCATGCAAAGCCTGATTTTCAGTGCAAAATATACATTTCAGCAAGTTTAAGATAGTCCATAAAGATTTTGGAATGCAATTTTAGATCAAAATTATAATAATAAAATGTCACTGTTCCTTTTTTAGTTGATAGTTATAATAACATTGGTTGTTCGTGAAGAAGCTCACATTTTAGTAAAACTTGTAATACACACTTTCCTATTTCTAATTTATTGTGTTATTCTCCTCAGCCCACATCTCTCATATTCCTTGCAGGAGTATTAAATGAGAGCTGAAACAACATGGATGAAACAGAGCTCCCTGTTCTCTTTCCTCTCTCTTCCTTTTTTGGTTTCCATCCTCTCTCGTTCTGGTTTCTCATCTCTCCTGAAGACAAGGGCAGAGGGTGGCTGGATGCTGTCCCAGATTCACAGGGTGCCATGTGGCCATCCATGTCCTCTCTCACAGTCCCACTCCATGTGCAAAGGAGGATTTGTCTCACCTCCCCTGACGTGTCTAAAATACAGATGTCTCTATCTAGGCTATGTGCCTGAAGCTCTCTCAGTACCAAGAGGAAGAAACAGGCATGGATAAAGCACAATTCACCTCATCCTAGGTAGGGTAGTGCCCAAAATAGGTCAGATGAATCATGGCTTCAAAGTGCCATGCTCTGCTGACCACAGAGAGAGCCTAGATGACTAAATGTTTAGTGTTAGCTGAGACAAAGCTTGTCCTCAAGCATCTTTCCTTTATGTCATTATTCTGCCTGTTTCCATGTTGCTCCCAGCACGTTAATCCTCCTGAGCTGTCCAGCTGGCTTTCCTTCTCGTGAGTGGCAATGCCCAAAGAAATGGTAACTTTCCTCCAGCTGCTGCTCTGAAGCAATTTCCCACCTGGGCTTTCTTCTCAGATATCTCACTGATGTAGCATTTCATGGAGTGCCTTGCAAAAATCATTTGCAAAAGCTCCTAGCTTATATTTCACATCTCTTTTCAGAACTCACCTCTACCAGATTTACCTGCAGAACAACCAAAACCAAATTTTTGGGTGACCTTAGCCAAGGCAACAAGCTCAGAGACCACATGCCTATCCAATTCAAACCCAGAAAAGCCTTTTTCAACCTGTCTCTACCAGGACGCACACACCAGAGATTGTCTATTGCCAGCAGCTAAGTAGGTGGTCTGTTGGGAATCATTAACATTCTTCCTCCTGTGCATTAACCCCTCCAAAAAAACTTTTAAGAGTGAAACCTGCTATTATCCTATCACCAATATTCTAAGGCTGGCAGAGCCATGGACTCGAGCCCCTCAAGTCTACAGGGTGGGTTTATACAAGGGTTTACAATAGCTTTCTGACACTGTGTGAATGGCAGCATAAGTTACAATTCAGAAATTGATTAACAAGATAAAGTGGTTTTACTTCTTCTTTAAATAGCCCTTACAGGCACCAGAATTCCTCTACAGATTTAAAGGAGTCTTTTCTTCTTACCCCTCCACCTTCCACATTTTAAGCAGGTAGCTGTGAATGGAGTACACATTGTGAAATGCCATTGCCTCTTCATCAGGTTACAGCACTACAGGAAAAAAAAAAGAAAATCCAAATGAAAATCACTTCTCTTTCCAGTCTCACTCTACCTCAGAGTTCCCCCTAATAGCTGAAAGGGATTAAGATCTTAAATAACTTGCTGACAAAACCACTGTACAATAGGACCAATT
The DNA here is from genome assembly GCF_000277835.1 of Geospiza fortis. Classification (NCBI taxonomy): domain Eukaryota; kingdom Metazoa; phylum Chordata; class Aves; order Passeriformes; family Thraupidae; genus Geospiza; species Geospiza fortis. The sequence continues at coordinate 2,737,876 of NW_005054322.1, forward strand.
GGTAACATTGGGAGGAGATGTTCAGCTTTGTTTTTCTTCATGCTTGTAGAGGGTCCGACTAAAATCAACTATTCTTCTAGTCCATAAATAAATGCAAAGCCTGATCCAGTCACAGGAACTCCCAGCACAGGGTTGAGGCTCCTAAGAGCATGATTTCTGGAAGCAGCTCTCCCCATGTGGGCACAGCGTGTGCCAGCAAATATCTGCTTTGGCAGGAACAGAGCTTGTTAATCTGAAGTGCCAAATGCCCACACATCTCTCAGAAATCCATGAGATCCCAAAATCCAAGAAAATGGGAAATGGGAAAGATCTTTGCCTTTGGGAGTAAGCACATTAACAGCATGTTCCTGAAGAGGCTGAGAGCTCACAGAGAAGTTGCTTTCTGCAAAATGTCAGAAAATAAATGCCCAGTACTATGAGCATCATCCTATCACTGCACCTACACATCCCAGCTGGCATTGGGACACGGCTGTAGCAGCTGGCAGGGATCCCAGACAGAGTGAGCATGCAGGCACAAGCAGGGAGCTGAAATATAATAGGAAACTAATAGGAAAGGAGGCAGGACAGCAAAAGCACAGAGATCTGCACTGCTGCCCTTGTATTCTAACATTGTGCAGACTCAAACAGAAGCAAGCCAACTCAATTTTGTGTACAACAGAGGAAGCAAGTAATTCTAGGAGAGGGATTAAACTTCTGCCTACCAGTCTTCAAGAGTGAAAAATACCTGTACAAGGCACCCAGAATATCCCTTAACATCAGCAGTTTTTGCTTAGCACAACTTGGTGTAATGTAATAATGAAAAATCACTGAGTTGTTGCCAGTTGCACTTCTGCTACAATTTGGAAAGCCAAGACCAGCTCCATGGCAGGATCAAAAGAACAAGCCAAGGACCAGCATCCATTGCTCCTATTTGTAGCTCAAATTGGTGGTCTCCTTTCTACATGGGCGGCAGGAACCATCTGGTCCCACTTAGACATTTATAGGAAACATGTACAGGTCAGAGCAAGTTGTTTCCAGGATTTTTTTCAAATTGAGAAGGGGAAAGAGGTAGGTACTTCCATAGAGAAAGGCATCACATCTTAAGGAAAGCTCAGCTAAATGAGCCTTGCTTTCCATGGATGGTAAAGACAACCTCAGACTCATTGGATTGCCAATGAGTGGCATAATGAATCCTACACATAGTATCTAAGCCTTCCACACCTTTGCAACATCACTGCTGAACATTTTAACTGCAACTGTGTTTTGGAAACTACAACCCAGATAGACAAGGCTCCCAGCATCAGCATCTTCCATATATTAAGAGCCACACACGACTCTGCTTAGGTCTGTTTCATGACAAAATCCTTATTTCTGCCTCAGCTTTGGAGGTCTGACTCTTCTGCATGGCTATCCTGGTACACGCACTGTCCTAGACAAAGAGGCCCAACCCTGGCATTGAAGAGAAATGGCGTCCATATGAGTGTTGCCCTCAGTCTGCACTTTCCTATCCTTTCCTCTCCACTCTGACAGTCCAATGACTCCTATAGAGACAGCAATTGTAAGGATCACTTTTCAGGTTCCACCTGGCAGGGTTGGTGTGTGCCCTCAAGCCTCATCCAGAGCTCAGGATATGGCCTTCAAAATGCATTGCAAACACGAATCACCTGAGACTTCAAGCTGCTCTGGCTTGTGCCTCATTAAGCTGCACGGTGATAACAGACAGTGATAACAACTGTGAAATCCACACCTGGAGCCAATTGGTTCTTGTGAGATGTACTTTTGCCACTGGCCTTATACTGCCTGCAAAGAAACACTAGGTCAGAGCAAACAGAAGAGCAAGAAAGCATCATTACCAGGCAGGCACTGAGCAGAGAGTGCTTTTTCCCTGTGGTAATTTACTCTATAGTTTTCAGATTTGCTAGTTTGTTTCGGGTCATGTTGTTTCAATGTCTTTTCTCCAAGAATAAATACAGCATGAAAAGTCTCCTAATGGACCCCTGTAGACAGAGTCTCACTCCAGGTCATAGAAGCAGCTGGCAAACATACTCACAAGCTATAATATCCACATGACAAACCTCAGTGTTCACTCACACCCCATTAGCTCCACCATCAGCATGAGCCCTGTGCTTCCAGCATGGATGAGGCACCCTGGAGAGCCGGGTGGAGACGCCCCAGCCTTGTGCCTGGGTACACCCAGCAGTGAGGACCAGGGCTAGGCAGCAACATTCAAATGATGGTACTTCCCAACTCTGTACAGAGGCTAAATCCAGCACTGGATATTCAGAATCATGGAATCATTTAGGTTGGAAAGTACTATCGAGCTCAACATTAACCCAGCAATCCCAAGGCCACCAATAACCATGTCCCTAAGTGCCACATGCTACACGTCCTTTAAATACATCCAGGGACAGGGATTCCACCACTTCCCTGCACAGCTTTTCCAATGTTTGAGAACCCTTTCAGTTAATCATTTTTCTTAATATCCAATCTAAATCTTGCCTGATACACCTTGAGGCTGTTACCTCTTCTGCCGCTTGTTACTTGAGGGAAGAGAACAAACCTCTCCTTTTCTACAACCTCAGATAGTCATAGAGAGTGATAAGGTCCCCCATAAGGTTCCTTTTCTCCAGGTTAACAATCCCAGCTTCATCAACTGCTTCTCATAAGATGTGTGCTCTAACCCTTCTCTGGACTCACTCCACTCCCTCAATGTCTTTTTTGTAGTGAGAGACCCAGAACTGGACAGAGGATTTGAGGTGTGGCCTCACAAGTGCCAACTACTGGGGCAATCCCTGCCCTGGTCCTGCTGGCCACATTCTTTCTGATCCAGGCCAGGATGCCATTGACATTTTTGGCCCCCTGGGCACAGCTGGCTCATGTTCAGCTGCTGTTGACCAGTGCCCCCAGGTCCTTTTCCAAAGGGCAGCCTTCCAGCCCCTCTGTCCCCAGCCTGTAGCTCTGCCTGGGGTTGTTGTGACCCAGGGCAGGACCCTGCACTTGGCCATGCTGTACTTCATACAATGGTCTTGGCCCATTGATCCAGCTCACCCAGATACCTCTGCAGAGCCTTCCTGCCCTTCAGCAGGTCAACACTCTCACACAATTTAGTGTCCTGTGCCAATTGACCGAGGGGGCACTCAATCCCCTCACCCATGTTATTCATAAAGAAATTAAACAGGACTGGCTCCAAAACTGAGCCCTGGGGACACGACTTGTGGCCAGCCACCAGCTGGATTTAACTCTATCCACCATTCTCTGGGTCCAGTCATCCAGCCAGTTTTTTCCCAGCAAACAGTGCACCCATCCAACCCATGAACCATCCTCCACAAGGATGGAGATTCTCCTTAACCCTCCTTGTGCTGCTGATGTATTGATAGAAACATTTTTATTGCTTTTATGTCAGTAGCCAGATTAAGTTCTAGCTTGGCTTTAGCCTTCCTAATTTTCTCCCTGCATAACCTCACAACAGCCTTGTACTCCTCCTGAATTGCCTGCCCCTTCTTCCAAAGGTCATGAACTCCCCATTGTTTCCTGAGTTTCAGCCAAAGCTCTCTTTTCATCCAAGCTTCTTCTTCCCCACTGACTTATCTTTCAGCAAATGGGGACAGCCTGCTCCTGCACTTTTAGGATTTCCTTCTTGAAGAACATCCAGTCTTCCTGGACCCCTTTTCCCCTCAGGATTGCCTCCCAATGGACTCTCTCAACCAGTCCTAAACAGGCCTAAGTCAGCCCTCCAGAAGTCCAGGGTTGTAGCTCTGCTGACCACCTTCCTTATTTTCCCAAGAACCAAAACCTGTGTCATTCCTTGGTCGCTGTTTACCAGGGTGGCTCACAGTGACCATCACATCCCCCACCAGCCTTTCTTGGTTCACAAAGAGCAGGTCCAGGGGGACACCTCTCCTTGCTGGCTCCCTCACCAGCTCTGTCACCAAGTTATCTTCCACATACTCCAGGAACCTCCTGGACTGTGTTCTGTCTGCTCTGCTGTGTTTCCAGCAGATGTCTGATAAACTGAAGTCCTCCACAAGAACAAGGGCCAGAGATTGTGAGACTTCTCCCCGCTGCTTACAGAATATTTCACCCGCCTTTTCACCCTTATCAGGTGATCTGTAAGAGACTCCCACCAGGATACCTGCCTTGTTGGCATTCCCCCCTGATTCTTACCCATGGGCATTCAACTCTCTCATCACCATCCTTAGACAGAGGGAGAAGACAAGCAGAGCCTGGGACTGATGCTGGTACAGTAAACTGCAGGAATAGGTCAAGCTGTCAGCTGTTATTAACCTTAGCAAAATCCATGTCTTCTAGCTCAGCCTCAATTAATTCATAGGGTGTTAGAGAGCCTTCCTGTTACACTGTGAAATTACTGGCCCTATCTCCAGCCTGGCTAACCTGCCTGTCTCTCCTCCTGCACCATTTAAATGTCAGTTATATTTTTCTGGTTGAGTGGCTAGCGAAAGGATGAATGAATAAGTGTCTGTGCTAACTGATCTATACAAAGATGCATCATTAAGCAGAAATGGACATGGTTTGATATGATTTTGATGTGGTCTTGGCTTACTTTTGGAAATCTATTTTCTGCTAGAGAAGTACTGAGAAACATGAGATGTTAAATTTGATCCTGTTTTCCACATAAATGAAGCACTTCTAGAAGTCAGAGTTATGGTACATTCAAAACAAAAACAATGGTCTAAATTCCTTTATTTACGGTGATCGGCATGGTGCAAGTAAGTTGTTCCGTCTCATTACTAAACAGTATCATATTCCTGATATAAAATCTATCCTCTTACTGCTTCAAGGGAAAGGACACCAGAAAACAGATGTGCTTGAATGTAGAATTAACTAACATAGTGCCAAGGCCAGACACCAAGAAGCAAGCCCCACGTCCATGCTAGCACTGCAATCCCCTGCTCTTCCTCATCCCACTGCTGCCTAGAGAGCTGTCAGTCCTCAGACCAGAAGTCAGGCTACCTCCCATACAAGGCCTGAGGGGAGCTGAGCATGCCAGGTACATTCCTTACCTTTCCAAGGACCAAGATATAGCAGAGGTTCTGGAATCCAGCAGTATTTCTCAGCTCCTAGCTCTGCTTCACTCACTTCAACCAATTCTCTCCAAACCAAATCTCCTGTCCTGGGGAACAGCACTGAACAACAGGACTCCAAACTAGCCTGTCACCTGGGAGACCAGGTTCAAGTCCTCACTGAGAAACATAGAGACAGTCATCAAAATGCAGCTGGTTGGGCTAAAACCACAAGGCTAGACCAAGAAAAGATCTTCCTTTGCTTGGGACCCTACAAAGAGTGTGGGAGAAGCCCAGGCTCAAACTTTTGATTTGGGTCAGACACATCTCTGATACCTCTATTGGTCATTACAGAGCTGTGTGCTGTGGTTGGGGAGAATGGCTCCAAATCTCTCATTTTGAAGTTGTTTGATTTCATATACATGATTAAATATTCATTGGACCAAAGAGGAAGATTGATTGACTGGTCAAATATTAAGGAAACATTAAGGAGAGATGGGGCTGGTTTACACTGGTGATATATGAATCAAGATGTGCATTTAGACCATAACCCAGTCCTAAATAGGAAAAATTTCTAACAGTAACCTGCCCTTTTTCCTGCCAACCTCAAAAGGAAAACCTGGGTCTTCAGGCGAGACAATTGTCACTGCAGACCTCGGCCAGAGTCCTGCTGATGACAAATGGATTATCAGAATTTGGATGGATAATCATTTAGATCTGTAGGTCAGTACAGGAATTTCAGAAACAACTGTCTCAGTAGCAGTCCAGTGCCAACAGGAACTGAGAGGACTCCTTTCTCTCAGTGTTGGGGGGTGTCTGTCTCAAACATCCTCTGAAAAAAGGCCCAAACAGATGACTTTTGCAGCCCACGCAAGTGACCACATTTCAGTTCTTTCAGGCCATGAAACTGAGAAACTTTGCAGGGTCTGGAACCTTTCTTCAAAAGGAAAATAAGATATCTCCAATACTTCTGAAAAAAAACCTAAATACCCACTTCCATCCAGGCAAAGCACATGTTAACTTGCATGGGAAGGAATGAGAAAAGCCTTCAGGAAATAGCTAACAGTTTCCAAGTCTTTTATTTTCACAGACTCTGGCTTTCTTCAGGGGAAAAATTGTCCTTTTTAAATGTGCCTGACCTTGGGCTCTGTTCTTACAAACGTTAATTCAGGGAGGTACTTTGTTGTTATTTATTCTCAACTAATGACTGAACTGGCACAGCTCTGAAGAAAGGGTATATCAAAAGCCCAGCGTCCGCAGGATTGTTCCTGTTCTGTGCCCGAATTCTTCCTGCCCTTGGCTAATGCTGAATTGCCACAAACCTCCATTTTGGCTCAGCTGGGGTAAAAGCAGCCCCAGCTCCTCTTCTTTCCACGCACTCTGAGGTAGCTTGTACCAGTTTGCTCCCTTCATGCGCCTACTGAAATCCACACAGATTTGTAAGGCATTACCTCGCCGTGTATTCCTGGGAAGTGAGGCTGCCCATATTTATGTATATACACAGAGTCCTCTCTTCATGTGAGTGTACCCACCACTTCCTAGAGCACTGAACGTGCCCATGCACGTTGTCTGACACCAAAGCCATCCTGCACAGGAGGGCCTGTAGCACCTTCCCAAAGGCTTGCATGCTCGGCACTGTTGGGAAGGGCAGTAATTCATGCAGACTCCACCACTCCCTGGACCAGTCCAAGAGTTTTGCAGAATAGACAGTCACGCTCCAACGCTCAAAACAGTCCGAGGCTTTGTTTCATCTGCCAGTCTAGGGACAGCCTGCAAGATCCAAGTCACAGCCGACTCCTAACTGAATTGAATCCAAAGCTCAATATAACTGAAGGAGCCAAGAAAACTTTTCTCAAGAGACTGGTGCCATTTGCTAGAGTGGGAAATGTGGGTCCTCAGATTTTTGGATGCTTTGGCTCAGTGCAGCCTGCAGCAGAGCCTTCCAGTTCTCATACTTGCAGCTCAACATGTGGCTGCCCATGTTTGTGGCTAAAAATGTGCTTTCTCCATAATGAAACTGGAATCAATAACCAATCAAGGCAGTATGTGCTTCTGTAGAACAGCTTAAAATAGACTTGCTTGCTTGCTTTCTTAGCAACTGCTCACAGTGAGCCCAACTTTTCATTTCTTCCACTGAGCTGAAAAGAGCTCTGCAATCACATCATCGCAGCACAAGGCAGTCACAAATATTCCGCATCTTTTAAAGCCAGAGAAGTACAGAGAACTGAAAGGCAGCAAAACACTCTGTACAATAGGGGAAAAAAAAACACTCTTGGGCCCATAGAGCAGCAGCAGAATTGCCAAGCTGAGCACTCCAGAAGCAAGGCATGTGTAAATTAAGGTTGCTTGTGTAATATCACTTCACTCCCCCACCTCCCTCTCTACATTTGCATCCTGAAACAGCCTTTAATTGTAAGAATTGCCTGCTACACTTTACCGCCATACCCCTCTCACCCTGTTCCCAGCACTTGATTAATGAGCAGCTATTCAATATCTTGTTTTCTTCTCCAGCACATGGTCTTGTGCTTCATCTTTACTGCTGAAACCCTGCTCTGGAGTTAGAAGTCTCCATGAATCATGTAGGGGTGGATTTTTTTTTTTCAACAGACATTTACTGCTTAGCCAAATTTGGGTAGCATTTCCAAAGAAGGGGAAGAGGTCAGGCATACAACACAAGCTCACTGAATCCAGTACCCTGCTCCAGATTGTAATGGCATGAGCAGCCCTCAGGAAAAGACAGCAGTGGTTTTCCCCAGGGACAACACAACTTACTTTTCTTCTAAGATGTGTGTGAGATCATCCCAAGGGAGTCTCCTGGGAGGATCTGACCCCGATGGGTCAGGCAGAAATGCTGGATCTGAAATGGTACCCCGGGGTTTGCTCCCTGCTCTGGCTGAACGTGCCATCAGCTGGTAAGATCACATCCAGCTCCCACTGGGGAATGTGGTACAGGTGTGCTCAGGACTGTTCTTCTTGGAAAACTGCCACACAGTCCTGCCTGCAGATGCAGGTTGTAATCCTCTCAGCAGAGGAGGCAGTGACATTTAAAAGAGCAGGAATAATATGTATTGAAATACAAATACGTTTTACAGCACTGGCTATTTTTAAAACTACCAAAAAAGAAATTGCTTTCATTCTACTCAGGATCAAGGGCCTGTTTATAACCAGTTCCCTTCATTAAACCTTTGCTTTATAATATATGACTGTGTCAAATACCAACATTCAATAACATTTTTTTGTGAAAAGGAAGAAAAAAAACCCAGTCATACTGATTGGATGGACCATCAAATAACCACTGGATGGATGAAAAGGAGAAATGGAAATGCCATCTGCCTTTGCAGTACTGCCCAACTGATCAGCCCACTGGGAAATAACAAGGGAGAAGGATTCAATATTCTCTATATGTCTGCAAATCACTGTTACACACCAAATTTTGCAGGAGATCAATACCCCTCTAACAATTCTGCCACAGATGCCAGAGCTCATTAGTCGGATGTGAATAACAATGGAGGATGGAAATCCTATTTTACTTGTCTGTCTGAAGGATTTTGGTTTCTTACCAGCTTAGCTGGGGATTTCATGGCCAGATTTTATAGTCTATGTTGAGCTCTTACTCAGGTAAAATTTCCTTACCTAAAAGTGGAGTTTTGCCTCAGCTGACTCAGCAGGAGCTTCAGAGTCCTTTCTTCATTAGTTATTACCATTCCACTTTAATGAAATGCACAGGAGAATGAAATGCACACCAACCTGACCAGAGCCACTGCTGGTACCATTCTGATCTGAGAACTGCTTCTTTTGATCATCCAGAATTTCTTCTTATCCTTAAATGGCCTATCCTACTGAAAAAAAAAAATAAAATAAACCTAAACAAAGAAACAAATGAAATCCAACACATAGTCACTTCAAAAAATAAAAATTAAGGAGTGAAACCAAATCTACTTCTGCATTCTTGCCTTGGTATTTGAATTTTTTTTTCTTTTTTTTGATTATACACATTTCTCCCTTCTGCCTCTTGCAAACAAAGATTCCACAGAAGTCATGTCATTCTGACTTGCATCCTTGGTTCAGCTTTTGAGACAAAATATGTTTCAGAAGCCATTATGGTCCCAGAAGAGCCATGAATAGGATTTTTCGCAAATCTAGTTGTAAAATACGATACTTCCCCTTTCATTACAGGGTTCATCTGTCTTTTAACTCTGTGTTTTGCGGGAGCTTTGAGAGGAATGCATAGGACACTCAGGTGGATTAGGCTAACGAGTCAGTGCTGGTCAGCTCGCTTGCCGCAGCCAGGTTGTTGGGACAGGACTCTGCAGGATGCTGAGCTTCCTGCTGCACATCCCAAGCCAGACAGGGACACAGGACTTTGACGAAACCACCCAGGTCCACAAATCTTCCTTGGTGCTAAAATGCTGTGCCCAGGGACCAAAGCTTGGCTGGCAAGAGCTGTGGTGGAGCTGCAGTGCACAAAGGGCAGGAGCACCAACCCAACCAAGGGATCTGCACAGGGCTGCAGCCATGCCTTGGTTAATCCATTCCAGAGAATTGTTTAATCCCACTGCAGCGTTCCCAGTGCAACAGCTTGCAACAGGGGTGACTGGAGGGTATTACTGACATGTACCCTCATTTTGCAATGGCTGGGAGCATCCACTCTTGCTGCCCGTGCTGCTCCCGGAGGAAGGGCCTTTCCCCATTGCTGATTTTCAGAGCCTCTATGCATTTACAGGAATTTTGCACAACAGAATGGGGCTTCATTTTCTATGTCTGCAATGTTTTTCTCTCCCTGTAAATAACTGGCCTTTCCAGGCTTGTCCTTGAAAAATAGAGCACTCAGGATTTCAAAATGATGGTAAAATTGCCCACCATTAGTTTTTCCAGAGGAAAGGAAAGGAAAGGAAAGGAAAGGAAAGGAAAGGAAAGGAAAGGAAAGGAAAGGAAAGGAAAGGAAAGGAAAGGAAAGGAAAGGAAAGGAAAGGAAAGGAAAGGAAAGGAAAGGAAAGGAAAGGAAAGGAAAGGAAAGGAAAGGAAAGGAAAGGAAAGGAAAGGAAAGGAAAGGAAAGGAAAGGAAAGGAAAGGAAAGGAAAGGAAAGGAAAGGAAAGGAAAGGAAAGGAAAGGAAAGGAAAGGAAAGGAAAGGAAAGGAAAGGAAAGGAAAGGAAAGGAAAGGAAAGGAAAGGAAAGGAAAGGAAAGGAAAGGAAAGGAAAGGAAAGGAAAGGAAAGGAAAGGAAAGGAAAGGAAAGGATTGAGAAACCTTTGATAAATCCATCCATCCACATAACCAGAATGATCTAAAACATGCATTTTGGACAGTAAGCTATGCAAAACCTTCACTCAAATGTAAATATTTGCTTTATGTGAATGGATGATGGAGGCAAGCAGGCAATCTGAAATTATTTGGTTTTTTGCTGTTTGTATTAAAGGGAGTGAGAAGGCAGATATGGGGGGGTAGATTTTCAAAGACATATTGGCATTATTTGTGTAATTACTTGGAAAATTTTATCTAGATGCATTTTAAAATACTTCTGAATCCTGGCATAGACTCTGCAAGTCCTGTGACTTAAAACTTTCTTCAGATTCCAAACTTCACTTTCCCAGTTTCATAAATTCAATCTTTTTAATTTGGCCAGGGAGTTTTCAAATGCTTCTGGAGGATCTAAAAGCACAAGTTCTAGAGAAAATCAAGAGGCTGTGTTAACCTAAAAATCTTACATTTTTAAATATTTCCCAGTAATCTATTTCACATGCCTAGAGGGTTTTGCCCACATCAGTATGAATCTGCTCTTCTTAGACCTCAAAACCCTCAAGAGAATTTCATTTGATAATAGACTTTTGAAATTTGTTATAAACTTGTCTGAAGTCCTGGAGAAGCGTGCTTTTACAAGTCCTGCATGTGAAGGAGTGTTTTGGCAGAAGTACTCCTGTCTCTGGGGCTGGGATTAATTTAATTTAATGAAGTTAGTTAGGTTGGCAGTCTCAGCTAATCACCAGGGCTCCCTTGTCTGGCTTCACTGGTTAGAAATAGGCACTTACTGCAGACACAGGATCAATTACTGTCAGAAATTCCTACCTGCCTCTTTTTTTCATTTTTTTAAGAGGAAGAGTGCAACTGACAAACTTAACTGGATGCTCAGCTTTCAAGTAGCCAATGTTAAGGCAGATCATCCCAACATATGTTGTTATTTGTCAGGCAATAAGCACTATGCTGTGACTGGGCATCACTGAGATTTTTGAATAGGCCAGAAGTTCCCAGAAGTGCCTCCGTGAACAAAACTTCAGGTCAACGCCCATCATCTGAAATTTTTATCCACTCTGCAAAAAAAGGGTATCATGACCATCTTTTCAAGAACACTGTAGCTCCCAACTCATAAGGACTATTTTGTTCTCCATATAAGCTGTTTCAGGAAGAAACTTGTCTGAACCAAAATCTGAGGCTCCACACAACATCTGCAGAGACGTGAATCTTAGTCTGGAACAAATTCTCGCTCCATCAGCAAGTGTGCTCATCTGTACACCAAATGTGTATTTGAAAATCTGAGAAACAGGCAGGTTCTGCATTGACAAGTGTGTATTTGAGGGTCTAATACATTCAGTCAAATTCATCCAGGAGTAAATTTTTCATTGTTGGGGCAGGACCAAATTGAGTAGGAGTTTTATCATATGTTCACCACATCTTTTATTTTCATCAGCTGCAGTTTGGCTTGCCACAAGTTAATGCGCTAATGCATTAGGTCAGGTTTCTTCTATTCAGACAGTTTTAGCACCATCCAAAAAACAAGGGTAAAAATAATTTAGGCAAAGAAAATCAGTATAAAACCTGTATTTATATTCGTGCTGGTGCAGCACATTCAAATCTCTCAGAAAAATCTTCAGCTGCCAAAACTGTGAAGAAAGATGCGTGACCTTCCTCTACATTTCCCATGTTTTTTGTCTTAATTAAACTTGTCATGAGTCATGTTTACAACACCCAACTTACAGCAGTCCTAAACAAACAAAGGCATTCAGCCTCTGATGTGCATGTCCAAACTCCCCAGGGATTACTGCTGCCATTTTCATCACTTCCTGTACGTGGAAAATGCAAAGGCCAAATTTAGAAACGGATCACAAGTCTCTGGACAGGTTGTTTCCAAGAAGGCCGATGAAATCTGCTTTCTTATTTAGCTTAAACCTGTCTTCCCAAGTATTATCTTCCTGGAGACTTTCAGACATGTTTCCATCCCTAAGCTGTTAACTCCTGCAGTATCAGGACAGAGAGATAAAACTAACCTTTCTAAAGGGCTGAAAGACAGATGGGGGATCAGAGCTGCTGGTTTTTAGCTCAGAGCCTATGAGTGTGAAACCCAACAGGGCTTCCTTTGGGTACTTAAATCTAGGAAAATTATATAAAGCAAGATATGCTCGTTACCGTAATAATATTAAGCTTGAAAGAGTCACTACCCCTCACATCGTGCTTTAATTTGTCCTTCTTCCCTACTTAGTAGCTTCAAACTTAAAATCATTAATATTATTATATTGGGTCAAAGAGCTTTTTGGGCTTTTTTTTTAAGAGTTTCATTTTTTTACTATTTGGTCAACACACCATGGAGCTGCATTTGAGTTTCCAACAGTCAGTCCACACACATTTCAGATTACAAGGGCAACTACTTTTTAAAGACAGGTTTAACACTGCTCTATGCAAAGCAAATAAATGGGATGAAGTACAAAAGGAGCTGTCAAAAAAGTCAGATATTATAGAGAAGCAAGAACTGTCATTAGCTTGGGTATTGCTATGATCGGCAAAGCATGGAGATGCCCTCTCACTGCAGAAGACAGAAAGTAAAACCAGCCACTGCCACGAAGAACATAATTCTCTGCATGAAGAAAAGAAGGAATAAAAGGTTTGGGGAAATACAAGGAGGGGAGGCTAATTCTTATTACTTTATTTGTATTTATAAATCCTAGTTTTAGCTCTTCCTTATTGTAATGGGGTGGGGTTTTTTGTTTTGGTGAGGTTTTTTATTAATGTGTCTCCATCTTATTTTTAACTCCAGGTGTTGTTATCCTTCTGGAAGAGGGTTTGGAGTCAGGCACTGCCATGCCCAGCCAAGCCCGGATACCTGGTGGGCTCAGAGCAGGGCAGGGCGAGGAGGAGGGAGCAGCCAGTCCCCCGGAGGACCTTGTTTTGATCTTGCTTCAGCAGGCGCATCTCGCGGGGATGCGTGTAAGCTGCAGGGCTTGGAGCCAGTCAGAGCCATCCCCCGAGAATCCTCCGGGCATCTCCAGACCGTGTCCGCAGCCAACATAGGAAATTCCGGCGAGACCCGACCCTCCCTCGCTTCCTCTGGGGGCCTGGCGCCGGTCACCAGCAAATCCTCTCACTTCTCAAGATCTTTATGTCAGGCTGCAGCTCCTGTTTTTGAGCTGACGTTCTCCGGGTTTAATCCACTTAGCCTGTGACCACTTCCATCAGCTTCCCGCAAGCACAGCACAAGGCGAGGATGGAGATGCTGCCTGCCGCGCTCGCCATCCTCCCCCGCTGCCCAAACACCCCCTCGGGATCGTGTGTTTATAAAGAGGTGGATTAGGAACATTACCAGGCAGGTCACAGGGTGTCAAGCTGCTCTTTCAGGGCTTAAAACCGGAGGCTCACTCAAGAGGGAGGGCTTGGTTCCTGTGAAAGCGGCAGGGATGATTGCTGCGATGTACTTGCAATTTACTCTGTGAGCAGCACCCGCGCTTCAGCCTGGGGCGTTTAGAGACACAGTCCCCGTAAACAAAGCAATCAGGATGTGTTGAAATGCTTTGCTTTAATTTTCCTTTTTTAGTTTTGGGGTTTTTTTGTTTTCTTTTTTACCACGTGGGGAAAATAAAAGGAGTCTTTTTAAGTGCGGTGAATGAAATTCATAAATGGTGCAAATCCACCTAGCAGTCAGTGAGCACTGGGTGATTCGTACCTGCCAAGGAGCCCAGACCATCATCCCCTCGGAGCTGGGCGCCCCAAGAGCAATTCTGTCAGTTCTCATCGGGCTGGGGGAGAGAAGAGAGGTGCCCACAGAACTGGCACCTGCCAGGTCACATGGGAAGCAGAGCACAACATCCTCTGGCTCCACAATGATATCCCAATGCCTGGCACCATGCACAACACATTAGGCACCATCAGAAACCTGTCAGGCCAAGCTGTGGCTACAGACAGTGGAGAAAACCCTCCAACTCAGTGCACCATACTTGCAGCTTGTAAATCAGAAGCAGCCATTTCCCTTTGCTGCGCTGTGGGGATCTGCACAAAGGCAAAGCCCAAGTGCTTCGTCATTCTGCTGAGCTCTAATCCCGTCAGCATCTCTGGCCACTCCATCAATCGGATTAGAGCAAGGCTGAAAGTCAGAAAGGGGCGGCTGGCCCAGGGGAGCAGGCCCTGCGTGGGCAGATGCAGCCACCACTGCTCCGCTCAGCCCCATCTGCCTGCAGGCACCCAGGGCTTCCCCAGCGCAGCCTTTTGGAGCTGCAGCCACGGCAGCCCCTGCTCAGCATCACCACCGAGGGGCAGGGGCTGTGCCTTCAGCCCCTGCTGCCCCTCCAGAGCCTCTGTGCTGTTAATGGATGAGTGAGCATAGCACGGCTGTCAGAGCCTTTCGCGTTCGTGCCCAAAGTCAGCCAAAAATGTTCCGGCAGAATACGTTTTCCATGAGAAAATGCTGCTTTAACAGAATCTAACCCTCTGGTGGAAACCTGTTAGCTGCTGTATCCTGTGGTAGAAACCAGATGGGTGTATAAATAAGGATCCTGCCTTCATCCTGGGACAACTGGCAGCAAAAATAAAGATCCATTCAAGTTCTCTCTCTTACTTTCTCTGCTTTTTCCCAACTACAAAAATAATTTCTCCTTTTTTTAATCTTTCTGTCCCATTTTTGGAAGTTTTAATTCCTTCTGCCACCCTAAGAAAAGCACAGCATACGTGGGAACTGGGTTCTACCTCCAGCAGCTCATTTCATGGTCCAGGTGGGCACATCCTTTCCATGTCAGAGAGGAGCCAGGTTTATGACCTCACACCAGCTTCACCAGCATGGCGCAGATGAGGACTGATGGGTTGGATTTGGCCCTAAAGCCAGTTCCAAGTGGCCAACTGCTTTTGCCTGGCTGGTCCTTGGGAACATACACCTCATCATACCCAAGTGCATCTAACAGCAGGTCCCCAGGGCTGCCACACTGTGTGATGCACAAAGAAGGGCTTCATACCAGACTCAAGCCCCGTCATCCCAGAACACCAGCATGAGCACCGCTACTTTAACGTTTCCTGAGGGTTTGGAACATCATTGGGGTCAAAACTGATCTCCCATCCATGAATACAAAAACTGAGACCACCCCTACTTTATCTGCTCCCAAGGAGACGCCATATGGAAACCTGTCAGCTCTCAGATGATCCAAGAATCTCCACAGCAAGATCCTGGCTGTCTTAAAAAGTTATCTTGAGATATCTTCATCTTTTCTGAGGGCACTCAGTGACAAGCAGAGCTGACCTTCATGGTGTTCACAGGGGGAGAGTCCTTGCTTTTGCACAAAAGCACATAAAAACAAGATTAGGTGAGCCAAACTACCACCTCTTAGTGACTTACAGAAACCTTCACTCCTTCTATTTATAAAATCACACTGTCTTGGCAATAGGAAAGAAAGAGTTGGCATCATTTTTATATTTTCTAGATCTGTCTAAATTCAGCCTTACTCTTTTTTCCACTGTACTTTTCTCCACAAATCAGCCCACACTTCCCACTCACCTATAGATTTTTCTTTCATTAATTTTCCCAGTAGGCAATTACTCACAGAAACTATAGGAAATATAAAGCTAGGAGACTTCTCAAGATGTCATGTGAACCGTAGCTTTCTCCAAAAATGTCCAGACTCTACCAATCTACATGCACTCATCACCTCCTTACAAAGGCAACAGGACTCCAGTGCCTCGAGGACTGGGCTGTCTGCACAGTATGTAGGTGACACCGTGGACAGTCTGGAAAAATCAGATACATCCCTCTTTTCCTACTTTTTAAAATGGCAGTATGGACAATTATAGGCTGTAACTGAGAGTTTTCCACAGACCTGTGAAAAAGCCTGCATAATTCACTTGTAGGGAGATAAATCCTACATTAATTTATTCCGCTAGGTTGATTTAAAAGTTATATTAAAGAGATGATCAAAGTGCGATACAGATTATGAATCACTCTATCCAGATTCTAGATGTCATATTCCTCATTATCTCTAATTTGTCTGAAGTTTCCCCACCCCTTCCCCTCTCATTTAAGAGACCTTTTGCTGTGTAAAGCACTCCTTTGCAGCTCTGCCCTGTAGGTAGAGGAGGTGATCCCGAGTGCCGAGCTGACCTGGCTAAGGTCTGACACCTACCCCCGATGCAGCAGCCACCCAGTGTCTTGTATATCGGGGAGAACCAGCACAAATGTGTTTGATTTGTAACTTTACAAGGACTTTCACATTGAGGTTTCAGTTCCTTTTATTAGTAGACCTAAAGAAGGGCACCATTAACACATAACAAAGGAGGCAGAACTAAACTATTACCATAACAGCAGTGTTTTAAAAACCCCACTACTTAGAGGTTTATAAGGTTCCTTGGAGAGGTTATTGCAGAAGGCACAAAATGGAAACAGAGGAGAGAGTTTCTCAGCTGCTTTGTGCCTTCCCACATGCTTTCGGCCCTATACAGAGAGACCTGCCTGGTTAAAACACAACTAAAGCCTCTCTTAAGCAACCTGCTCATCTTGGGTCCATCCAGGACCTTTCCCTGCACCAGGAGGATCCCCTGTCAAGATTTAGAGCACACTGTTCCATTGCTCCAGGAGAGCCTTAGCAGAAAAACTGAAGGGATAATTTAGCAGCTGAGACAGCCAGTGTTTCTCTCCCAACAACCTTGTTTCAAACAAGACTCTCAGTTCAACCCTTTTTTTCTGTTCTGATTTTAATGTTTTACTTTCCAGGTATTTTGAATGAAGGGTATCCAGGCCCTGAAAATTCACCAAATGAAACATCAAAGTGTTTCAACATGTCTAAATGAAATGCTGTATCTTTTCTAACACTTTCATATTTGTTTAATACCCTCCATCAAAAAAAGTGTTCCCAACACTGTTTATCAAGTTCAAGGTCCACACACTCTTAGGCTGTCATAAAATAAAGACATCAACAAAAGCTGTATTATTTCAAGACATTTCCTTATAAAGCAATGACACTGTGTATTAGCAGCCTTTATTCTCTGCAGATCCCTGTCTCAGCTGCAGAGGAAGGAAAGGGCTGGCTGGTCAGGGAGAAGGGACCTGGCTGAGCCTCTGCTAACTCGTGCCAAAGCACATCCCCATGCCTGCACAGCCAGCATAGTGCCATTCTCACTGGGGCTTTCCTCCCTCTCCTCCACTAGCAGACAAATCTGGAACTCCCCTGGAGAGGGCACTGAGCCAGAGTCCCCTCCCTGGCTGGCCCAGCTGTCTTGGAGATCAGGGGGAACTGGAGATTGGAGAGGACGAGTAACCATGGAGCAGGCAGCAGCTGCCTTTCTATATCCCAGGAAGAGTCATTGCTCTGAGGTGGCATCCCTGCAGGCAAGCCAGATTTCCAGTCTATTAAACTGACTACTTCCTTCACCACCTGTATTTTCCCTGAGTTTTTTTAGGAGTTCCCTTAACTTTCATGCAGCATGACTTAATCCACCACTTCTGGTGATCTAACAGATTCCAGTGCTCAGACCTCTCTCCATGATTTCCCTGCTCTGCTGTCTTCTCTTTGCCTGATCTCCATCTGACGTGGAAAACATCCCTTTCTCAGCCCTTCCTCCCCCTTGCCTTGTCTCCTGACCACCCCCTGTCCCCAGACCTGTTTGACAGAAATCCCACCACGTGCTCCTTGCCCATGTGGAGCCTTACCCCTCCTGGCCCCCCAGAGCAGGGGAGGACTACAGCCCACACCTCCTGGCTGCCGAGAAGGCTGTCTGGAATGTGAGCTCATGTTTTCCTAAAATAAGCAGGAGCTGTGCACTTAAACCCCGCACCTGTGGCGAGGCGGGAGTGGCTGTTGGCGCCGTGCAGCATCCAGGGCGCTCCTCGCACGTGGCGTGGCGTGGCACAGTGCGAGCCAGAGGCACGGGGCAGCCAGCAGCCTTCCAGGGGTGACTAATGCCTTGCTGCTAAAAACAGCTTCCAGGGGTTTTCCATGAGCAAATCTCACTACAGGTCGAGTATTGGCTTTTCACCTGCTAAATACAAGAACCTCACTGTAATGTCCACACTGATGGATTTTTTTTTTTTTACCAGTGCATAGTACAACTGGCAAAGGAAAGCTCGCTCTTTCCTAAGTGATGGCAGCATCTGATCCTTGTAACACCGCTCTTAAAAGCCAAAAATATCACCCTTTAAATAGATTATGTGAGGTGTAGAAACAAGGATCTGTGGTAGACATGCAAGAGAAGACTGGAGCACAAAGTATATTGCACGCATGGACACAAATGTACAAGGGCCAAAGAGAAGGCATGGAAAGTAACATCCTGATATCGCTTCCCAGAGAAGCACAGTGTTACATCAAATAGGTCATTTTGTCAAAAACACATGACATTCAGCAAGTTCTCAAAAAGACCAAGCAAAATTCTTCAGAGCCTTGTTTCAGAAATAAGCTGGTAAGAACTGCCATCAGTCCTTTGGATTTACCAGGGTCTGTGTCCCTTCTGACCTGCAGGGCTTTGCTGCTCCTCTCTCAGGCTGCTGGGTTATTTCAGCGCCTCTGTGTGAATCAAAGCCACATCTCCAAGAAAACTGAATGAACACATGGCTTAGCTCACTGTGAGGACAGAGTATATACAGTGTGAATTTCTGGACTTATTCAATTAATGTCTTGCCTAAACAGGCTCCAGAGCTATGTTTTCCTGCATAGTTGAGGGTTTCAGTCAAGCAGCTGAATCGTGTAATCCACCATCTCAGACATGACATATTACTTGCCCGTTCTGACTGTCCCTGACAAGTTGGTTCATCTTATAAATCATTTGGGGCTTCCAAATGAAATATAGATTCATTTTATTTTGCTTACTTCATTTTAGGAGCAAGCTGCCCAGAGGTGGGTGTGTCAAAGTTTCTTCGCAATACTGCTCCTAGGACCAATAAAGTCCTTGCACAAACATTAGTGGAAAGTAAAAGGCAAGTTGTGCAATTGCAATTGAAATCAGATTGCCTTGAGAAGCTGTCAAAATATCTATGAATACATCACCCTCATTAGCAATGTTATACTAGCTGCTGAATTTTGTGGGAAACACATATACATATCTCCTTCTAGCTTAGAGCACCCACTTTCCCACCTTAGAACTTCCTATTGTGACTTTTGTTCAATATTAGACACCACCAGGGGCAATGTGAGCACCATGGCAGGGACCATGGATCTTGTCCTCAGAGGCTTCATTTAGTTCATGCTGCTGTTAAGGTGATGAAGAAGAGGTACCAGACGTGGCATTTGACTGTGCAAGAGGTGCTGCAAAATTGGCATGGGGCAGCTCACTGTAGCCTAGGTCCCTGAGAAGATGGCCAAGCTTTGAAGACCCTGTACCTTCATCCTGAGGACTCCACAGAATCCCAGTGTGAAAAAGATGGATGCCATGGAGTGACCCTGTCCTGGTCTGACTAGAGAGAGAACATAAATTTTCTAACATGGTTTTGACTCCAGAGAGGGATCAGCCAGCCCAGTGTGGCAGAGACAAGGTTTCACCACCTTGAAGCAATTAATTGTGGCATTCCCGAGGGGCAGGAGACTGCCTTCAACTTACTTCTAATTAATTTACAAATTAGCCTGCTGGCCCATAAAGAGCATCATGCACTAATTAAGCCCAGCTGCTTCATGGGAAGAGTTACAAAGAAATCTGTGGATTTTGGGTACCTAAAAGAAATGTCCTATCTGCAATTTATTCAACTAGCACTCATTGCTCCTGGAGGCTGTAAAAGCTGAAAACACGTTCAGTCACAAAGAGTTAAGCATTTATATTAAATCCTGGGGATGTCCATAGTTATAATCAATAGGAGAAAGAGATAGTGCCACTGACTATCTAGGATTTGCATCTCATGTTGATGGAGAGCCATGGTTGAAACTTTTCCCACAGATGGAACACTTATAAGATGCTCTCCTGCGTGCTTTCTCTGGTTTCTAATGAGGTGTAAGCTCACCTTGAGCTGGCATGATTACCTGTCTCTGCTCACTAGGGAGCAGGTTATATTCAAGAAACCTGTAGGAAATTAACTGTTTGTGAGACCTGCTCCTCTCTGCTCCATGTGGCAGAGTTTGGAGCTGTTCAGAGGTTGCTGAAGATGGGGGAGTAGACAGAGAGGGAGGGATTCAGAGATTTGCACAGCCAGGCAGCTCACTGGTTGCATAAGCCCTGTGTCTGTGGGAAATCAGACTAAACCTTTTCAGAAGCAATACAAACATGTAGCCTTTTAGGACTAAAGTCATTTATGCAGAAATTTCCCCTATGGTCAGACTATTTCATAATTATCCACACTGGGATGTCTTGCATTTTGCTTTGAAGCATCTGGTTCTCAGCATGTCACCATTAGTTTGATCTAGCAGTTCCTATCCTTATATAATAGCAAACCACTTCATGGCTATTTCACACAAAATGTCTCTCTTTTTGCCCACTAAATGACCTGGAACTAGAACACAAACATTCTGTTTGCACAGTTTTACATAACATTCACCAGAGTTTTCACACAACACTATTAAAGACTAATTTGTTTCTGTTCCCAGGCTGATGGAAAGCAGTTCTTTTGGTAGCTTGATTGCGTCAGTGTTCTTTGAATATGTAAATAAAGATACTGAGATAAGACCTGTCCAACTGCAGAGCTCTTTTTCTCTTTATGTTTACCAGATACTTCAAGCTAAATAAAATTACTCTTTGCACTTGTTCTGCCTAAGAACATGCTCAACAAATAGGTAATCAAATTTTCTTGGCCCTCCCCAACATATTGTGGTCACAAGCAGCATCTAAGAGGATTTACAATCCCACTTTTCAAAAAGGCATTCTGAAAAATGACTTAGGGTTCCAAATACACCATTTTGAAAAGCAACTTAACTCCCAAGAAATGGGGTTTTCAGGGAGATTTAGATTCTTGAACATTTAATGGCCAGCTTAGAAATAGAAGCCTCTACTTCACAGAATGTGAAAAGTCTTACATTGCCAACTCCTATTGATCTTGACTGAAATGCATTACTGGTTGGCATCTGACAATGTCACTGAGCACCCACCCTCATCTTCATTGCAAAGTGATGGAAAGATGCTTTTCTAACTGCCTTCAAATGTCATTTGCTGGGAAAAGGGCAGAAATGTTTTCACTGCCTGGTTTCTTTAGGTGTAGTGACTTGGAGGTCCATTTCCTTGGCAAGACTTCCTGAACTGCCTGAATTGTCAGTATAGACAGATGATTTTGGAACAATATTTTGCAAAACTGGCCTTAGTCCATTTAAAAAAGATGTCTGTATGTTCCACCCAACATGTGAACTGCCCTCTAGAGATGCCCAGTTTTGAAAGACTTGGGAGATCAGTCAGCTGCACGTCTACTTCTGATGCTCCAGGTATAGGCTGAATGCAGCCCTAAACCTCAAAATATGTAACCTCAAAATATGAGAACAAGCCTAACAGTACAGGTTCATCAAATCAGCTCATCAGATGCTGGGGACAAGGAGCAGGTGTGCTGGTAGAAGGTGCCAACAGTTGCAAGGAAAAAGACACTGGCTCTCTCTGTCTTCATCTGTGTCCCTACCTTCTTTGCCAGCTTCTCCCTTCCTGGACTTTAATTCACCGGATGCTTTGCACGGATATTCTGGTGTCTGAAGCAGGGAAATCACCTCCTATTAGAATAATATGACGATATTACATTCATTTTGCCAGAGTTAATTTTAAACAACTGCTACAGGTTAAAGTCTTTTATGTAACATCCCCAAGCAAAAAGCAATGCCAAGAATATCTTAGGGCAAAAACAAGTGAAAAGAAAACTAAGAAATTCAGAAGCAGAAAATTATTCAGATCACATTTTAATGGTTTTTTTTTAAATAATAGCTGAACAGAAGACATGTACCAGACAGTTACAGGAGTGAATTAGAAGGGCTCATTTGCCCTTCAGAAGGGCACATGAGCTACCTGCTCTTTATGGTATGATATGAAACTGCAAACCCATATTGCAAAGAGAATATTATATAAAGCAATAGAACTTTACTTGCCCAGTCAGTCCTTCTTCAGACGTTTCTTGGGATTGTTTTTGTCTGTGTATTGTGATAACTCAAAAGAAATATTGTCTATTTGCAATTGCTACCTTATACCACACCCCAAGAATTATTATTTTTAAAAAAGATCAAAGGATCAGTCAGATAAGAAAGGTTATTAGTCACTGATATTAGTCATTGATAGAGGAATAAGGTCACTTTCAAGGTCAGAATATTTCAGTAGCTACAGGAATTCTTCTAAACTACTCAGCATCCCATCCAACAGTGCATGACAAGAGGTTCTGGAGGCAGAATGGCCCAGAGAAGCATTTTGCTACCATCAGGTTTATGATGCTGCTTGAAGCAACACAGAGCCTGATGCTATTCCATGGCATCAGCTGTTGATGGAAATGTGTTCAGAGGAGCTGAGAGCCCACCAGAGCTTTCCCAGAGTACTGCCACTACAGTATGCAAAAAACCCCCAAGCTCTTAAAAACTGCCTCTGAAATCAGTGGCCTTTATGAGGAGCTCAGCACTGCCCAAGGCTCCCCAAGAGCTGCTCTGCCCTCCTCCTGCTTGGGAGAGGGAAAACCCACATGTCCTATAGAGGCATGGATAGCTCAAGGAGGCAACAAAGGCTGTTCCCTTTCTACCTGTTTCCCTCCTGGGACAGCCTGGAAACACCACTAAAGATCCAGCAGCAGAAGTTATGCCTTGCCTTAGAAATCCCCACACCTTTTCCTCTTCTTTTTGTGCAAAGCAGCAGGAGGGAGATGAGCCAGGATGTTCCCACCACCGTCTGGGTCTCAGGCACCTTTTCCTGAGCACTTCTGCAGGCATCATTGCTCCTGCTGAGGAGGAAAGCACAGCGCCAGGGTCTGAAGCATCTCCCGCTGGCACCGTGCCCCAGGCAGGCTGCGTAGGCCAGTGACAGTCCCCACCGCAGCCAGCTCAGCTTTATCTCCATACTGAATAAACAGCCAAACATCTGCTTTAGGATATCAGCTGGAACAAAAGCACTGGACATTTTGAGTGCAATTTAACAATGTCTATGACCTCAGACGATTTGTTGTTTCTTTAGCGCGTGCGGAGCCTGACCCCATTCACATCCTCTAAATCCTTTTGCTGTCTTCTTCTTTTCCTGCCCTCAAAAAGGCCACAGGATGAAAACAAAAGAAAAAAATCCAAGGGGAACCAGTATTAAATTTTAAGTAGCAGCAACCAAGCACTTCATCAGCGTGAACACGGTATTCATAAATCTTTATCACCAACAATTTTTTTATATCTGGAATCCACTCTCCTACAAATGAGTCCCATTTGTCCACTCAGTGCTAATGTCATTAAAATCGACCTCATTTGTCAAAGTACATGAATCCAGAAATCCGTGGACTTGTTAATTTCTCAGTTTGAAAACGTAATCTTGATCCATAAACTAAATTTTATGGAACGAAATCTTGTTGTATTTGGAAACTACACTCTTGTTACTCCAAGGAAAATTAAGCACAGACCACCCTTTGTTTGGGTTGGCACTGGAGGACACTTTAACACCTGTGCTATTTTCTTATAGCCCAAGAGCAGCCACTCATTCCTTTCCATTTCAACCCAACATTTTTCACCTCTGTCTCTGGCTGTGGTCACCACAGAAATTTCAGAATGGTTGAGGTGAGGTGACAACAATAAACGTGATTTATCACAGCTTCCCAGAGACTATTCTGAAAAAATGGGATCCTTTTCTTTTTCACAGAACGGTAACTTTGGGTGTGGGCAAAGTAGTCTGAAAACTTAGCAATGCTTGGGAAAAAAACAAAAAAAAAAACAAAAAGAAAAACAAAAACAATACCAACATTTTCCTGAAGCTCATTGTTTTTATTATTTATCATTTTTATTCTGTATTTCTTTACTAATTCCACTGCCTCTTAATGCAACCAGTTCTTTTGCAATGAAATCTAACTTCTAATTTCACTTTCCATTTCTGAAGTAACATCAAAATTGGTCTTAGCTGATTATAACTGCTAAAATGTTCAGCTCTTCACTAATGGGCAGCTACAGGAAGAGATGGATACAAATCCTACTTTGGCATGAAGAGAGAATGTTAGTGGGTATCAGAGGTAGTGCATAAGTGTGGGTGTGTATTTGCTTTTTGCATTTGATATAAAAACAGGGAAGGCAAAAATAGAGAATCATAGACTAATTCACCTTGGAAAAGACCTCCAAGATCATCAAGTCCAACCATTAATGCAGCACTGCCAGGCCCACCACTAAACTATATCCCTAACCATATCTTTTGGCTATACACACTGGAACTAAAGGATAAAAAAACCCAAAACAATCCACCAATTTCCCATCTACTCTGCATCCTGTTTGGTGAAGAAAACTCTGCAGTGTTCTGCAAGAAGCCTTAAAATGGGTACTGATGACAGATGCAGTACAGCCAAAAGACAGAGCTTTGATAAGAAAGTATTTCACAGCCTGCTCTTGCTTTTAAAGAGGGTGTGCAGCCCTCACAGATTGCTGAGGATGCAGCCAGGTGGGTGAGATGCATACAGTGCATGAGAACAGGCACAGATAGTGCAGGCAAGAAAACAACTCTTGAAAAACAAGCTCTTTTTCCTAGGGGTTTTGGCAAGAACCCACAGAAAGGGTTAAGACCCAACTGACCTCAGTAAGGCCAAACTTTCTTCCCTCTTTTGGGCATCTCTGAAACAGTGACTTAGGTTTATGTGGTCACCAGCACTGTCCTGTTGCAGATTCATGCTGTAAACAGCACTGTCCTCCACAGCTTCAAGCCTGTCAATGTATTAGGCATCCCACTGAAGTGCTACTTATCTTGATCAGAAATAGATTTTGACTTGCTGTTTGGAGGCTACCGACTGCTGCGGAAGAGGGGAGGAAGACCCCAAGGACCATAGCTCGCAGCCACAGCTCCAAAAATCTGCAAAAATGCTGCATGGGTGGCACATGACCCGTCCCTGCTGTGGGCAGCTCACCATCCCACCAAACCTGGGCCTCAGCATCGTTCCCGTTCCGCTTCCCGCCCATGGTGCCTGTGTGGGCAGCTGCAGCATGGAGAGCATCTGGCAGGCAGACAGGGCAGGAGGCTTCAAAGGAGCTGCCAGCCACTCCTGGGTACAGCAGCACAGCCACAGCCCCCCACAAGTGTCAAAAACCAGTGGGCTTTCCTGGCCTCATCAGTGTGTCCTCCTCTGGACACTATATGATGCAGTATATGATGCCTCTGGGTCCTGGCTGTCACTTCTCTTCCTGCCCCCTACCAGGGTTCATTCCTCTGGGCAGTGTCAGCATTCCTCTGGACAGCTGGCCCTAGACTGGGACATGGTGGTGGGATGCAGAAGGCATCTTCCTATGTGCAATTACTCTTTGATGCACACAGACTGGGGAGCATGGAAATGAGGCCAGGACTGTTGGGATCTGGAGAGGAGAGGAGAGGAGAGGAGAGGAGAGGAGAGGAGAGAGCCAGGTCCCATGTGAAAGCAGTCTGTTGGAGCTGGAGACATGCCCCCACTAATGTGCAGGTGTGATGCAGGAGAGTTGTCCATCTGGGGAGCAAAACATGAGGGATGGATGAAGGCTCAGCATGGTCCCATCTCCTGAGCTGTGATCCAGACAGCCTGAACCATGCGTCTTTGGTGCTTTTCCCCATGAGAACCCTGCCCCAGGTACTGCTCAGCCCACCTACAAGCAGCTCCCATGCTGCTGAGCCCCTGGCAGCCAGGTCAGCAGAGCTGGGAGTCTCTGGGACAGCCCTGACCTGGCTGCTGCACTCAGCCCCTGTGCCTGCCCCTTCAAAGCTGCCCGCTTCACGTCATATTTCCCTGCTGTGCTCCAAGGGCCATGTCTTTGGGAAGTATTTTTGCAGCAATAAAGCAACATTTTCACCGGGGAAAGCTGCATTTTAATAGTAAGAGGAGAGGACTGTTAAAGGCTGCAGCAGGCCCTGTTTGGCGCCAGGCACTGCTTTTTTTTCTCCTCCATATGTACCCCATATGCAAGTACAGCTGAGAAGCTGACATGGAAACTTTTTTAAAAGGAGACAAATATCTGAAACTGCCCTGAGAAGGAGGTTCGGGGCTTCTGAACTCTGCTTTTCCAAGAGCTGTGAAGACCCCAGAGATCTCTTACCTCTGTACTTTCTAATTCCCTCCTTGGAGGCAATTAATAACACAGGTAACTGTGATGTGGGTGTAGGGGTGAGAACTTTTCACTCTTTATGCCCTCTCCACAGCACAGCTGCTGTTCAGTGTTTTGGTTCTGTGCTGTGAGGACACGTCTGTGGCTGACAGGGCACAGGCAGGGGCTGTTTTAGCAATAGTAGCCCACTACTCTGCCCACGTTTGGATGGCTGTTATGGGTCTCGGGGAGCAAAGGTAGGTCTGTGATGGGTGTCCTATCCCAGCCTCTCCTACCAGCCCTCCACTGTCGCTAGTCTAGAGTATCCAGCACTGCCTAAGGCATCAATTTACCCTCACCTCAAGAGTTCCTCCTAGCACAGACCACCTGGTCAACCAGAACCAAAACCCTCTCCAGGCTGTGTTTTCAGCTTCAGAAGAAGCATGGCAGTGCAGTGCTGTCAACAAGGAAGCCACGCTCACAAGCTCTTTCTTAGTTTCAGCTAAGAAATTCACTGCCTATAGATTCATGTGGATGGGTTTATCTGTCTGTGTCCTTTGCATGGAACTGTTAAGGGATAACGACTAATAACATTCCCCGTTTCGTGGAGATGCCGGGATGCTTTGTTGAAACGGAGGAGGTGAGATTTTGGGTGTGTGACGGCCACCCTCTGATATGGTATTTCAGAGGGTGAATGATGGGCTGTGAGTGAGACAGGAGGCAGGTCCTGTGGAGGCATTGTGATGCCTCTCCTCAAGCTGAGCTGCCCTCCCTTGCACAAACCTGTGGGTTGTGGGGATCCCCCTCCTCCCACCGGGAACATACTGGGGCATTGGCACGTGGCTGATGGGCCATGATGGGCCATAGTGGACTCAGCTGCGCTGGTGTCACGGCAGCTGCGTGATTTAGAAGGTGCTAAGAACCCCCGAAGTGTCCCGTGATCCACAACATTGCATCATCCAGTGTGAAGCTCGTGCCTCGGGGCTGTATGTGGGCGTTCCCACCTGAACCTGAGTGAATATAAATACAATAGATGCTGTGTTCTGTGGGTTTTCCCGAGGCTTTTCTCCCAGCACTGCTTTGGACATCTCCCAGCACCTGATGGATCAGGTCTGCAACTACCACTTCAATGGAGCCCAGTCTCATCGCAGGGCCTACAGATGGTGGGATCTTCACACTCCTGTCCTTTCTCTTTCTTTCTTTTCCCTCCTGCATGTCCTTGGATGATGTTGTTGCACATTCATATTGCAAAGATT
Organism: Geospiza fortis; assembly: GCF_000277835.1. Lineage (NCBI taxonomy): Eukaryota > Metazoa > Chordata > Aves > Passeriformes > Thraupidae > Geospiza > Geospiza fortis. The sequence goes on from NW_005054322.1 coordinate 2,765,453, forward strand.
TTGTGGTTTTATATTGCAATAAACAATAATAACCAAGATGGTTACATACCTGTTTTCTTTTGCGACCAAAGTGTTCTGTAATACCCCCTACATGTATGTATTTACAAACACTGATCATCCAGTGTTGTTTCACTCTAATCCACCCCAAGGAATTAACAAGGATCTGGTTACCCTTGCCTTCTGCAGTGTCATAACACCCTGCTGCTCACTGCAACATTCAATAGCTGCCCCTTTTCATATAGACATGTGAAATGCATCTTAAAATATTTTTAAATATCACAATCTCTCCACCAGAGCAAACATTCCTTGGACTTCTTCCTTTCAGACCTTGAAGCATCCCAGGGTTCGCTTTGGTGTCTAAACAAAAATATGATATCTAATCAGGTAGCATGAGAAATACATAAATCTGGGGGTTGGGGGAATAAAACCTACATCATTCTATTTCTTTGTTGTACTTTTCTCATCATCCTGGAGAACTCTTTGGCATTAGGTGAGCATCCCTCCAAGTATCCAGAACTCTACTTTTGCAACATCTGGCTTGTTCATCACATCTCCAAATCTGACTCAGCCTAAGACATCCTCATACTTGCAGTAAAGGGGCTCCTCCCTTCATGCCTCCTCTCCCATAGCTCCCTAAATTTCACTGTGCATGCTCCACTGAGCAGACACATCATTGTCATGTGGTGGCTCTCCGTAGACTCGAGGCCCTTTCGCTCCCCAAAGGCTGACCTGTGTCGAGGCTTCTGATCAAATGTCCTTCCATGAAAGCAGTAGGAGAGGAGACTGGTTCTTGCCTGCATTTGAAGAAATGGAGGTTACATTCCCAAAACTAAATATATCAAGCTTGCCAGGAGCATTTAACTTGTGGACAGATTCTATGATGCCATCTTTTTTTTTTTTAAATATTTGTCAAATGTGTGTTAGCATAGAGGTCTGCAGCTAAGGCAGTCACAGTATTTCCCTGTCCTATGTCCTAGACCCAGATTCCCACCCTTGCTTGCTGCGTCCTTGAGCTTCTACGACTCCTCTGGGGAGTTATTTGGTATTGCTTGTATTTCAGCTGTGTTCAGCACTATCATCATGCCAGACACTGTCAAGCTAGACAAATCAGATAAAGCAAGGGCAGACACACGATTTCTACCTCCTATTTTATACCTAGGTCAAGAGACATTAGGGGGAGACCTTAGCATGCTGCTTAAAAGGACCCAAACTGCAGCATAAAAAGTTCTTTGTAAGCTGCTCAGACTCCTGGGTGGCCGCAGTGCCTCTGTTTCCCCCAGCAAACATCTGCTTTTTTTGAAGTTCTGGTCCTTGCTCCCACATGAACCACAGGGTTTGCAGCCCTTTCAACACCATGCACATGAAGAAGCAGGCATCCCCAGGCTCCCTGCCACTCCTCTCAGCTGGTCCCTAACCAGAAAGGATGCCTGCTTCCCCAGTTTCCCATTTCCAATGCTCTGTATCAGCAGCTCCCAACAATATCCTTGATGGGGCAACCTGAGAAACAGTTGCTGCCCTTTCCCTCCTCACAACAGCCATGCAGAACAACAACGACCTGCTGCCTGCTCTCTCCTGCAGTGCGTTTTAAAACATTTAAAGCATCCCTTTTCATGGCCCATCAGGTCCCCTAAATCCCTCCCTGCTTGTTAAAATGTACCAGGAGGATGGAGATGGTCTGTCCTCCAAGCCAAGTCCTCTTGGCTTGCTTCTCAGCCAAGAGAAACTGGGGGCTGCTGCTCCCCATGCTTGTCAGCCCATGGGAAGAGGAGGAGGGCTACCAGGGACACCAGGCAAGAAGACCTTTTCTAGGAGCAACTCACTGGGGAGCATCACCCTCTCTCAGCAGTAAGATGGTGAAGAGAAGCAGACAAGAAAGGAATATGGATGGCAGGGAGCCAGGCTGATGAGTAATGGACTTGGGAAGTGGACTGTGGCAGGGAAAGGTACTTTTTACAGGTTTCTGTGCTACCTCCTGCAATATTACCTACTGAAAAAGATCATTTTGCTCCTACTTTAACTGGTTTTTACACTTCAGTAGAGCAGACAATGATGCAGTATATGATTCTCTACAAAGAGTGAGTTTTCTGCACTGCAATAAACACTACATTGATGGTAGTTGGGTCACTTTTCTATACAGAAAATCAGGAAAAATATTCAAAACCCTATGGCAATATCTTTTCTGTAGCTTTGGGAGTTAGCCTTGAACAGAGACACAATTCAGTGGAATATCCTATGGGGTTGAAAAGGTAAGAATTGTTATTTTCCATTAAAATCTTTAGGGTATTTTCTGTAAAAACTCTATAAAGCTATTGGTCTTTGGGAGATCTGAATGACTCTGAGTTTTGTTCTACCACTTGAAGTGCTGTTTTAGAACTACTTCAGCCCTTTAAATGTGTGTCTGCCAGACAATACAGCTGATAAGAATTTGCCGTTAATTGGAGAGTGGGGCATGTACCAGACTAAGTGATTTACTTTCAAAGTGCTGTTATTATGGTTGTAGACTGCATTTGGTTGCTTAGAAACAATCCTTATCGATGATTCAAGTTTTCTCCTGATAGCTTGGTGAACAGATAGCACCTTTCCTTTTCACTCAGCGGTTGTCAGGGGGAACAATTTTGTAAAAACCTCTGCAAGAGGCAGTATCCCTCCATGGACAGGCAATAGCAGAGCTGGCGTGTTGCTTTTGGCCAATTTCATCCTTATTCCAAAGGATTAAATAAGATTTTTAGAAAACAGCATTTGGCAACACAATGCTTAGAGGCCTATTGTTCAGCTGGGGGGAGAGGGAGAAAAAAAACTTGCATATCAAGTGGGAAGACTTATCTGACAAACAGCATATCTAACAAGCAAAAGATACGAGAAAAAGGTCTCTGTAATGTTTCATTAAAACCACAGACACATTACCAATGTGGACTTTTAGGCTGGAACTCATTAGTAAATGAATTCTATCTGTGACAGCCTTGTCAAACCCAAGCTCTACTGATTACATTTGGCTTTCAGGCAGTAATCCCCAGGGAAAATTATTTATTTCAGCACTTGATGAGTTACTTCATCGATGGCAGTGAGAATGACATTATCTTGACTTAGGTTAGCATTTATAGGCCTCTTGGAAGGACTGAGTGTTCAAGGGGGATTTGAATCAAGACAGGTGGGAAGTCAAGCATGATGATGCACAAATAGTTAGAAACGTTTGGAAAGCCCAGCCCACCCATAATAGCAAAAGGATGACCAAACTGGGCTGAAGCAGGGAATGCTAAGAGGAAATGACCCCCAGCTTAGGCAGCAAGGCCACAGCGGAGAGGGTTTCAGGCTGCCTGCCTCCCTTGGCCAGCCCCTTGCCCTGCTGGCATGCACGGGCTGAGCAATGCTGGCTTTGACTCCTGCCAGCTCACAGATAAACCTGGAGATGCAGCACAGAATGGAACCCCTCCAACAGCGAAGATGTCAGATTTCCCAGAGGGAATGAGAAAATGGAGCTGAATGGGTGATGACCAGCAGGTATTGATGTGCAAAATCAGAGGGGTAACAGGCAGAGCTGAGCTGTGAGGCTGTGAGGAGTGGAGACAGGCTGTTAATGGACCAGGCCAATATCAGCGTGCTTTCTTAGCAGTCAAAGAAGGGAGAAAGGGAAGAGGGATGGATGAGAGCGGCAGCAACTCTGACTCCTCTTTAGACAATCCTTTTTTCCTTCCACTGACCTTGGGTCAATAGAGATACATTGGGATCCTTAAGGGAATACCTCCTTGAACTCCAGGCATTAATGCTCCCAAAGGAATTAATGTTTTACCTTCACACATCTGCCATGGCAATTCATACAGTACAGATCTGGTGGCCCAAAATACGTGTCTTAACTGGCCAGACATGGAACAGGAGCTCCAGGAGAATTCAGAGCTGCCTTTGAGATATGTCTGATACAGACACTAGAGGTGAGATTGCACCACAAGATCCCAAGTTTTGCCAGTTTGAGCTATGAAGATATTTTCTGAAAGGCAGGGACAAAATCTGAGTCCAGGAACCAAGGCTATCCCAGCAACAGCTGTTTGGAAACCCCTTCTTTTGGGAAATCTTTTCCAGTTTAGACGACATCAAACAGGGATCTAAGGATGCTTGACAGCCCTTTAGCATGTCCAAAGGATGCCTGTTAAGGTCTGGGTTGTCATCCAGCTGGCCTAGTAAGGCTCCTTCTCCATGAGGAAATGCACAGCCAACAACCCTGGGTGTGCCAGGGACATGAAATCAAAGCAGTAACACATTTGAGGACTCATAACCTCTAAGACAGCATCACATCACCGTTCTCCTGAGCTGTCTGTATGGAAACTTACTCCGCAGCAGGAGCATCTGCAGGCCTTGTGCAAATTCAGGAGGTTTTATGTCTGCTGAAATTGTTCTGTCAATTTTCACTGGAGAATATGTCTCTCAAAGTGCAATGAGCATGTAGCAAGTCATTCTGATCCAGTATCACCCCAGCTGTAACAATGAAAGAAAGAGCAGCTTATCTTTGCCAGTAATTAACTCTAATCTGACAAGACATAGGTGAATAATTGCAAGAATAAAGGCTATTACATCCCCAATAAATGAAATTTGATCTCCTTTTTTTCAGCTCCAGTCTTCAGCTGGACCACAAAATTGTTTCTGTTGCAAATCAGAAGTGTGATATGATTAAACAGCAAATCTACTATTACTGCTTTTAAGGCAATACTAACTTTTAATATCCTAAGCAAGTAAGCTTGAGATAGAAGCTGCAAAATTCAATTACAATTTCTGGAACAGAGTCTAAGCCATAGGGAGCAAGTGGCTCAACTTTAGAAAAACTTTCTTATTTCGGGAAAAGGGGGCTGGGTGTTACGCTAGTACATAGTCCTAAGATGCTGCTTCAAAACAAAAAATCTGCATATTAAGTCTTTCACTCAGTATCATGCATATTGTCAAAGTAAAGGAGTGGGCTTCAATTTGCTAGATGACCCTGACCATCATAAATTGCAATGAAACTTTCTCTCAGGGAGTTTGTCAGTAAAGAGGAATTCTGCAGAAACTGCAGGATGAGAAGAAAAAGTGAAGATATGTTTCCTCCAGCACACCTGGTTCTAACTGGCATTGAGGACACTATGAACAAAACCCTGAGGGGCACCACCTCCTAAATTCCCAGAAAAACAATCTAGAGAGCAGCTGAGCTTATAAAGCACTTGAAAGTGCTGTGTGCAATTTAAAATAAAAACTATAAGGCTAAATGAAGTGAATTGTTTAGCCACAAGCCTAAATTAACAAATAATGCAGAGGATAATACTTTTCACCATGTAGCCATATTAATTTCTATACACAACAGTGTATTTTGAAAGCAACGTGGTTCAGAGCCACCAATAATACGTGGCTGCTGTGCTGTTTCAAATGGCCTGTCTGTGCTGAGGACAATGCAAAATATGATTTTATTAATCTTTCATTCTAATTTCGTGGCACTCAGCGGTGTTTGTGGCTGTGCACAATGGCAGGCACCAATCCAGAGGCTGTACTGGCACAAGCTGGGTTTGTTCCATTGACCCCAGCAGAGCCATGCTGATTTACACCAGCTGAAATCTGGCCCATGGTTTCTGCCTTGGAAGGATTAAACTTAATTAGTTCTTTATGTTTGACCCACAGCGTGGGGATATCCCAGCATCTCAGACCCGAGGGTGCCCATCTCTGCCCTTGGCTGTAGTAAACATCCCCATTTAAACCAACATCATGACAGCTGCCTGGCAAGAAGCAGAAACTCTGCTGGGGCACCAGGCCCACTGGCTGGTTGGGATGGCTACGAGGGGGTTACATAACAGGTTTTTCAGAGGTGGGAGGGCTCCATGGGGGTCCCAGTTCCTGCCCTGACAGAGGCAGCTTTCAAGACCAGCCCTAAAGGACAGCAGCCCCTGAAAACCATCTTCTGAGACTTTCTCCTCAAGGAAGAGGGGTTTGACCCTTCCAAGGGATCCTCCTCATGCTTGGTCTGGATGTGCTCTTGGTCTGGTGGTGCTGGAGAAAGGAGAGTGTGGGGTCCTTGTCTGCCTCACACCACAGCACGTGTGTTGTGGCACTCCATCACATCACTGCTGCTGGTTGACTCTGCCTCTTTGTTTTTTTTCTACGGCTAAATTACCCTCCTTGAAAGCTAGTATGGGGTGGGCAGACTCACACAACTGTTAGCTTTGCAGTATGCTTTGAAAGTTTCCAAATCTCTGACCAACAGGGAAGCAGAGAGCACTTTGCAGGGGACAATTTAACACCCAGGCCCTGCCACCCAGACAGTGCCCCTGCTGCTTTGACCAAAACACTCACTGCCAACCCTCTGAGGATATCAGAAGCCAAATAATCTGGGATTTTAGAGGTCAAAACACAAGCACCTTAGCTTGCCTTGCTGTGCCAGAACCCAGCAGCAGTCTGCTGGGTTCCCAGCATGATCCATGGCCCATGGGAACCGCTGCTGAATGAGGATATATTGCCACACTGTCCTGTGCTCACTGCAGTTTGACAAATGCTTCTAAGGAGCAACTTACATAGAACCCATTGTAATGATCATGCCTTGGGGCTGTGTCCTTTCTTTCCAAGCAGAAGGAGCTGAAAGCATGTATGGAAACTATTTCTCACTGGGCACACTGGTGCAGAGAAATCCAAAGGCCTCTTTTCCCTGTGCTTCTCAGCCTGCACACCCTCACTCACACTCCTCACAGCCTTCTGGTTTATTAATCACAGAATTATTAAGGTTGGAGATGTCTGAGATCATCAAATCCATCCATTAACCAGCACCACTGTGCACAATATGCAACTATTATGCATAGGACAGCTTAGGGCACCTGCTGCTGAGCAATTTGCAGTTGAGGGATTATTTTCTGGTCCTCAGCTGAACAGGTTCCCTGTGATGGGGCTACAGAGTGAACAGGAAGAATGATAAATGAAAAACTCATGGTATTCACCCTGTGCAACCCAAGATGAGGCAACACCAAGGGAAATCCTACCTCTGACAAAGTCAATGGTCACCTCCTCCTACTGCATTAGGATTTTGCCTCTTTCTTTTTTTTTTTCCTTGTTTGGAACTGAGCAATCTGTTATGCCAGGAATGATGGCTGGGTTCATTTTGCAAAACATAACTAGGAATGTCATAATGCCCGCCTTCCATGTAGGCACAAACAGCTTCAAGATAATCATATAAAAATCCCCTGCTGCTAAGCTGTACCTATATGGAGTTGATTTCACTGTGTCCCTTCACTTGAAGACTTGCTGAAATGCAGCTGTTAACCCTAAGGTATATCTCCTTACAGATCTGAAGACCGTACACTAGTTCAGTAATTTTGTCATTTCATCTGGGAAAGATCAAGTCTGGAAACTTTTTTTTTTTTCCTCTGTTCTCTTTAACTTGGTAATTACACTGTCTGTGAGAAAACAGAGCAGAAAGGAAATTGCTTCTAAAGGACATGGTAATAAACGTGTCACGTATATCACTTAGCTGGGTTGTGTTTGTTATTAGCTCAGAATGGAAGAAGACTCGAGCTGCAGTGTGGGAGCATGATGGACTGGTTCTCCCGAGAGTGCAATTCCAGACTGCACTGATTATCCCACATTTGCACCAAGGGGACCCAGTCCATGCTGTGCACCTCATTAGCTGAGCAAGGGACCTGGGAATCCTATTTCTGTGTACATTTCTCCACAGTTCAGCAGCAGAGAATTCCCTAACATTTCCCTCTTTGATAATTTCCACTGACTGAGGATACGATTAATTTTAATTAAACCAATATGTACTGAGTATTACTCCTCTGACTTCACACTAATGCCAGCCAACAGAGGTGAAAATCCTCTTTGTGGGGACTCCTCCTTGGGAGTTGTCAGCTCCATGAACTTCAGCTGTGAGGTTCATCCGTAAAGATGAACCTAAAGATGTTGGCTTGATGGTGAATGTCAGACGGGACTCACAGGGTAGTGAATGCAAACACTCATAAATTTCCCTGTAACCAAGATTTCCCCTTTGTGTCTTCAAAATGCATGTATTAAAGATAGGTATGCTATGCTACTGCTTTAGATCAATCCCAAACTGTAAAATAGAGATAAATGTGTTGAACAAGTAGCTGCTTTACTTGTGTTTCCCACTACTTTGCATAAATGAAATGGCAAAAAGCAGCTTGGATGTGCAGCTTAATCTGGCCAAAAGTTGTCTGGAATTTCCTGTTGGGATATATATGTTCCTATATAGACAGACCATGGATGGGCAACCAAGCAGCTGGGCTTTTGGCTAGCACTGGAGCTAGAGAATTGTATTGTGGACATCGTTAATTTTTATCCAAGCCCGAAATAGTCCTGCTCAGAGATGTGAAATTCAGGCAGCTGCACCAGGGCGCGCAGAGCAGACAGTCCTGGACTTTGAAAATGGGGGGACCCATCCCAAGACACTGAAATATCACTCAGATTTAGGGAGGACGTTCAGGTCAGCTGGGTTTGGGTCAGTTCAAGGGGTTGAGTGCAAGAGACCACTGCTAAGTGAGGAAACATGCTGTGATGGGGGCTGGATCACAGTGACAATCAGATCAAACAGGGCCAGTTTAGTCTCTGTGGCCACTCCTGGGGCAAATACTACACACCATCCAAAAAAAAAAACCAAACACACATATATCTGTAGCTCCTCCCTGGTCACATAAAGCACATCTCTCAGGGCACATCTTTTGAAAGCAGTATATTGGCCTTTGTTTTTTTTCCAGGAAATTACAAAGGCGGCATCCATTCACAAAATCTCTTTCTGCCTGATTTAAGTTAATAAGCTCCACCAAGACAGCAATTATTGTCCTGTTTGGCTGCTGCCTGTATCCATTATGTGTGTGTATATTATTGTTATTTATCAGCAATCTCCTTGGAGCTGTACAGTGACACAGGATTATGACATTCGCTGCTCCCAGAGCTTGCTATACCAATTACAAACAAATGATCAGCAACAACCATGACTACAGAGCTTCTGATACAAGTCAGCCAACATTTGAGCTGTGGTTGGGGATTCAAAGAATCAAACTGTGGCTTGTCAGATTATCAGGACCTTGAGTTTTTATATGATCCATCAGAAAAAGCCAGTGCTTTGGCTAGAGCACATTTGATGCACATTCCTTTGAGGATGCTTTTCCTTGTTTGGTTGGGGCTTTTTTCCCCCACACATGGCATTGGTTTTAAAGCATTTAAGTGGTGATTATCCCTTATTTTCCTACTTTATTGGCAACAATGAATTGTGGGGATAAACAGACTATATGCAATGGTTAAAAAAAAATAAAAGCACATTTCTGAGCTAAGAAAATGAACTGTGGAGCAAAGACCATGGCGCAATTACACAAGCTTATTCACTGATAGAAGTAAGTGCTGTGGCAGGCAATTATTTCCAGATTCTACCATGCAAGAAAGGCAAACTGTTTGCTGGAGAGCATTCATGAGGGTCAGATGATGGAGGGAAAGGCCAGGAAGACAAGAAGGAAAGCTTTCACATCCCTTTTTCAAACTGTCACATGAAAGAAATGCCTGTAGTAACATTCAGTGAATGTGAACAGGGGGATGTTTGCAAACTGCCAAAACGTCCCTCAGTGGGGCAGGGAAAGGAGAAAGAAAATTATAATGAAATAAAACAATAGGAGAATTGTCACCATTTTGAGCTATTTTTGTCATTGGAGCTGTGGGAAGAGAAGTAAGCCATGCCCATCCAGCGTGTTCTACCCTGGTGCAACTGCAGCTGCTGCACAGACTCCTCAGGTGCTGCTGGGGAAGGACATCCCAATGATGGTGATAAACCTTGAGTGCTTGATGGCAACAAGGAGAAATGGAGAGAGCAGAGTTAACAAAGGCCTTAGACCTGACTCACCACCACGTGAGGTAAACAACAGTGCTAAAAACATGTGCCCTGAGCCCTGTCCCAGCTGCAAAATCACCTGGGCTTGCTCAGAAACCACACTGGTCCTGGTAGCACGTGTGCATACACCAAATTAGCCACATATTCTTACAGACTTCTGCTGAGCTGAGACTGTTGCTGTTTGCTGTTCAGCCCTGAGTTGGTGGCTGCAGGACCCCCAGATGATGGCATCTGCCCTGGATGGTGGGCAGAGACCAGCCCCTTGGAGGATCTGGAGTTGTTGCCCCACGGTGACTGCAGGGGGGACCCAAAACATGCACGTTTCTACCAAAGAAACCAAGGCAGTGGGGTGGCTCTGGTCCTGCTGGCACATATACCACCATCCCAAGGCTCAGGCAAGCTGGGACCAGCACGCCACTCCTGTGGGCACAACAGCTCCATTAGCCCAGGAAGCCGCTCAGGATTAAATGAGGCTGCAGAGAAAGCTCCTCAGGAAATGCAGCCACTCAGGCATAAGAAAGCGGGTCCTGCTATCTACAAACAACGAGCTGAAAAACAGGAAATGGAGGTCAGGAGAAGACAGCTAGTTCTCATATGGCAGCGTGATAGCAGTGACCTTCCACCGGGGTCTGCCTCTGTGCAGTGACCTCGGCTGCCCAGTCCTTCACAAACAGCCTGGAAAAGGGGTGAGGAGGGAGGGGAGAGAGCTGGCCACTGATAAGGAGCTGGCTGAGGACAAGGACAGGCTGTGAGAACTGCAGACAGTAAGGGGTCAGAGGGCAGAGCAAATTCAACCTACACAACTGCAAAACTAGGTATTTTTAGGGGGAAAAAAGAGTCCTGGACTCACATGGGCTCTGCACAGACCACTGCTGGTCCAGAGTCTGGTCCTGTGTTTAATGTCCACCAAAGCACGAGCTCAGCCCTCAGCAGCAGTCAAGAGAGCAGGTCAAGCACTAGGAACCTGCAGGAAGTGAACAAAGATCTCAGAGCCTGGCAGGGGAAGAATTACAAACGCTGTCCTCCCCCCATCCAAAAACAACTGGCCACATCTGGAGATGGATGCTGGGCTGGATGTGAAACCAGTCTAACCCACACAACATGGCCTTTTCCATCAGCCATGCTGTCACATCAGCGCACATCCAGGGTGGGTCTGTGCACCACTCAGTGTCACAGACGCAGCCTTGCTCTCTCCACACCCAGTAAATGAGGAGGCATGCAAATAATATGAAAAGGAGGCCCCTACGCCTTGCCACAAAGATAGCTGTGTCCCAATCAATAACTGACTTTTTTCCCAGCCCTTAACAATGGGATATAAAATGTCAATAACCAAAGCAAACACCAGAATACCAGCCTTGGGAAGGTCCATCACATTCCTTGTTTGCCAGCCAAACCTGGCCTAAAAAGCATGTAGCAATAGGTTTATTGCTTTTCGGTTGTCAATAACAATCTACATTATTTACAGTAGAAGTCACCTGGCCACGGAGCTATGCCATGGGGCACCCTCTCTCTCCTGCCATCTTTACTCATACTTTCACAATACAGATCTTGGTGCAGGGCTACTGCAAGCAGCTGGACACTTTGCCATGTGTTTTCTTGCTACAGCTTGAAATAATTCCTGGGGACGTGTTACATCCTGAAAGCTGAGACAGCTCCAGACCAAAGCAGCCAGTGAGCCCGCTGCACTCTTTCAGGAACTGGTTTGTGTATCACAAGCAGGCAATTTGCACCAAAACACTCTAGACTGTGCTCACATGGGCTTGAAACAAGTAGCGCTTGTCACAAGAGGAAAGGGGTTGCTTTCATCTTAGATTGTAACCTTGCTGCTTCTTCCAAAATCAGAAACTGACACCTCAGGGCTTGGTAGCACAGTGTGCCAAGATGTCAGCAGACTCTACTGCCCAGGGACAGTAAGGAAAGGGGCAGCTGGGAGAGCTGGTAGGGAACACACAAGGAGGGTGCAAGGGACAGGCATGGAGCTGTAGAGGGACAAGCATTGGGGACCACTGGGGACATGCAGGGTGTTTGGTGGGATGTGTGAAGGGTGTGGGAAGCATGTGTGGCACACAGAGACACTTAAGAAGGTGCAAAGGGACAGGGGGGATACAAGGGAGGTGCATGTGGGACACAGGAGACCCATGGGCATGTGATGGGTCACAGGGGAGCATGGCAGGACATGTAGGCAAACATGGAAGGACAGGTGTGGAAAGACAGCAGGATGCACGTGGAGAAGTAGCGAGATGTGGGAGATCATGTGGAAACATGGGGGAGATACAGGGATTTGGGGGCCAGGCACAGTGCGACACAGGTGGCAGGAGGAATGGGGGTCACAGAGTGGGGACACACTGGGGATTGAGGGGACCCACAAGGCTTCTCTAGGCGAGTGTCCTCACCCCCCATGGGGCTCCCCGTGTGTCCCAGTGCCACAGCCTTTGGTGGGCAAGGGGACTCAGGGGGATGTGCACACTTCAAGGGCCAGAGGAAGGAGCACCAGCAGCCCCTTCTGCACCAGCCCTCCATAGAAAAGGTGGGTGTGAGAGAATTATACCCAAAGCACAGAGATAACACAAAAATATGTAATTGTTTGTGTACACGTACGTACAATTAATTAATATATATGTGAAAGAAAGCAATGGTGGCCAAACAGTGGATCTGGAAGGCAAGTGTGAAGCGCAGTGAAACCCCCACCCGCCAGGGAGGTAAGATAGCCCAGCGCTGGCAAGGTGATAATGAGGTGGTGTTAGGGGTGGTGGGGGGCATTAGGGGGCTCTCTGAGGGTCACTCAAGTATGAGTATGAGGCTCCCCTGGAGAAGGCAGGGCTTCTTTTTCCCAGACTTCTTCTTCAAAAGGGAGGAAAACCTTCTGCCTGTTCATTGCAAAGCATATCTCTGACCCAGTGAAACCAGTAGAGGAAGTGTCAAGCCACACCCTGCAAAAAAAACAATCCCGTGAGAATGTGTACGTCTGTATCTGTGCGCAGATGGCTCAGGGCAAGGGAGGCTTTGTGGCCCAAGGGATCCAAAATCTGCCCTGTGGCTGCAGAAGCTGTGCCCAGGCTCAGGCTCTGGCTCTACTCCACGGGCTGAGAGCCCATCCAGCCACAAAGGCTCACCAGCTCTCCAGCACTTGGGCTGCCAAAGCTGGCCACAGCCAAAAGCTGGCTTATGAAGGAGGGCTTCTAATTCAGCCTAGTGCGCCTCAACTCAAAACTAATTTACAGTTCTTCCTTGGTCTAAACCCAGCAAGAAAAGGAAACAGGTGGAAAGTGCACGGATGTACTCCTTTCCCTTCCCTCCATCCCAGCAGTGGAGTTTTCCCCAGGAAGATTTTCCGCCAGGAGATTTTCTGGTGTCCCAAGGGGGTGGAGGGATGTCACTGTGATATTTTCTGAAAAATCCCTTCGCCAGGATTTTTCTCCTGAGAAGCTGAGAAGCCTCAGAAAAGAAATGTAAACAATAATTATCTGATTGCTTGGAATGTGCTCTGGAGGTTGCTTACCAGCAGGTGCATCTTTGATTGGTTCCATGTGAATTGTTTTTGCTTAATGACCAATCCCAGACTCTCTGGTCAGTCACAGGTTTTTATTATTCATTCTTGTCTAGCCTTCTGATGTCTCCTTTCTCTTTGTTTAGTATAGTTTTAGTATATCATTTTCTTTTAATATAATATCATAATAGAATAAATCAGCCTTCTGAGAACTTGGAGTCAAATCTCATCTCTCACCTCGTCCTGGAGACCCTCACAACACCACAACAATTGGTGACCACAGAGGGAGACCCACAGCCAGAATTTTTGTGTGGCCAGGCAGAATGACCCACTACACCATGGTAAGTGGGACTCTTCCTCAGATGTAGCTGGCCACAATATAGCTTTACTGTTGCATTGTCCTCAACATCTCTGAAGACAAACTTTAAAAGAAGTATGTTACAGCTCTTGGCGTTTTCCAGTCCTTAGGAAAAACTAGTTTATTTGCTTTTCTTACAAAAAAAAGCAACTCAAAATCAGCTATTACAGGCTAATTTTTGGGTGGATTTGTTTTTCTCGTGTTTACTTTAAATCAAGTCAGTCTGTTTTTCTCTTTCACTTCTACAGCCCGTTGATGTGTGAGGCAGCATTTTAGCTCAAAGTGCCCCCAGCTAACAGCAGGAGCTACCACTCACAGCACAAACAGCCTGGGATTCTCCACTGCTGCCCCTGTCTCCTCTGCCCACAGCCCCACCCAGCTCCAGGTGTCCC
>NW_005054322.1:2779582-2783778 GCF_000277835.1 Geospiza fortis
ACCAAGATTGTGTTTGAAGCTCAATTTCCATGCTTGGCATCAGGCAGATGCATTACCCTCAACGGGAGGGGGACCAATGTGGGTGACACTCCTCAAGTTGATTGCTCCCAACCTCCTTCCCTGCTCAGCAGCTGCCTTGGGGACAGGGTGGCTTTGGCAGCTGCCAGCAGGAACCTGCCCTAGGACCTTAATCCGTGGGGTGGGTACCCAGGGTGGGGGGAGAGAAAACAGAGGCTATTGGAAGGCTGAAGTTAAAAATGGCAAGGAAAAAGAAGAAGAAAGGGAAGCCAAAGTATAAATTGAGAGCTCTGGAGCTAGAAGGAATCGGTCTGTTACTCTGCCTTTACTCTGCCGCTGTTAATCTCTACCCACTGAACGAGTCCAATTAGTAATTATCAGTGTATGCCAGCTGTTATTCAGTACTGGCAACACCTGCATTTAGAGAACATCTGTTTTTTCTGTGAAGCTGCAAGTGCTATAGTTAACATATTGGTATTTAATGTTTTTTGGTTTGGTTTTTTTTCTTTTAAATCTTCAACCTGTTCTGTAGTGCCGTGCTAGCAGTACACATGCAAACGAAACTCAGCAGTTCAAAATAACTATAAATTAATGAACTTCTCCTTTCCACGTTTGTCCCCAGCCTCAGAGCCCTGCCTTATGCTGCTTCATCGTACTCACTCAAAATAAACCAAATAGAAGTTGCAACATCTTAGCACATTTCACAGGAGGCTATTCCTGGCGCATGCTGAAAAGCATCTATTTTAATGGGACTTGGGGGGGGTGGGTAAACCATTTAGCCAGTTTTTGGGAGGAGGTGCCTGTATCAATAGCAACTGAAGCATCTCTACAAGAGAGAAAGAAGAAGAAACCTCCTGAGAGAGGAAGAGATGCTGTTGAGTTGCTGAGGCTTTGAAATCTCAGGACATCTTCTATTTTATTTATAGCTCCTCTGTGACTAAATATTATTTTTCAATTACTATATTGTGTTTTTTTCAGTTGGGCTTCTTATCCTTTCTTCGAAGCAATGTGACCACATAGTAAACTGTTTTTGAGGAGTGTTTGCTGTTTGAGGTTACAAGCTGAAACCACAGAGTTCCTTATCTTGTCTTTCTGCATCTGTTTTTACATGAGCTAGCAGAGCAAAAGAGCAAAGCACTAACAACCGAAAACTCCTTTTACCCCTCTCCCCACCCATATTTTTGAAGCCAAGGAGAAGTCCCTGTAGGATCCAGCTGCTGGTTCTCTCTGTTTTTTTTTTTCCTGTCTGCAGACAAGGTAGGAACATACTTCCAAAGGGTGGGCAGCAAGGGAAAGCAGGAAAGTAGAAAGCAGTCACCAGCCTGGCATGGTTCCCCCTGAAACTTGTGATTGTGCCTTAGGAAACAGCTCTGGAAATAGCAATAAAGTTTGATTTGCTACCTTTCCTCCCCAAACTTTCCCAAACTTTCAGCATTCAGTATTTAATGGCTACTAAGTCTTGACAGAAGACATGTCTGGACATAACAGCTGGTGGGAGTTTGCTCAGTACTTGAGATCCTGGGCAGCAGTGCAGGGGGTTTGGTGGGCTGTTCTCCTGAAGGTTGTTATCTGGTGTTGGGAAGGCAGTGAATGTCACTGCTGCCATCTGGAATAGCTTTAATCACTCTCAAGGGAAGACTTCTGGGTGAGCCCTGGCGACAAAATCTGCTCCTGTATTTCTAGTTTTAGGTTACAAGTTCATTAGAGACTTCTAACAGGGATGAATTGGGCCATATTTTCAGGCAGGGGTGTGGGGGACTGGAACATCTGTCCCTGAGCTGTGCTGTGCTCTACTGGTACCTAGAGGCCTTTCCAACCCACTCAAGCTTCCACAAACCTTGAATTGCTTTCAAAGGCATGTTTTACATGTTCCAGTGATCACACTGGATGTATCCCAACATGTTTCTACACAAGTGTGCAGGTACAAATCACTGTGTAAGGCTATCTCCTTGCAAGGGTTAAGCAAAGTCTGGCCAAGCTGGGATTGGTGCTTAAGAACAGCCATACATGGACTGCTGTGGCTTTTTCATCCTGTGACATTTAGCTAAGAGGGAAATTATTTAAGAAAACACTCTAAACAGCTTCTTAGACGTATGTCTTAAGTTGTCATTATCTCCAAACTATTGTTCCATGTCACAAGGAAGTGCCCAGCCATTTCAGGGATACTTGGGCAGACAGCTCAAAGGTGCCTCTTGTGCTCTCTTCCCACATGTTCATCACACTGAACCAGCCCTGTAGGAAAACAAAGTCTGCCCCAGAGCACCTGGAGCACCTGGGATGCCAAGGAGGAGGAGGAGACAGTGGAGGAAGCAGTGAGCACAGGACCTCAAGCGTGTTCTGGTGGAGACCAAGTCAACAGCTCACATCTGACTAGGTAGCCTCCTCTCCCTAAGCTCATGGCTGGATTTCAGAGGCAGCACAATTTTTCTAGCATGAAATGACCTCCTCAATCAACAGATTGATTTCTGAGCAAAAACATTTGTAGTATCAAACTCTGAGGGACGCTCATTTTTTGTGCACAGCCTCCAGCAAATCACATGGAAATTTTGCCTGAGAAACAGAATCAGTGTCATTATCTGGAGACCCAACTTGAAAAGACAGCACTGATAATGACATAGGTTTAGTGCTGTCCCTCAGAAACTCCAACTTTAATAAGATGGCCGGGAGAGCTTAGACAAACATTGCCTGCTGGCAGAAGCCATTTCTGAATCACTTGTCAAGCTCCATGTAAGTCCAGGAAGCTTCACCCCAGCGGGTGACTTCTCACTGCTCAGCCCTTATCTCAAAGTCTAACCTGCACCCTGCTCCTCCTTCAGCTTCAGGCCATTGCTGCTAACCTGGGACCTTCAAGAGCAGAGCAACAGCTTGCTTTTGTTTCTGTGGATATATGTCGCTGAAAGCTCTTTCCCATCCTCTTCCTGCTCACTTCTCCCCAGGGAGGACCCTAAGTGACCCCAGAGGTTATATGCACAGGCCTGTATCTTTTATGTATTAGCATGGCTCTTAAAGGCCTTTTCTAAATACCAAAGGTGAAAAGCACACCCTGTGTCTCAGGTTGGCTGCTACAGATTCATTATCTCGTGGCTTTTACCCATAAACCCTTTTGCATAGAATGATAGTGTGGTTTGGGTTGGAAGGGGCTTTTAAAGATCACTTCACTCCAACCTCCCTGCTGTGGGCAGGGACACCTTTCACTAGATCGGGTTGCTCAGAGCCCCATCCAGCCTGGCCTTGAACATTGCCAGGGATGGGGCATCCACAGTTTCTCTGAGCAACCTGTGCCAGTACCTCACCACCGTCAAAGAAAATAATTTCCTCCTAATACCTAAAATAAATCCACCCTCTTTCAGTTTGAAGCCTTCACCCCTTGTCCTAGCATATACATATCCTTGTAAAATATTCCTCTCCAACTTTCTTGTAGCTTTCTTTTCCAATGGGACCAGCTGTTACTTCTCTTCCCAGTGCTTTTCTCCACAACACCGTAGCATTTCACCTAACATCCTCTTCACTGGTAACTGCTCCCTATCCCATCCCATCCCTCAGGAGTTGGGTTCACAGCCCCAGGGTGCCATCCAGGAGGGGTTTGTTACACCCAGCCCCAAAAGGTGAGGGCAACCCAAGTTCTTGCGAACAGATCCCTTGGGGTGGATTAGAGTGAAAGGACATTGGACGACCAGTCTTGGTAAAGATATATCTATATATATGTAGGGTTAATTTTAGAACAATTTGGTTGCAATGGAAAGTAGGCATGTAGCCGTTTTGGTTACTGTTATCTACAGTAACATGTCAATATGAAAGCATAAAAATATCACTCACTTAAGAAAATGTGTAAGGGAAAAAAGAAAAAGAAAAGGTAAGAGTAGAAATGTATCACCACCCATGGATCTTACGGCAAGACTTGATTGTTGCAATTTAGTGTCCCTGGGTCAAAGTGATGATCACAGTCTTGATCTGTTCGGAGTGGGGAAAAAAGGCCGTAAAACACAAAGTCCAATGGGTTCAAATACACTCGGGCTCAGTGGGAATGCCCAGGCACCTTCCCAGGGGGCGAGCTTTCAGTTCTCTGGTGGAAAGCCTCAGAAATGAGTCTGGGGGCACTCTGGGGGTCTTTGATGGTTTGTGACACCTCCTCAGACATGACAGCTGCCTCTCACATCAGGGCAGTTGAGCCAGGAATG